>NC_056745.1:127925355-128225355 GCF_019279795.1 Protopterus annectens | reverse complement strand
CCATTGATTTGGGGGTAGATCTGGCCAACCGTTTGGGGTTGGTAGTGTGTGGAAGTGGAATCTGTATCCTTGGGAAACTATGTCAAAACCCATTTCTCCTGGGTAATGAGTTGCCAGTTTTTTGCATGCAGGGCGATCTTTCCTCCTAAGGGAGCAGGTAGTTGAGCAGGGCTTGGAAAGGTTAATGTTACGTCATTGTGCCATTATTCCGTGGGGGGGGGGTGGCTTACTACTCCCTGCTTTGGAAGTGGGAGCCCCACACTGCTTAGGTCTGTGCGTAGCCTAAGACTGTAACCTAGGTGGTCTGCTGTTCCTGGGTTTGGACTGAGAAGGCCTGGAAGAGACTGGAAAGGACCGGTTTTTTGAAGGCCAATGCCTACTAAATCTGATAGACTGTACTTGTAGGAAATCTTTAACAGTTTGCATAGATTTAGCTTTTTCCTCCATCCTTTTGAGGACTTCTGCTTTGTTGCCAAAAAGGCGGTCTTGGTTTAAGGGAGCATCCAGTAATTTAGCTTTAACATTAACTGGCAAGTTTTGTTCCTTAAGCCAAGCATGCCTTCTAAGGACAGACCCAGTGACAGCAGCCCAGCAAGATGCTTCTAAAGCATCAAAACCACATTGCAAAGTATGTTTACCAACTTGTTCTGCAGAATCTTGCAATTCTTTGTATTCAGCACAGTCAGGAATCAACATCATTTTCTGTTTAAGTAGTCCCATAATATGCTGCTGATACTTTAACATATGAAACTGGCAAATTAAATCCCTAATGGCCAAAGTAGCAGAAGTGTATACCTTCTTACCCCATCTGTCTAGGGCTCTAGAATCTCTATCAGAAGGGGTAGGATTTTTGGCAGCAGTAGCCTTAATGCCTCTTGGTCCTTGGGAAATGGTCTCTGGATCCGCAGAAGGATTCTTGAAGAGGAACTTATGAGAGTCAGGTACTCTGTAGTACCTGTCAGGTTTTCTGGGAGCTGGAGGTAAAGTCTCTGGGGTAAGGCTAGATTCCAAGAAGGCATCATCTACAATGTCCAGAACAGGAGGGATAGCTAAAGGCCTGTGTTGAGGCAGGAGTAAGAATTCCCTAAGTCTCTTTTTGGACTCAGAATAATCCTGGCTTTCCCAGCAGAAATTCTCTCTAAGAGTATGCAATGTTTCACTGAAAGAAAAATCTTCTGGAGGGGAAGCAGAGGGGATGGAATCCTCTGCATCAGAATCCTCATAGGTAGATAAGGGCAAATCCTGGTATTCAGAAGGAGCAGAAATATCAAATTCCTGATCAGAAGAATCAGTAAGAAATTCAGTTCTAGGTCTCTTAGAGGGGGAAGGCTGGCTTCCCCTAATTAAGGTAATGAGGTCTTCAGCCATTCTAAGCATATTTTTTTGAGGCATATGGGCCTGAGTTCGTGGTTTGGTGGCCGGTCTTCTAGGCGTAGTGCGAGTTTTAGGCCAGAAGGACTTGGAACTTCTGGATGGAAACAATGACGTCAGTTTAAAATGCAATTCTGTAGGCCTGAATACACCCTCAGAAGCCGGTGCCTGCACAGCAGCTCATGACCCATCCAAGGTAGAGACATCCGCAGGTTCCATAGTCGAAGAAGTATCTCGCAGCATACCGGACTCCAAATGGGTCTTAGTAGAGGCCTGCGAATCTGAAGTAGCGGGTATCAGGGGCTGCAAAAATGCCTCACTGAGTACCAGCAGACTGGCGACTAGCTTAATGGAAGAGTCATCGGCAGTTTTGGACCTGTGCAGTCTGTCTCTGTCTTTATCCTTACATTTTTTTCGGAAGATCGGTAGTCGGATGGCTTAACAAAGCCATTTCAGGGTACTGAGACCGAGTACGAAAGTAATTGGCTGCAAAAATAGCCCGATGACGAACAGTTCGGGGATTGAACAAGGCACAAAACCGACAGTGAGGGACGTCGTGGTCTGGGCCTAAACAGGGGATGCAGTATGAATGAAAATCTTTATGAGGTATTTGCTTTCCACAGGTAAGACAATTGTTAACTTTAATTGACATCGGTTGGAGCAAGAAAAAAGGATCCCCAATAGGGTACTTATCTTTTTTGAAGACTTTGGATCTGAAACTCGAAAATGAAAATTTCAGGAGTCGGCCGACCGGCAATTGCGAACTGCTTCTGCTTCGGGCACCGCACGGCAAGAAAGACTGATGTAATGGAGTCGGCTGCATGTTTTATACCCCTGACGACCTGACGTCAAGGAAGAGGAGACAGCATCCGATGCAGAAATCCAAAGACTCTGGTATTCAGGCTGGCTGAGGGCTACCTGCAGGCAGATAACCCAAATGTGATGACTGTAACAGTGAAACACGAAGAACATCTATAGCTGCAAGTGAAAAAGCTTTTCTGTAAGGTAATATGTCCCAGACCCTTTTTCAGCATCATCACTTCAGATTCTTACAATACCCTTCAGAGTTATTTGATACGGGTCTTAGTTATTACTCTGTGATCAAAGTACACCTCACGGCTACACCTACCTAACTTCCACGTCAGTCAGGACTCTAAGCCCTTGGCCTCCAAAGCTTCTCTACTGATACACTCTTACTCTTTGACAGTCTCAATCCCACTATGAAATATTTATTTCATGCTAGAGGAGTGAATCATTCCTCCTTCTGTAACAGTTGTGTCTTGTGATCTGTAGGTTTTTTTTTTTTGCAGCTATTGTTTCTGCTGCATGAATTTCTACGCTTCAGGCAATTTCTGTAAGAGCCATTACCATTTCCCCCAGTTGACTTTTCATGTGTAAGAACAATTCCTGCCATTTGGCTTCCCATAAAAAAATGTGTTTCTCTTAGGGTGAAATTCTTAACTATGCCATATGTGGCTATAAAATGCAATTTACTTCAGTTGATTAAGTTGTCCATTTTCTAACCATCAAACTCAAATCAGGAAGAATATCTCCGGCATTTTATGGATGTTCACAGAAATTTCAAATATGATATAATCAAAATAGTCTGCCATGTAAATAAACTGCACAAGATAAAGAGTTTGTAAATAATTCTATCCAGTATGAACTGTTCCAGTACTCACTTACATCAGCTCTATTGGAATTAACTAAACTCCCTTTAAATGCACTTTACAACACTCATTCTTACAAAATAAATACAGTTTTTAAGTATTGGTTTAACCTTCATATTTTGTTCTTCCTCTTCCATATTTTTCTGTTTTCTCAATAGGTAAATAAGAGTGAAGTATACAAGTTACCATTAATTAGTGCCACAGATTTATGTACTTGTTTTATGATTCTGTTTCACATATTACTTTATGTTTATGTTTTTATTACCCTGTTTCACTGTATCACTGTAACTCTTGAGATTTCTTACCCAGGTCACTACTGAATAGGAGTTCAATGCCCAGTCCAACTCTCCTGGTTAAAAATACAAATACAAATAAAATAAATACACACAAATAAAAAAATAAATATGGACTGATCATAATGCTTACCTGAAGACGAATAACACTTTTCATCAGACAGATGCTGAAAAGTGCCTCTCTCACTGGCTAACTGCATCTTTTTTTGTTATGAAGAATATGGGAAATGTTTGTAATTAAACCTATGGCACACTACACCAAACCTGGCTCTATTTTTATAACTTTTGTGTGTAATACAACCTTAGATTACCTTTGCACTGCTACAACTCTGTAATTCTTAAATATTTTTGCAAAGCACTATAAGCCTGACATGGTTTCTCTGTCCAGGTTTTAGTTTGGGGCCATGCTTATTTATTTATTTTATTTATCTAGCCTTTGTTGACTGGGTTAGTCCCACTAGGTCTGTATCCTATTTTCAGGGAATACCCAAGGTGGTACCACCAGTGAAGGGTAAGTTAAGTTTTCTCAAAGACACCAGCCAGGAAGACCGATTAGCTACAGACTCTATCCCACTGGCTACTAAAGACAGACCTCTTGTCTATCAAACATGAAAGTTATGGCTGCCTACCACAACAACAGAACTGTTAGAAGTGGTCCATTTTCAGTAACAGACCCCACCCACAGCTGTCATAGGCTGATAAGGCTGTTAGTATTCCAACATCTGCTACACTGATGTCAGCGCGACAGACGTAGGTACATTAGATGGGTCAGTCTCAGGTACATAGACATCAGCTGGACCAACAACACTTACTCCAGTGCCTGCTGGACTAAGACTGAGTACAAAGATATCAGCCGGACTAATACCAGGTACATCATCTTCAGCTAGAGTAACAGTGGACATCAGTTGGAACAAAACTCCAGAAAAGGTAGAGAAGCGATGTACAGACAACAGCCTAAGTGGCCACCCACATTCCTGGCTCTTCTCATTACACCTGTAACCAGTGGAACAAATGGGATATCTGGACATGAGTGAGTCAGGCAATGGGGGGGTGAGTCCCATTTATAGATAAGCATTTGCTGACACTGATGGCTGTGCCACTTACAGGCAGACAAGCGTGCACAGTAAACACACAGAATGGGAGTAATCTACAGTGCTATTACACTAGTTTGCCTAAAATAAATTAAACCCGGAGCAGCAGTAGCAAGGATAGGTCCCAACCTAGGAAGACCAAAAATGTGGATAAAGCCAAGGAAAAGTAGGCACAACTGGCCAAAAAATTGGGATGCCAATTAACTAAAAATTTGCATACATACTCATGTAACCCTGCCCACTCTGCTATAACTGTGCGATACCAACATAAAGATTGAAGTAATTAAATAAAGACAAATAATGGCAGAAATTTGAATTTTAGACTTCATATCTCTCCGAAAAATACATAATAATGCAAAACCTATTATACTAGCAACTATCTGAGTTTACAGGAGCAATATTTAAAATCTGTCCCTATTTTGGGGACTTTGTCTCATGCCCCATCCCACCATGATTTTTGACTTTATCCAGATTTCTTGCTCTGAGAGATTGAGAGGTATGCTGGGAACCATATCTCTCACCTCTTAGCATAAGAAATATGGACAAAGCCTGACATAATGGGGAATCAATGACCCAAAAACAGGGCCACATTTTAAATTACATTGCTCTTATAAACTTATAACAGGATTTGCATTAACATGCATTTTCTGGAAGATATGAAGTCTAAACCTCAAATGCATGTCATTATTAATTACTTTAATCCACAAATTGGTATATTCTAAAATCTGTACAGTTGAGAGATATGCTTGGAACTCTGGGACCCACAAGTCTGGTGGCATAGATGGCTTATGTGGCTCTTGGTTAATTAAGGCTTCACACATGTACCTAACTATGTACATAGCCAGTGTTAAGCACCAGCTGAACCCATGCCCGCAGGGAGCCCCCAATTATCTTCCCGAGTATGAGGGCCCCCACATGAAGCAGCCACAGGTTTCTTCCGCTCCTTGCTCGGTGTCTCATTCAGCTGTGTAGAGTTGTCGTGCGATTCCATTTTTTTTTTTTAAAGAACTTGCTTCCTTGACTGCTGCAGCCAATCAGGTCCCTTGCTTCACTTGTAAGCTGCACTCAATCAGGTCTGCTTCAGTGAAGCAAGGGAAAGTACAGTTGTGTACACTTACCATAAATGTAGATATTCGAGTGTCTTCACTGTTGCAGTCATCACTGTAGGGTTCTTCCTGCCAGCAGGCAGCCCTCGGTCGGCCAGAATCCCAAAGTCTGGGTCCGGCATCGGCTGTGTACTCACCCTCCCTGACGTCAGTGCGCCAGGGGTACAAAGCTCCCAGCCGACGCCATGTTCTCCAGTTTTTCTTGTCCCAGATGTCAGGTGCCCAAAAGTAAAGGCTAAAAGTAAAACAAAAACATAACATACAACATACCCCATACCCTGTAGCAAATACACCTCAGAAGAAGGGTGAAGCAGGGAACCACACCAATAAAAGTATAAGAGGGGACAGGAGGGTGGGTAACCCAGACTGCAACAGTGAAGACACTCGAACATCTACATTTATGGTAAGTGTACACAACTGTACTATGTTCATCGTGTTTCACTGTTGCAGTCATCACTGTAGGGTTGAATCCCAAAGCTGAGATAAAGGGTGGTGGTTATCGAGTAGAAGGGGTGGCTAGAAGGCCTTGTAAGACTGCAGAAGCAAAGCCCTCCCTAGACTTAGAATAAAGAGGGAGATTATAGTGCTTAGAGAAAGTATGCACTGAACTCCAAGTTGCAGCTTCCAAAATATCTTTGGTAGGGACTCCCCTGAGAAAGGCAGCTGAAGTAGCAACAGCTCTGGTAGAGTGTGTCCTAATTTTTCCTGGGATTTACTTTCCATGATGAGAGTAACAAAATCTGATTCCATGAGCAATCCATTTAGAAATGGTCTGTTTTGAAATAGCTTTGCCTTGGGAATTTGCTGCATAAGAAACAAATAGTTGTTCAGTCTTCCTGATATCCTTGGTTCTATCCAGGTAAAAGTGAAGCTGCATGTGCACATCCAAAGAATGCAAGATCCTCTCCCCCTTATTTTGTGGATTAGGGGAAAAAGTTGGCAGGTGAATAGTTTGGTTTAAAGCCACTTTAGAAACCACTTTAGGCATGAAAGTAGGGTTAGTCCTCAAAGAAACCCTGTCTTGATGAAAAATAATGTAAGGTTCCACAGCCATGAGCGCTTGCAACTCCCGAGACTCTCCTGGCTGAAGTTAAAGCCAGTAGGATAACAGTCTTCCATGATAAATACTTTATATCAGATGTGGCAGCAGGCTCAAAAGGAGGCATAGTAAGTTTTTCCAGGACATAATTGAGGTCCCAGACAGGAACGGGTGGTGTCCTAGGGGGCCTTAAATTCTTTGCTCCTCTGAGATATTGTTTCAGAAGTGGATGTGAAAAAATTGGAGGATCTGTATTATAATATGCAGAGATAGCAGAGGCATGTATTTTTATGGAGAAAAAGATAAACCCTTATGCAACATATCTGTTAGATAATGTAAAATCAATGGAATATTTGGAATGTGAGGATCTGATTCCTGAGCATGCATCCAGGTGCAAAATCTCTTCCATTTACCTTCATAAGATTTCCTAGTGCTAGGCCTTCTGGCTTCTAAAATAACATCCATAACCTATTTGGATAGGGTAGGATTAATCATAGACCCTGAATACGCCAGGCTGCCAGGCTGAGAGTTTTGATATGAGAGTGCAGGACCTGGCCCTGATGTTGAGACAAAAGACATGGAATCTGAGGTAGAATCCAAGGAGGTTCCTGGGATAGATTTATCAGTGTTGAGCACCAAAATTGTCGAGGCCAATTCGGGGCTAGTAAGATCAGCTTTGGTTTGCCCCATTTTCTTTTTAATAACACCCTTGGTAGAAGAGGTAGTGGTGGAAAGGCATACCCAGAGAGGTTCCTCCAACTGAATGAGAGAGCATCCACTTTCCATGCTAGCTTGTGATATGTCCTTGTGCAAAAAGTCTGTAACTGGTAGTTGTGGGGAGATGCAAATAGATCTATGTCCGGGCAGCCCCAGGCTTCTGTAATCATCTTGAATATTTGGGTGTCTAGCATCCACTCGTGTGGGTCTGACAGGTTCCTGCTCAGGCTGTCTGCCAGAGTGTTTTGTTTCCCTGGCAGGAATTGAGCTTGTAGGTCCACTTTGCAAGCTAGTGCTGTGTTCCACAGAGTCATGGCTAGTCTGCAAAGGGGGTAGGAGTGTGAACCCCCTTGCTTGTTTATGTACCACATAACTGTGGTGTTGTCTGTCCATATCAATAGCTGCCCTGGCTTTAAAAGATCCCTGAAAGCCAAGAGGGCATTCTGCACAGCTAACATCGCTTTTAAATTGATATGTAGATGCTTCTGATCCTCTGTCCAAAACTTTGCAGGCCTTTCCCCTGCAAGTGGGCTCCCCATGCATAATCCGAGGTGTCCGTGGTTATCACTTGGTAGACTGGAGGTAGACTGAAGGCTTTCCCTTTGTTTTGAAGACATGCCATGGCCCACCAATAGAATTCCTTTTGCAGGCAAGGCAAGGCAAGACAGCAATCACTGTTTCCAGACTGTGACAATGCTGGGACCATACGCTTTTTAGGTACCATTGTATCTTCCTCATATGCAGTCTTGCATATGGTATGAGTAGGATGCAGGAAGCCATGTAACCCAAAGCCTGCAGGAATTTCCTTGCAGTTAGCTGAGACATTAACGCCAGGCTTTTGAAAGTTGAAGCCAGCTGTAGTTGTTTTTCTGATGTCAGGAATGCCATCTGGGTTGTTGTGTTTAAAAGAGCACCCAGGAAAGTTATCTGTTGAGTGGGTGTCAAATTTGACTTTTTTACGTTCACAGTGAATCCCAGGTACTTGAGTAGATTTTGAACAAATTCCAGGTGCTGGAGTAAAATGTCCTTGCTGTCTGCTTGAATAAGGCAGTCGTCCAGATAAGGGTAAATTTGAATTCCCTTGAGTCTGCAGTAAGCTACTACTGGTGCCAGGCACTTGGTAAAGACCCTGGGCGCAGTAGACAAGCCAAAGGGCAGCGCAGAGAATTGGTAATGTTTCGAGCCTGCCTTGAACCTGAGGTATTTGCTGCACTCCTGTCTGATAGGAATGTGTAGGTAAGCCTCCTTTAAATCCAGTGTCACCATCCATGCATTTTTGCTCAACATTGGCAGGAGCTGCTGCAGAGTAAGCATCTTGAACTTTGGTATCTCCAGGAAAGTATTTAAGACTGACAGATCCAGGATGGGTCTCCAAGTATTTTGCTTTCTGGGAACTAGAAAGAGTCTCGAATAAAAGCCTTGTCCCGTCTCTGAATTTGAAAGCAGTTCTATGGCCCTCATAGCCATGAGGGACCTCACCTGTTTTAATGCCTCTGCCCATTGAGTTTTTGGTAGGTCTGGCCATCCGTTTGGTTTTGGTAAGGTGTGAAAGTGGAATTTGTAACCTCTTAAAACTACATCCAGTACCCACTTGTCTTGGGTTATGTAAGTCCAATTTCGGTGAAAAAGAGTAAGTTTTCCTCCCAGAGAAGCTTCCAGGAGGGAGGTTCCTGGAGCCATGCAGGGGGAGTCATTGAGCCTGTTTCCTATAAGGTTGAGACATATCTTCTCCACCCCTGGGGGTGGAAGCACTCCACTGTCTAGGGCTATAAGAGGTCTGTGCTTGGGCCCTCCCTCTGGGGCACCTATATCTACCCCTCTAAGGCCTGTCTGAGCTGGGAAAGGACCAATTTTTAGCTGGCCAATTTCTGCTAAATCTAGGAGGCTGAACTTGTAAGAAATCCTTAACAGTTTGCATGGATGTTGCCTTATCCTCCATTTTCTTTATAGCCTCTTCAGCCTTAGACCCAAACAAAACATTATGTTGAACAGGAGCATCCAGTAACTTTGCTTTCATTTGATCAGGCAAATTTTATTCCTTTAACCAAGCATGCCTTCTAATGACCGTGCCAGTGGCAGTCGCCCTGCAAGAGGCCTCCAAAGCATCAAAACCACAGTGTAAGGTATGTTTCCCCACCTGCTCAGTAGCATGCATCAAATCATGTAATTCCTTATTGTCTGCACATGCAGAAATGGTACCCAGTTTTTGTTTCATAACAGACAAAAGGTATTGCTGATATTTCAACATATGAAATTGACAATTTAAAGCCCTAATAGATAAAGTAGCAAAAGTGTACACTTTTTTGCCCCATCTCTCCAAAGCTCTAGAATCCTTATCTGACGGAATAGGGTTCTTAGCAGTGGCGGCCTTAACACCCGTAGGACCCTGAGAAATGGTTTCTGGATCAGCAGTAGGATTTTTATAAAGAAACTGGTGGGAGTCAGGGACTCTGTAATATCTATCAGGCTTAGCAGGGGCCGGAGGAAAGGAGTCAGGAGTTAAATTAGACTCAGAAAAGACATCATCCACAATATCCAAAATAGGAGGAATAGCCAGCGGTCTGTGCTGGGGAAGAAGAAGGAAATCCCTAAGCCTTCTCTTAGATTCAGAGTACTCCTGTCCTTCCCAGTGAAAATGTTCCCTCATGTCATGTAAAGTTTCCCCAAAAGAATAATCCTCAGGAGGAGAAGCTGAAGGAATGGATTCCTCAGCATCAGAATCCCCATAAGGAGGGAAAGTATAATCCTGTTCAGAGGAAGACACTGAAGAGATAGATGCCTGATCAGAGGATTCATAATCCAATTCTTGTCTTGGCCTTTCGTCTGGAGGGGGATGTGAACCCCTAATCATAGTTAGCAAGTCCTCTGCCATTTTAAGCATTTGTTTTTGAGATTTAGGTCCCGGATCAGAGGAGGCCTGGGCTTGAATCTTTGTTTTAGAAGGAGTCTTTGCCTTTGTCTTTGCCTTTACCTGAAGCTGCGTAGGCCTGAAAACCCCCTCGGAAGCTGGTACCTGCACAGCGGCTCCGGACCCATCCGATGGAGCATTATCCGAAGGTCCTGCACCTGGAGTATTCGAAGGCCTAGTTGGCTCCTCGTGGGAGTCCGTTTTGGCAAGCGGTTCTGTAATGGCCAATGACAGGGGCTGCGAAAGCGCCTCACTGACGACGGCCGAACCAGCAGCTGGCTCTGATTGTAAACTGTCATCTGATTTGGACCTCGGAGGCCTATCCTTATCCTTGCGCCTTTTATGAACTCCGGTAGTCGGAAGCGTGTCCGACGACATGTTATAATTAAATCGCCTCCCAAAGTAATGAAAGGCAAAATCGTATCTCCGTTTAATAGTACGTTGATTAAATCTAGCACAAAACCGACAACTAGCTACGTTGTGGTCAGAGCCTAGACAAGGAATACAGTAAGAGTGAAAATCCTTATGAGATATTTGCTTCCCACATGAAATACAATTATTAACTTTTTCTGACATCGGTCTGGAGCAAGAAAAAAGTTTCCCCAACGGGGTACTTAGCTTTGAAAAGAAGAATGTCTTCGGTATGAAGCACAAAAAATAACAGGAGTCAGCCGACCGGCACTTGCGAAAGTACAGTTTTGTACCTACCATAAATGTAGATGTTCGAGTGCTAATACAGCTGCAGTCATAACAGATGGGTTCTCCTGCCGTCAGGCGGGTCCTCGGTCGGCCGAATTCCAAAGTCTAGGTCCGGCGTCGGTTGTCATCGCTTCTTCCCTGATGTCAGTGCGACAGGGGTACAAAAGAACCAGCCGACGCCATTTTCTTCAGTTTTTCTTGCCCCAGATGTCAGGTGTCCCCAGAAGGAAGGCAATACATAAAATAATGTAATAATGCAATGCAATATAATCAAAAAACAGTAGTTGCAAGCAAATACACCATAAAAGAATACCCCTAGAGGGGAAGGAGGGAGGGAAACCTGGACTGCAGCTGTATTAGCACTCGAACATCTACATTTATGGTAGGTACAAAACTGTACTATGTTCATCGTGCATACAGCTGCAGTCATAACAGATGGGTAGAATCCCAAAGCTAAGAAAGGGGTGGTAGGCACTAGGTGGAACTAGGAGGAGCCAAAATGCCCTGCAAGACTGCAGTGGCAAAGCCTGCTCTAGATTTGGAGTATAAAGGTAGGTGGTAGTGCTTAGAGAAGGTATGCACAGAACTCCAAGTGGCTGCTTCCAAAATATCCTTGGTAGGTACTCCTCTGAGGAAGGCTGCAGAGGTGGCTGTGGCCCTGGTGGAATGGGTTCTAATGCCTGTAGGTACAGTTTTGTTATGAAAGGAATAGCAAAAGCGTATGCAGTGGGCTATCCATTTTGAGATTGTCTGTTTGGAAATTGGCTTTCCTAGAACTCCTTCCGCATAGGCCACAAAGAGCTGTTCTGATTTTCTGAAAGGCTTTGTTCTGTCCAAATAATAGCGCAGTTGCCTGTGGATGTCCAAGGAATGTAGTAATCTCTCCCCTTTGTTTTGAGGATTAGGATAAAAAGTAGGCAAATGTATGGCCTGATTTAAAGCTACTTTGGTTACCACTTTAGGCATAAAGGACGGGTTGGTTCGTAAGGAAACTCTGTCCTGATGGAAGATGATAAAAGGCTGGACAGCCACGAGAGCCTGTAGTTCTGAAACTCTACAAGCTGAAGTGATAGCCAGAAGGAACGCTGTTTTCCAGGACAAATATTGCAAATCTGATGAGGCAGCTGGCTCAAAAGGAGGCAAGGTCAGTTTTTCCAGAATGAAATTAAGATCCCAAGCAGGTATTAGTTGTTTCCTTGGAGGTCTTAAATTCTTAGCCCCTCTGAGGAACTGTCTTAATAGAGGGTGAGAGAATAAAGGTGGATCAGTGTTGTATTCTGCAGAAATGGCTGAGGCATGGATTTTGATGGAGGAGAACGAAAGTCCACTGCTTAGCAGTTCAGCCAAATATTGTAGTATTTGAGGTAAATTCAGTTTTCCAGGGTTCTGGCCCTTTTCTCATTCCAGACAAAAACGTTTCCATTTGGCGGAGTAAGCTTTTCTAGTTGATGGCCTTCTGGCCTCCAAAATGACATCCTGCACCTCCTTGGAAAGTAGGACCTGCTGTGATGCTAAGGAATCTTCCATGCGGCTAGATTGAGTGTTTTTAGCTGACTGTGAAGAGTTTTGAAGCTGTGCTGAGTCAGAAGAAGAGGCATTAGAGGCAGGGTCCATGGTGGGGAATGCGTCCGGCTCCTCAGGAGTGGGTACCAGTGTTGCCTTGGCCAGTCTGGAGCAATGAGGATCATCTTTGGTCTGTCTGCTCTGGTCATCAATAGGACTTTGGGCAGCAGAGGAAGAGGCGGGAAGGCATAAACTGTCATTGATGTCCAACTGAAAGAGAGAGCGTCCAATCTCCAGGCCTTTGGATGGAAGGTCCTTGAGCAAAATTTTGTCAATTGATGATTTTTGTGGGAGGCAAACAGATCTATGTCTGTCCTTCCCCATTCTTGGATTATTTCTGTAAAAACTTTTGGATGCAACTTCCATTCGTGTGGATCTGTCATATTCCTGCTTAGGTTGTCTGCCAGCGTGTTTTCCTTGCCTGGCAAGTACTGTGCTTGTAGTTCCATTTGTAAGTCCATGGCCATGTTCCAAAGTGACATGGCCAGTCTGCATAGGGGGTAAGAATGTGTTCCTCCCTGCTTGTTTATGTACCACATAACTGTGGTGTTGTCCGTTCTTATCAATAGTTGACCTGGTTGTAGAAGGTCCTTGAAAGCTATAATAGCATTTATTACTGCTAGCATTTCTTTTTGATTGATGTGAAGGTGCTTTTCTTTTTGGGACCATTTGCCCTGAATGCACCGGTCTGTCATGTGCGCCCCCCAGGCGTAGTCCGAGGCATCTGTTGTGATGACTTGATTTGCTTGAGGCTTGCTGAATGGAAGACCTGTGTTTGTTTGACATGCTTGAGCCCACCACAGAAATTCCTTTTGCAGACATGGAATTAGTGGTATTATTGTTTCCAAACTGTGGCTGTGTTGAGACCATATGTTTCTTAGGTACCATTGTAGTTTTCTCATATGCAGCTTTGCACATGGGATTAGTAAGATGCAAGATGCCATGAATCCCAGAGCCTGCAGGATTTTCCTTGCAGTCAGCCTGGTGCAATTTGCCAGTGTTCTGAAATATTGAATTAGTTGCCCCTGCTTCTCTGGCATGAGGTAGGCCATCTGGGTGTTTGTGTCCAAATTGGCACCCAGGAAAATTATCTTCGAGAGGGTATTAGCCTTGATTTCTCTTTGTTGACTGTGTATCCCAGAGAGTTTAATAACATTATTACATAAGCCAGATGTTTCAGAAGAATGTGCTTGCTGTCCGCTTGGATCAGGCAGTCGTCCAAATAAGGGTATATTTGTATCCCTTGAAGTCTGCAGTAGGCAATTACTGATGCCAGGCATTTCGTGAATACTCTGGGCAGTAGATAAGCCAAAGGGCAATGCAGAGAATTGATAATGGGTTGAACCTGCAAGAAATCTGAGGTATCTTCTGCAATTTTGTCTGATTGGGACATGCAGGTATGCCTCCTTGAGGTCCAATGTTACCAGCCAAGACTCCTTGCCCAGCATGGGAAGAAGTTGCTGCAGAGTGAGCATCTTGAATTTTGGTATGAGTAGGAATGTGTTTAGGATGGAAAGATCCAAAATAGGTCTCCAATCTTTTCCCTTCCTTGGCACCAGAAATAGCCTGGAATAAAAACCTTGACCTTGTTTGTGTGTAGGTACCTCTTGAATAGCTTTCATGTTTATAAGATCTGAAATTTGCTTTTGTGCCTCTGCCCTTTGATTGTGTGGCAGGTTTGGCATGCCTCTCATTTTTGGAAGGGTATGAAAATGGAATTTGTAGCCTCTGTTTATAATGTCCAGGATCCATTTCTCCTTTGTGACAACATGCCAATTTTTTGAAAATAGTGCCAGCTTTCCTCCTAAGGGGGCTGCCATTTGAGCCCTGGTTGGCATGCAAAGGGGAAAGTCACTGGGTTTGCTTTCTGAAAGATTGCGAGTTGTCCTCACCACCTCTTTGTGTAGGAGCTTGCCATTGTCTGCCTCTGTACGATCCTTGTGATTGTCCTCTGCCCCTCGGGCGCCTGTATCTGCCTCTTTGGGGTCTGTCTGTGGCAGGAAAGGACCAGTTTTTGGAAGGCCAATTTCTACTAAAACGTGGGGGTTGAACCTGTAGAAATTCTTTCACAGTTTGCATTGATTTAGCCTTTTCCTCCATTTTCCATAATACTTTCTCAGCATTTGCTCCAAATAGTACATCCTTTTTGAAGAGGGGCGTCTAGTAATTTAGCTTTGACATGATCAGGCAAGGCTTGTTCCTTGAGCCAGGCATGCCTACGTATGACTGAACCTGTAACAGCAGCTCTACATGAGGCCTCTAGAGCATCAAAACCACATTGTAAGGTATGTTTTCCCACTTGTTCTGCACTATGCATCAAATCCTGCAACTCCTTCAAGTCTGGTTGTTCAGGTTGTGACATTTTACTTTTCAATTGAGATAACAGAAACTGTTGGTATTTTAGCATATGAAACTGACAGTTTAAGGCCCTCATGGATAAGGTAGCCGAGGTATATACCTTTTTTCCCCACCTTTCTAAGGATCTGGAATCTCTATCAGAAGGCAATGGATTTTTGGCAATGGAGGCCTTAACTCCCTTGGGCCCCTGTGAAATGGTTTCTAGGTCAGCAGCATGGCTTTTGTATAGAAATTGGTGTGAGTCAGGAATCCTGTACTACCTGTCAGGCTTAACTGGAGCTGGAGGTAGAGAGTCCGGGTTAAGGCAGGCCTCCGAGTAAACATCATCTAGGATGTCCAAGACAGGAGGTATAGCCAGAGGCCTGTGCTGGGGTAACAAAAGAAATTCCCTGAGCCTTTTCTTGGAATCTGAATAATCCTGGCCTTCCCAGTGGAAGTGTTCCCTTAAGGTACGCAAAGTTTCCCCAAATGAGTAATCCTCAGGGGGGGATACAGAAGAAATAGACTCCTCTGCATCAGAGTCTTCAAAAGGGGAGTAAGACTGTTCCTGATCATCAGAGTGTTCTGAAATAATGGAGCACAGATCAGAGGAGGGGGGATCTTCCTCCACTCTGGGCCTTTTGTCCGGAGGAGGCTGAGAACCTCTGATTAGAGTAATTAAATCCTCAGCCATTTTAAGCATCTGTTTCTTAGGCATGGGGCCCTGTGTAGCTGGTCTCTTAGGGTGCATGGTTGCTTTAGACTTGGTGAAAGCCTTGATGGAGAAAGAAGAGGAAGGTCTGAAGACACCTTGAGTGGAGGTGGACCTGTCCACATTCTGTGTTTCAACACCAAGAGTGTCTTCGGTATCTGTAGTCGGGGTGTGAGCCGAGGAGCCTGCGACCTCGGGTACTGGAGACACCGCCAAAGATGTGTCGTCGGTAATCAGGGGCTGCGTAGGCACCTCGCTGAGAACCGGACCACGTGTAATCGGCTTTGGCGTGGTGTCGGTAGAGGCCGCGGACCTCGAGTGTCAGTCCTTGTCTTTGCGTTTTTTCAGACAAAACCGGAGTTGGAGTATCCGACGACATAGTACAGTTAAATGCTTTCCCAAAAAAATGCTGGGCGAACTCCGCCCGACGCTTAATAGTGCGTTTGTTGAATGTAGCACAAAAGTGACAGACCGAGACATCGTGGTCTGGGCCTAAGCAAGGAATACAGAGGGAATGGAAATCCTTATGCGGTATTTGCTTCCCACAAGAAATACAATTATTAACTTTGTCTGACATCGGTCTGAGGCAAGAAAAGGTTCCCCAACGGGGTACTTAGCTTTTAAGAAGACTTCGGTTTCCAAATTTTCGTAATCTCAGGAGCTGGCCGACTGGCACTTGCGAACTGCTTCTGCTTCGGGCACCGCGCAGCAAGAAAGACTGGAGAAAATGGCGTCGGCTGGTTCTTTTGTACCCCTGTCGCACTGACATCAGGGAAGAAGCGACGACAACCGACGCCGGACCTAGACATTGGAATTCGGCCGACCGAGGACCCGCCTGACGGCAGGAGAACCCATCTGTTATGACTGCAGCTGTATGCACGATGAACATCTGCTTCCACCGCGTGGCAAGAAAGACTGGAGAACATGGCGTCGGCTGGGAGCTTTGTACCCCTGGTGCACTGACGTCAGGGAGGGTGAGTACACAGCCGATGCCGGACCAGACTTTGGGATTCTAGCCGAACGAGGGCTGCCTGCCGGCAGGAAGAACCCTACAATGATGACTGCAACAGTGAAAAACGATGAACATCTGATTGGCTGCAGCAGTCAAGGAAGCAAGTTCTAGTTTCCTGATTGGCTTTCTTGGATTCTGTGATCTGTTAGGTCAGTTCTGTGGATTATCGATATTAGGCACACCTCTAAACTGCCCAGATTTTTTAAGAATGTCCAGATTTTTGCTTCATATTTTTGGTTTGTTCTTCATAAAATTTGTGGTTTTCTTATAAAACAGTGAGTATTGAAGTCACTAAATAATGGCAGACATTTAAGTTTCAGACTTTATATTATGGTTGACACCTTTTCAAATGCATAAAGTGGGACATTTTTTGAAGAAAGGAGAGATCGTGCAGGACAAAACATACCCACAGCCAATGCAAAAGACAGAAGTTAATTTTTTCCCAAAATAGAAACTTATTCCTGTAGCATTTGAGTTGCTCATGCTATTCTGTATAACACTTAGGTGTTTCATAGGTTCATTAGTTCATAGGTTGGTACTGGGCTATCTGCCCGAAGGCATATATTAGCCCAGCCATGTTGTGCGGTATTCACCGCCCCTTTAGTAGTTCCCTAGACCCTTGTACTAGCAGCTAGTACCCTTGGCCCCTATCTAGCAGTGCTGTTGGTGTGATCCCCGGTGTGAACTTTCTGTTACCCATCCACTCATCAAGGTTCCTCTTGAAGAGTGATAGTGAGGGGCTCTGTCTTATGTAGATGGGGACCCTGTTCCATAGTAAGGGAAGTCTCTGCGAAGGGAATCTATCCCTCCAGCATGTTCTATTCATTGTTGTGTTGAGGTTTATATCCCTAGAGCGTGTAGCTCGAGTAGATTTGGTTTTGCTAAGATGGAGCATGTTCAACAATTCTGGGTTGGACATGGCTCTGTACATTAGACAGAAATCACCTCTGAGAAAGCGGTATGCAACAGAGAACAGTCTTAGCTTCTTCAATCATGCTGCATAGGGCAACTGTTTGAGGCCAGTAATCCTCTTGGTTAGGTACCTCTGTGGTCTCTCCAACTGCTGGAGATGTCTAGCCAGGTACATTCCAATTGGTGCATTGTACTCAATAATGGGTCTGATGAGGGAAGAGTAGAGGGGCACCACTACATACTTAGATCTTGATGCAAACCCTTTCGTGATCAGATGGGTCACATAGAAGGATTTTCTAACCACTTTGGCAACATGGTTATCAAAGAAAGCTGACTATCTACTTGGGTCCCTAGATCCCTTATTTCTTCTTCAGATTTCAGGGATTACCTCCTATGTTGTAGTTTGTGGGTACTCTGTTTTTTCCAAAGGGGATTACTACGCATTTTTTTGCATTTAGCTTGAGACCATGGCTTTGACACCATGCATAAGTCTCATTTAGGCCCTTCTGGAGGATCTCCATGTCGGCCGGAGACTCTATTATAGCACCCAGTTTGCAGTCGTCCACAAACTTAGTCAGCCACAGCCCTTCCGTGCTTGGTTGTACTTCTGAGAAGTATATGCCAAACAGGAGGGGCCCCAGGACAGAGCCCTGAGGCACACCACTCGTTACTGGTCTGGATTTGGACATAGATCCCACTACTCTTACTTTATGGGATCTGTCTGAGAGCCAGTTTGTGATCCATCTTGTGACGTAAGGGTTTATGCCCAGGCTGGTGAGCTTATCAATAATACATGAATGGGGAATGGTGTCAAATGCTTTAGCAAGGTCAAGGTAAGCCGTGTGTACCTCCTTTCCCTTATCTATAGCCTGAGTAACTGTCTCAAAGAAATCCACCAGGTTCAGGAGGCATGATCTGCCCTTGACAAAGCCGAACTGTGTGGGGTCCAGTGACTGGAGATTCCCAATCTCTCCATTTATGAGTTCCATAATGATTCGCTCCATAGCCTTACAGATCAGACTGGTCAGGCTTATTGGTCGGTAGTTCCCAGGGTCAGTTGTGGCCCCACCCTTGTGTAGTGGGACCACCGTTGTCATGCGCCATTCTATGGGCACATACCCTGTGGAGAGGCTGAGACTGAACAGGGAATTAAGCTGCGGGGTTAATTCCTTTTGGAGCTTGCGTATGACACAGCCTGGGACACCATCTGGTCCCATGGAGGCAGTGTTTTTAGCTTTAGACAGAGCCTTGTTAATCAACGTATCAGTAATAATTGGACTTACACAATCCCCTGGAATGGTAATAGGCCCTGTAGGTGGTGAGGGGGGGATTTGCACTGAACCTGTCAGCCAAGATGTTGGCAATGTCAGAAGGGTCAGTGTATTCTGTTCCATTTTGTACTAGCTCAGAACAGACCTGAGCATTGCCATTTAGGTTTTTGACGTAGCCATAGAAGGCCTTATGGTTATCCTTGGCATCCTTGGCAACTTTCTTTTCAAAATTAGCTTTAGTTGACTTGATGAGGGCCCTCAATTTCTTAGTAATGCTGATCAGGAATGATTTTTCTACTTGAGATTTGGCGTTTTTTTGTATAAGTCTCCTCCTTTTATTGTAAAGTTTGCTTATGGCCAGGGTCCACCCGACTGGTTTCTTCTTGCTTGAGGAAGGAGTCTTGGTTTTATTTGGGATAGCACGGTCCATGCAATCCTGAAGATGCATATAGAGTGCCTTGGTGTAGGATTCCGCATCCTGGATATCATTATCCTTCTGCAAGGGAATAGTGAAGCTTTCCACTTCGGATGCAAGTAGTTTGAAGTTTACTTTGGAAAGGTTTTTGACTATGGTTTCTTTGACTGGGGGAGGTGGAGGGGTGAGGATGTCCAGGGTTATCAGTTTGTGGTCGGATCTGACCAAGGAGGGAGTGATAACGGGTGGGGTACAATGGGCGCCCATATTTGTGATGATTAAATCCAATATGTTGTCCCCTCTAGTGGGGGAACATGCTAGTTGTTTAAGGGCATTTGAATTTATAAATTCTATGAATTGCTGAGCATAGGAGTTGGAACATTGGCAGTTTGCCCAGTCTATACCAGGGTAGTTGAAATCACCCAAGATTATGGTGTTGGGTAGGACCTTTATATTTTCCAATGTCTCAAGGAATTCAGAGTGAGCATCTTGGGACATGGTGGGCGATCTATAACCGACTACAACTTGAAATGTGGTTTTGCCTGCTGATAGTTGCGCATGGATGATCTCTGGGGCATCATGCTGCGCTACTAACATGGAGATATGGGTATCCTTGATGAATATGGATACACCTCCGCCCTTTGTACTGTGATCCGGTAACAGAGGCCGGAAGGTATGATATGAATTGTAACCTGGCAGTGCTGGGGTGCTCTCTTGAGCCTTGAACCAGGTTTCCGTCACTGCACAAACATCGATTTTCTCCATGCTGAGGAGAGCCTCGAGTGTGTACATTTTGAGGTTGAGACTTCTGGCGTTGAATAGCATTACCCTTAGTTTTTGGTTACCTGTGCTGGTTACGGTGGTTGGTTTGCCCTTTGAGCCTTGCCTAAAAAAGGCACTATGGGGACGGCAAGAGCCTTGGCCAGTATTCGAAAACCTAGGGGTGACAGATGCAACCCATCTCTGGCGAAACAGTGAGGCTTGTCTATCATGTCATCCCAGGCAGACAGACACTGGATCCCCTTAGAATGACACCAGAAGCTTAGCCAATTGTTGAAATTGATCATTTTGTCTTTGTATTGTGGTATCATTCTAGGTGACGGTAGTATGCTACTCAAGGTCAGGGTCATACCAGCTTGGGCTACATGATCAGAGAGCTCCTCAATGTCTCTTTTCATGTAGTCCAGGGAGGTACGTCTTAGATCATTCACACCAACATGTACAATGACAGCATCATACTTGTACTTGTTCTAGAGTGACCCAAGTGCCTGTGTTATGTGGCGGATCCGAGCACCCGACAGGCAGCTGACAGTAACCTTCTCCTTGTTCAGCCTGGTGAGTGGAACATCCGTGTGCCTTACTATAGAGTCTCCTATTACTAGCATGTTAGGTATGGTGTTTTCCCTTAAGGGCTGTTGTGAGGCACACTGCTGAGGTGAATTAAGTGTTTTCTGGCTTGTGTTTGGGGGTGCAGGTTAAAAGATGTCAAGCAAAGTTCCTCATTAGCACTCTTCAAGAAAAATCACACTTTTTTATGGTCATGGATATGTGAATGTCAAATTTTAGTTTATTGTCTATTTCCACTCCTAGCGATTTGGTGTGCTCTGTTGGGTGTATAGTGGTGTTGTCTTTTGCTGTGATGTTAAAGTGAGAGTTGCTTTGAGCATGTTTGGTGGGTTGGAAGATGAGTAGTTTAGTTTTGTTTGGGCTGAGTATTAATTGGGCATCGGATAACCAAGTTTCATCAGAGGAAAAGGCTTCCTGTGTGACTTTTTACAGTTTAGGTAGGGACTGGGTTGAGCAGATGATGGTTGAGTCATCTGCGTATTGTATGAGTGTGCCATATTTGGTGGCAGAGGCTAGATTATTGGTGAAAATAGAGAAGAGTAGGGGTCCAAGGATGGATCCTTGAGGAACCCCTATAGAGATAGGTAGTTGGGGAGATAATGTCATTCTGCCATACAATGGATTGTTGGCAGTCAGACAGGTAACTCTGAAACCAGTTGGTGACTGATTGAGAGAAGGATAGGTTACTGAGGACAGAGATGAGTTGTTTGTGTGGGACCATGTCAAATGCTTTAGATAGGTCTAGGAAAGTAGCAGAGGAGAGACAGCCATTGTTTTTATGCTGAAGGATAGTGTTAGTAAAGGAGAATAAGGCAGTGGTGGTGCTATGGTTTGGTCAAAACCATGCTGAGTATTGGAAAGGAGGTTGTTAGTAATGAGGTATTCTGAGACTTGAGAGTGAATGCATCTCTCTAGTATTTTTGAGAGTGGAGAGAGAATAGCTATGGGGCCGTAATTGGCTAGTTCTGTGGAGGGGCTGCCTTTGTGGAGGGGAATTAAATGTGATACTTTCCACAGTGTAGGAACGTAACTTTCTGAGAGAGATCGGTTAATCAAGATGAATACTGGTTGACTAGAGCATCAGCTGCGATTTGTAGGTATTCACTTGGGAGGTTGTCTGCTGCTAATTTGGTGGGCTTAAGATTAGTTAAGAGTTTTTTTTATGTTGGAGGTAGGAAAGTACAGTTGTGTACCTACCATAAATGTAGATGTTCGAGTGTATTCATTGTTGCAGTCATTATTCTTGGGTTATCCTGCTGGCAGGCTACCCGCAGTCGGCCTGAATTCCAAAGTCCTGGTCCGGCGTCGGTTGCTGTCACCTCTTCCCTGACGTCAGTGTGCCAGGGGTATAAAAGATACAGCCGACGCCATTTTCTTCAGTTTTTCTTGCCCCAGATGTCAGGTACCCTCAAAAGGGTAGGCTAAATATATATGCCAATAAACATACATGCAGTAAAGAAACATTTCCTTCATCTAAAAGCAAATACACCACATAGGTTGTATAGAATAGAGAAGTACAGATAAACCCCAGCAAAAGAAAGGGGGATGGTGGGAGGGTAACCTGGACTGCAACAGTGAATATACTCGAACATCTACATTTATGGTAGATACACAACTGTACTATGTTCATCGTGTTTCACTGTTGCAGTCCTTACTCTTGGGTTGAATCCCAAAGCTGAGGATGGGTGGCTGGGCTAAATAGGATTAGGAGAGGCTATGAGGCCCTGCAGAACTGCAGTGGCAAAGCCTGCTCTGGATTTAGAGTAAAGAGGTAAGTAGTAGTGCTTTGTAAAAGTGTGCACTGAACTCCAAGTTGTAGCCTCTAAAATGTCTTTGATTGGTACTCCTCTGAGGAAGGCTGCTGAAGTGGCTGCTGCTCTGGTAGGATGAGGCCTAATGCCCTTAGGCACTGATTTGCCATGCTGAGAATAGCAGAAATGGATGCAATGGCCTATCCATTTAGAAATAGTCTGTTTTGAGATAGCCTTTCCTTGTGATCCTGTAGCATATGACACTAAAAGCTGCTCAGTCTTTCTGAAAGCTTTAGTTCTGTCCAAGTAGAAGCGTAGCTGCCTGTGTATGTCCAAAGAATGCAGAATTTTCTCACCCTTGTTCTGTGGGTTTGGATAAAAGGTAGGCAAGTGAATGGTTTGGTTGAGGGCCACACTGGACACCACCTTAGGCATAAATGTTGGGTTTGTCCTCAGAGAAACCCTGTCTGGATGAAAAATGATAAAAGGTTCCACAGCCATGAATGCTTGTAACTCCAAGACTCATCTTGCAGAGGTTATTGCTAGGAGCAGAGCTGTTTTCCAGGATAAGCATTTTATATCCGCTGATGAGGCTGGCTCAAAAGGAGGCAGTGTGAGTTTTTCCAAGACATAATTGAGGTCCCATGCCGGAATTGGTGCTCTCCTTGGAGGCCTGATGTTTTTGGCCCCTTTGAGGTTCTACCTTATTAAAGGATGAGAAAAGGTATGTGGTTCCGTATTGCAATGGGCTGAAATGGCAGAGGCATGAATCTTAATTGATGAAAAAGAAAAGCCTTTGTCCAGCATCTCAGTTAGGTATTGTAAAATCTGAGGGATATTTGGTACATACGTGTCAATGCCTTGTTCCTGGTTCCAAGCACAGAATCTCTTCCATTTTTCTGCATAAGATTTTCTGGTACTGGGCCTCCTGGCCTCCAAGATAACATCCATAACAGCTTTTGAAAGAGGAGTGTTCTGAATGGCTACATTATCCGCCATGCTGCCAGATTTAAGGTCCTGAGTTGGCTGTGTAGGATCTGATTGTTTTGTTGGGTCAGCAAGTGAGAAGTTTGAGGCAATATCCATGCTGGACCTTGAGACAAGCTCTTTAGGATTGGGTACCAGTGCTGGAATGGCCAGTCTGGTGCAATCAGTATCATTTTTGGCTTCTCTTGTCTGACCTTTAGGAGTACCCTGGGAAGGAGAGGCAGTGGAGGAAAGGCATATACTGTTAGATTTTTCCAGCTGAAGGATAGGGCGTCCACTCTCCATGCTTGCTTGTGATAAATCCTTGTGCAAAATCTCTGTAATTGGCAGTTGTGAGGGGAGGCAAATAGATCTATGTCTGGGCATCCCCATTTCCTTGTTATCATGATGAAGACTTGTGGATTCAGTTTCCACTCGCGGGGATCCATGAGGTTTCTTCTTAGTTTGTCTGCCAGAGTATTTGTTTTTCCTGGCAGGAATTGTGCTTGCAGGTGAACTTGAGAAGTCAATGCTGTGTCATATAAGGTCATTGCTTGTCTGCAGAGGGGATAGGAATGTGTACCTCCCTGCTTGTTTTGTACCACATGACCATAGTATTGTCAGTAGCTGTCCTGGATGAAGTAGATCCTTGAAAGCTGTCAGGGCATTCTGAACAGCTAGCATCTTTTTTGATTGATGTGAAGATGCATCTGGCTTGCAGGCCATGTGCCCTGAATACATTTTCCTGCCATATGGGCCCCCCAGGCATAATCTGATGCATCCGTTGTCAGTGTCTGTCTGTCTGGCTGTGGGTAAAGTGAATGGCAGACCCTTGTTGTGGTGACAGGCCCTGGGCCACCATCGAAACTCCTGTTTCAGGCAGGGAATGAGGGTAATTACTGTCTCCAGGCTATGGCAATGCTGAGTCCAAACACTTTTTAGATACCATTGTAGTTTCTTCATATGCAGTCTGGCATATGGAAGTAGTAGAATGCAGGATGCCATGAAACCCAAGGCCTGCAGGATTTTCCTTGCAGATAACTGGGTCTTTGTTGCCAATTTTTTGAAGTAAGAAGTCAGTTGCTTTTGTTTGTCTGGCGTGAGATAAGCCATCTGGGCAGTTGTACTTTAGCTTGCACCCAAGAATATTATCTCTTGAGAGGGTACTAGTTTTGATTTCTTTTCGTTTACTGTGTACCCTAGGCAAATTAGTAATCTTTTTACAAATGCCAGATGCTTTAGTAGAATGTCTTTGTTCTCTGCTTGAATAAGGCAGTCGTCCAAGTAGGGATATATTTGAATTCCTCTTTGTCTGCAAAATGCAATTACTGGTGCCAGGCATTTTGTGAAGACCCTGGGCGCAGTAGATAAGCCAAAGGGCAGTGCAGAGAATTGGTAGTGCATTGAGCCAGCTATGAATCTGAGGTATCTTCTGCAAGATTGTCTGATTGGGACATGCAGGTATGCCTCTTTTAGGTCCAAAGTTACGAGCCAAGCCTTCTTGCCCAGCATAGCAGTAGCTGCTGTAGAGTCAACATCTTGAATTTTGGAACCTCCAGAAACGTGTTTAGTATAGAAAGGTCCAGTACTGGTCTCCAGGTTTTGTCCTTTCTGGGCACTAAGAAAAGTCTGGAGTAAAATCCTTGCCCCTGCTTTTGTTGTGGTACTTGTTGAATGGCCCTCATGTCCATGAGGGCTGTAATTTGCTTTTGTGCCTCTGCCCATTGATTGTGTGGCAGGTCTGGAATACCTTTTGCCCTTGGTAGGGTGTGAAAATGGAACCTGTAGCCTTGGGACACTATGTTCAAGACCCATTTGTCTTGGGTAACCATTTGCCAATTTGATGAAAAAAGTGCTAAGTTTTCCCCCTAAGGGGGCTGCCAAAAGAAAAGTGCTTGGATCTGGCAGAGGAAAGTCATTTTGACTGTTTCCTGTAAGATTGTGATTTGTCTTCTCCGCTTCTGGAGGTAGGAGCACCCCATTGTTTAGGCCTGTATGAGCCTTGGGGCTGAGATCTACCTCTGGGACGTATGTATCTGCCACTTTGTGGTCTGTCTGACACTGGAAAGGACCAATTTTTAGAAGGCTAGTTCCTGCTAAATCTGGGTGGCTGTACCTGTAAGAAATCCTTAACTGTCTGCATGGATTTCGCTTTATCCTCCCTTTTCTTCAACACCTCTTCTGCTTTAGCACCAAACAAAGTATCATGATGTAATGGGGCATCTAATAATTTTGCTTTAACATGATCAGGCAGATTCTGTTCCTTTAACCAAGCATGCCTTCTAATAACAGAACATGTAACAGCGGCCCTGCAAGAGGCCTCCAGTGAATCATAACCACATTGCAAAGTATGCTTTCCCACTTGTTCAGCTGCATGCAATAAATCCTGCATTTCCTTGTTCTCTGAACATTCAGTATTTGTCAACATTTTCTGTTTAAGCAGTGACATTAAGTATTGCTGATATTTAAACATATGAAACTGACAATTTAAAGCCCTTACAGCCAAGGTAGCAGAAGTGTAAACTTTTTCCCCCATCTGTCCA
This sequence comes from Protopterus annectens, assembly GCF_019279795.1. NCBI lineage: Eukaryota > Metazoa > Chordata > Ceratodontiformes > Protopteridae > Protopterus > Protopterus annectens. Next base: position 128,199,632 of record NC_056745.1, on the reverse strand, counting down.
GTGCCCTAGAATCCCTATCAGAGGGGACAGGGTTTTTGCAGTGGAAGCTTTGACCCACTTGGGACCCTGAGATATAGTTTCTGGGTCAGCAGCGGGGTTTTTATATAGAAATTTATGAGAATCCGGAACCCTGTAGTAGCTGTCTGGCTTAGCAGGTGCAGGGGGTAAAGAGTCAGGGGACAGGCTGGACTCTGAAAATATATCATCTACAATGTCTAGAACAGGTGGAATAGCAAGGGGTCTGTGCTGAGGAAGTAGCAGAAAGTCTCTGAGCCTTTTCTTAAATTCAGAGTAATCTTGGCTCTCCAGGTGGAAATGCTCCCTCATGGTATGCAGGGTTTCCCCAAAAGAATAATCCTCAGGAGGACAGGCTGAGGGAATGGATTCTTCAGCATCAAAGTCCTCATAGGGAGGCATAGAATAATCCTGTTCAGAAGAGGAATCAGAGGAAATAGAAACCTGATCAGAAGAATCATATTCTGTCTCTTGCCTAGGCCTCTAATCAGGAGGGGGATGGGAACCTCTGATCAAAGTAATTAGGTCTTCGGCCATTTTAAGCATCTGTTTTTTAGGCATGGAAGTCTGAGTAGGAGAATGCTGTACTTGTTTCTTTGTCTTTAGAGCTGCTTTAGTCTTTGTCTTTGAAGCTGAAGATGGTTTAACATATAACTGTGTAGGTCTGAAGACACCCTCAGAAGCCAATGTCTGCTCAGCAGCTCCGGACCCATCTGAGGGAATGACTTCCGAGTGTCCAATACCTTGAGTTTCCAAAGGCCCAGTCGGCTCCACGTGGGAGTCAGAAGTGGTCTGTGGCTTTGCGGTAGCAGGCGCCAGGGGCTGCGAAAGCACCTCACTGAGAACCGGCGAACCGGCGACTGTCGGTTTTGGACCTCGGATGCCTATCCTTTTCCTTGTCCTTGCGTTTTTTGTAAACTCCGGTCGTCGGCTGTTCCGACAGCATTATACAATGAAATCTTCGGCCAAAGTAATGAAATGCAAAATCGAACCGACACTTAATAGTGCTTTGTTTAAATCTAGCAAAAAACCGACAGCTAGCAACGTTGTGATCAGGGCCTAGGCAAGGAATACAGTAAGAGTGAAAATCCTTATGAGGTATTTGCTTCTCACAAGAAATACAACTGTTAACTTTTTCTGACATCGGTCTGGAGCAAGAAAAAAGTTTCCCCAATGGGGTACTTAGTTTTAATGAAGACTTCGGTTCTGAATTTCGGATTTGAAAATCTCAGGAGTCGGCCGACCAGAACTTGCGAACTGCTTTTGCTTTGGGCACCGCGCGGCAAGAAATACTGGAGAAAATGGCGTTGGCTGCATCTTTTATACCCCTGGCATACTGACGTCAGGGAAGAGGCAACAGCAACCGACGCCGGACCAGGACTTTGGAATTCAGGCCGACTGCAGGTAGTCTGCCAGCAGGATAACCCAAGAGTAATGACTGCAACAGTGAAACACGATGAACATCAGGAGAAAAAGAGAAGGCAGTGGGCAGATTACTAGTTGAAGGTGTGGGTTGGAAGGGAGGGGGGTTGTGTTGTCTAGCTAGTGATAGTATGGTTTGTGTGAAGTGTGTGTTGAATGAGGTAGCAATATTTTCGGAGGAGTGAGGGATGTTAGGAGGAGGGGTACTGACTTTACCTGGGTGGAGGATGCAGTTCATGGGGGACCAGAATTGTTTGGGATTGTGTTGCCAGGAGTCTAGGGCAGACTGGTAGTATTGGAATTTGTCCTTTTTTATTAACTTTTTGACTCTATTGTGTAGTTCTAGTATTTCTGTCTAGTTGAGGTGGTTTTGGTTTTCTGCCAGTACTCCCAGGCTTTATCCCTGTTTTTAATTTCTGACTTAGTGGTTTTCTGTAACCATGGGGAGGGTTGTGCTTTGGTTCTGGAAAGTCTTATGGGGGCGTGGTAATTAAGGATACTCAGGAAGGTAGTATTAAAAAATCCAGCTGCATCATCAAGACTGAGGTACTTTAGAGGATGCCAGTTACATTCTTTGAGGGATGAGATGAATGTGAGTGGGTTAAAGTTTAGTTTTTTACGTATTTGATGGTAGATGACAGGTTTAGCTTGGTATAGGTGTTTTTTGAATAGGAATGTTGGGGAGCGATCACTGAGGCTATCTGAAAAGCAGCCTGCTATATATGACTGGGGGCTCTTACTGACTACTATCCAGTCCAGGATAGTGTGCTTGTTGGAGTTTTTATTTATCCTGGTTGGCGACTGGACTAGTTGGGTGAAGCCATGAAGGTTTAGGTGATGGGTTGGATGGTCGCCAGAACAGGATTACCAGTCAATATTGAAATCACCTAAAATTATAGTTTCAGGGGAGATGGCGGGTAGACCAGCTGAGGACGTTTTCTAGTGGACTGATGTTTTGGCCAGGTGGGAAGTAGCATCCAATTATGTTGATGGTTTATTTTGGTTTATTGTGAGGTTGGTATATATTATTTTTCATTGCCTATTTGTGGAGCTGATGACTTTAAGATCAGGATGTTTAGATGCTGTTTAAATATTATAGCTATACCGCTTCCTTTCTTGTTTAGGCGGTCTACTCTTAGTATGCCGTAACCGGTAGGGAGGATTTGCTCACTGGTAATGTGAGGTTTTAGCCAGGTTTCCATCAGGATGACTATATCTGGGGATTACAAGTCTATGGTGGCATGTAGTTCACGGACCTTGTTGGATATACTTCTAATATTTAGGCTTGGTAGAAGGAAGTCACTTGGCTTTCTATTGGCTGTGATTTGGGAGAAGTTGTGGTTTCTAGTCTGATTATGAGGAGTGGGGTTGGAGATGGTGGGACCAGGGTTGGGGTGGCTGTCTCTACTTAGGGCTAGTTTTGATATACATGAGGTTATTAGTTTTCTCAGTTTTTGAATGTGTTTGTTTATTACGGAAACTTTATGATTGTGCTCTGTGGGTAACAGGTATGATGGGAGGGTTACTATGTTAAGTTGTAGGGATGCTTTATGTTTGAGTAATATAGTTGGTAGAATATGTGGGGGGTGCATAGGGAAGGTTCTTGAGTTGGTGGGAGGGGAGCTGAGTGAGGGTGAGACATGAGTGGTGGTGTGAGTAGTAGTACAGTGGTAGTGGTTGAGTGGGGGAATGATGGAGCTTTGGTAGGATGTAAGATATGTAAGGAGAGTGCATGCAGTGAGCATTGGTATGGTATGCTTATACATGTTAGCTGAGGAGGAGTGATAGTAGTGGGAAGATGGAGGAGGTAGTGTTGGGTTTAGTGCCATGGTTGTCTGTTGGATTTATTTGCCTCTTTTCATTAAAATGTGGGGTTACGCAATGAATTTTACTGCAAAATCGGTTATTCTAGCATCTTTGTTTGCTCATAAGCATATTGTTTTTAATGTTATGTCTTTGTGTTTTTATTTTGCTTTCACTTCATCCAGATTTATTGTGCTGAGACACTGGGGGTTAGGGGCTATGAGAATTCTGCAGAATGTACTGATGTCTTAATGCATGCCAATTCCTGTTCTACTATTTTAGTTGATCATAGCAAAGTTTCAAACTATCCCTGATGTTACGCCTTTGTTCTGCCGTTTTCTGTCTGGAATTGTTAAGCTGAGAGGTTAGGAGAGGGGTAGGGGCTGTGAGAATGTTGCACAATGTTTAGGTGTTTGACCTGTGTTTTTGGTCTGTTACTCATCAAAAATGTGGACTCACACAATGCATGCTACTGGAAAAATTTGATATTCTACCATCTGTACTAGTTCAGAAACACAGTGTTTTAAATCTCTAATGTTACGTCCTTGTCTTTTTTTTTTTTGTTTGTTTTTTTTTTGTTTTTACCTCCTCTAGAATTGTGCTGAGACTTTTCGGGGGACTATGAGAGTTCTGGAGTTCTGCAGAATGTACTGATTATTTTAATGCATGCTAATGCAATCCCTGTTATTCTAATATCTTTCTAAGGTTATCATAGCAATTTTTGTAACTATCCTTGATGTTACACCATTGTTCTGCAGTTATTTTCAGCTTTGGAATTACACTGAGAGGTTAATCATAATCGACTCTCCAGCCGACACAAGCATCCTCCAAAAGGGCCTCATAGAAACAGACAACTGGTGCCAGAGCCATGGCCTCAAGCTAAACGCCAAAAAGTGTATAGTCATCCCCTTTGGCAAAAACAAAGTGCCCACAAATTACCACATAGGTGGCAATCCATTAAGTACAGAAGAAGTAATTAGGGACCTGGGGACCCAAGTTGATAGCAATCTCTCACTTGACAACCACATGGCCAAAGTGGTTAGAAAAACATTTTATATAGCCCACCTAATCATGAAGGGATTCACATCTAGATCAGGGGAGGTCATCGTGCCTCTTTACTCATTCCTCATCAGGCCCATAATTGAGTACAATGCCCCTTTTGGGATGTACCTTACCAGACACCTGCAGCAACTGGAAAGACCCCAAAAGTACCTCACCAAGAGGATCAAAGGGCTCAAACAGATGCCATATGCTGACGGTTAAAGAAACTCCAGCTCTACTCAGTGGCATACCGCCTGTTCAGAGGCGATCTGTGCCTGATGTATAAAGCCATGTCCAACCCGGAATTAATGGACATGCTGCACCTCAGAAAATCCAAATCCCATCGAGCCACGCTACCGAGAGACTTGAACCTCAGCACTGAAATAAATAGGACATGCTGGAGGGACAGATTCATAACCCAGAGGCTCCCTTCACTCTGGAATAAAATCCCAGTCCAGGTTAGGCAGAGTCCCTCATTGACTCTCTTCAAGAGGAATCTTGATGAGTGGATGGGAGATCGTAGGTTTACCCCGGGTATCACTTCTGTGTCACTGTTAGACAGAGGCACAGTATACTAACCTCGAAAAAGGGCATAGCAAAATAAATTTAAAATGGGTGGCGAAAGCCAAACACATTCTGGCTAGGCTTATAAATGCCCTAGGGCAGATAGCCTAGTATGAACCTATGAACCTATAAGAGGTTGGTAAGAGCTGTGAGAATGTTGCACAATGTCCATATGTTTGTTAGTTTTGGCCTGTTCATCATAAATGTGGGGTCACACAACGCGTGCTACTGCAAAATCTTACTCTAGCATCATTATTAGTTCATAAGCCCAGTAATTTAAATTCTTAATGTTCAGCCTTACTGTAGTGCTGTCTGCAACATGTGTGGGTGTCTATGTCCTGTGTGCGAGTCTGTGTAGCTGTCTGTCTTTTGTCTCTGTCCTGTGTGAGGGAGTCTGTGTGGGTGTCTTTGTGTACCTCTGTGGGACTGGCTACCTTGATGCAGTCCAGAGGCTTGCCATAATGTCACAACATTACTACTAAATGCCAGTCAGTGTGTGTGTGTTTGTGTGTGTGTGTGTGTGTGTGTGTGTGTGTGTGTGTGTGTGTGTGTGTGTGTGTGTGTGTGTGTGTGTGTGTGTGTGTGTGTGTGTGTGTGTGTGTGTGTGTGTGTGTGTGTGTGTGTGTGTGTGTGTGTGTGTGTGTGTTAATGTAAAATTGGTAATAAATGCCAGTCAGTGTGTGAACCTCTGTGTGTGGCTACCTTGCTGTGGTACAGGGGCTTGTCATAATTTATTGGTACAAAATTTTATTTATTTTATTTATTTAACATTTGTTGACCAGGAAAATCCGACTAGGACAGAGCCTATTTTCAGCAGAGGCCTGGGGAGAAATGCTGCAAAAGCATGTCTTTGGAATGTGGGAGGAAACCCATGTGAATGCAGGGAGGACATGCAGACTCCACACAAAAGGCACCCCAGCTAAGAATCAAATCGCAGAACCTCTTGCTGGCGGGCGACAATGTTAACTACTGCACCACTGCGCAGTCCCAGTCAGTGCATGTGTGTACTACTGTGAGTGGCTACCTTGCTGTTGTGCAGGGGCTTGCCATAATGTAACATTGGTACAAAATGCCAGTCAGTGTGTACCTTGACATTTCAAGTCTTTTTAATGGTCTGAATGTACTAACACTACACAGTGACTGTTAAATGGTGCTACATGAGCTTGATAGGGAAGGGAGCGTGATGGCAATGTGGTCACATTTTTTATATTCTCCTGGGTAGGGCCTCAACTTGAAACTTTCACATTTTTTATATTCCCCTGGGTAGGGCCCCAACTTGAAACTTGATGGGGACCCCCAAAATGCTAGCACTGGCCCTGCCTATGTAAACTACAAAAACACTTTGCATTCACAACTCCAAGGTGGAAGTACTCTTCGAAGCAACCATCATGGTTATTTTGTAAGAAACCAAAATAAAAGTAGCCTTAATAACCATCTTTTCTAAGTACTAACTTATAACAAATGAGAGGGGGGGAGAATGTAAAAGTACAGTTGTGTACCTACCATAAATGTAGATGTTCGAGTGTATTCACTGTTGCAGTCATTACAATTGGGTTATCCAGCTGGCAGGCTACCCGCAGTCAGCCCAAGTTCCAAAGTCTACGTCCGGCGTCGGTTGCTGTCGCCTCCTCCCTGACGTCAGTGTGCCAGGGGTATAAAAGATGCAGCCGACGCCATTTTCTTCAGTTTTTCTTGCCCCAGATGTCAGGTGCCTCTAAAATGGTAGGCTAAATTATGCCAATAAGCATGCATACACAAAAATCAACTTTTCCTTCATCTACAAGCAAATACACCACATAGGTTGTATAGAACAGAAAAGTACAGATAAGTCCCAGCAAGGTAAAAAGGGGGATGGTGGGAGGGTAACCTGGACTGCAACAGTGAATACACTCGAACATCTACATTTATGGTAGGTACACAACTGTACTATGTTCTTCGTGTTTCACTGTTGCAGTCATTACAATTGGGTTGAATCCCGAAGCTGAGGTTGGGAAGCTGGTGCTAAATAGGATTAGGAGAGACTATCAGGCCCTGCAGAACTGCAGAGGCAAAGCCTGCCCTGGATTTAGAGTACAGAGGTAAGTGATAGTGCTTTGTAAAAGTATGCAATGAACTCCATGTTGCAGCCTCTAACATGTCATGTCTTTGGTTGGTACTCCCCTGAGGAAGGCTGCTGAAGTGGCTGCTGCTCTGGTTGAATGTGGGCTAATGCCCTTAGGCACTGATTTGCCATGCTGTGAATAGCAGAAACGAATGCAGTGGCCTATCCACTTTGAAATAGTCTGTTTTGAGATAGGCTTTCCTTGTGATGCTGCAGCATATGCCACTAAGTTGTTCAGTCTTTCTGAAAGCTTTGGTTCTGTCCAAGTAGAAGCGTAGCTGCCTGTGAATGTCCAAAGAATGCAGAAGTCTCTCACCCTTATTCTGTGGGGTTGGGTAAAAAGTAGGCAAATGAATTGTTTGGTTAAGGGCCACACTGGACACTACCTTAGGCATAAATGTAGGGTTTGTCCTTACAGAAACCCTGTCAGGATGGAAAATGATAAAAGGTTCCACAGCCATGAGTGCCTGTAACTCTGAGACTCATCGAGCGGAAGTAATTGCTAGGAGCAGAGCTGTTTTCCAGGATAAGAATTTTATATCAGCTGCAGAGACTGGCTCAAACGGAGGCAGTGTGAGTTTTTCCAAGACATAGTTGAGGTCCCATGCAGGTATTGATGCTCTCCTTGGAGGTGTTATGTTTTTGGCCCCTCTGATGTACTGCCTTAGTAATGGATGAGAAAAAATAGGTGGCTCTGTATTGTAATGAGCTGAAATGGCAGAGGCATGAATTTTAATTGATGAAAAGGAAAGGCCTTTATCCAGCATCTCAGTTAAGTACTGCAAAATCTGAGGAATATTTGGAACAGTCGTGTCAATACCTTGTGCCTGGTTCCAAGCACAGAATCTCTTCCATTTTTTCTGCATAAGATTTTCTGGTGCTAGGCCACTGGGCCACCAAAATAACATCCATCACTGCTTTAGAGAGAGGTGTGTCTTGAATGGCTACAATATTCGCCATGCTTCCAGGTTTAAGGTCCTGAGTTGGCTGTGCAGTATCATACTGTCTTGTTGGGTCAATAAGTGAGAAATTTGAGGTAATGGCCAAGCTGGGCATACAGACAAGCTCTTTAGGACTGGGTACCAGTGCTGGCGGGGCCAGTCTGGGGCAATCAGTATCATTTTCGCTTCTCTTGTCTGACCTTGGAGTACCTTGGGGAGGAGAGGCAGAGGAGGAAAGGCATATACTGTTAGGTTTTTCCAGCTGAAAGATAGAGCATCCACTTTCCATGCTTGCTTGTGATAAGTCCTTGTGCAGAATCTCTGTAGTTGGCAGTTGTGAGGGGAGGCAAATAGGTCTATGTCCGGGCATCCCCAGTTCCTTGTTATCATGCTGAAGACTTGTGGATCCAATTTCCACTCGTGGGGATCCATGAGGTTTCTGCTTAGTTCATCTGCCAGAGTATTTATCCTTCCTGGCAGGAACTGTGCTTGCAAATGTACTTGGTAAGTCAGTGCTGTGTCCCACAGGTTCATGGCTAGTCTGCAGAGAGGGTAGGAATGCATGCCCCCCTGCTTGTTTATGTACCACATGACTGTAGTATTGTCTGTCTTTATCAGTAGTTGTCCTGGATGAAGTATATCCTTGAAGGCTGTCAGGGCATTCTGAACAGCTAGCATCTCTTTTTGATTGATATGTAGATGCATTTGACTTGCGGACCATGTGCCCTGAATACATCTTCCTGCCACATGGGCCCCCAGGCATAACCTGATGCATCTGTTGTCAATGTCTGCCTGGCTGTGGGTAAGGTGAATGGCTGTCCCGTGTTGAGGTGACAGGCTTTTGTCCACCAACGAAACTCCTGTTGCAGGCAGGGAATTAGGGTAATTATTGTTTCCAGGCTGTGGCAATATTGAGTCCAAACACTTTTTAGATACCACTGAAGTTTCCTCATATGCAGTCTTGCATATGGAATTAGTAGTATGCAGGATGCCATGAAGCCCAAGGCCTGCAGAATTTTTCTTGCAGATAATGGGTCTTTGTTGCCAACATTTTGAAATAAGTAGTCAGTTGTCTGTGTTTGTCTGGCGTGAGATAAGCCATCTGGGCAGTTGTATTTAAGCTTGCACCCAGGAATATTATCTCTTGAGAGGGTACGAGTTTTGATTTCTTTTCATTTACTGTCTACCCTAGACCTGTTAGTAATCTTTTTACAAACACCAGATGCTGTAGTAGGATGTCCTTGTTCTTTGCTTGAATAAGGCAGTCATCCAAGTAAGGATATATTTGTATTCCTCTTTGTCTGCAAAATGCAATTACTGGTGCCAGGCATTTTGTGAAGACCCTGGGCGCAGTAGATAACCCAAAGGGCAGTGCGGAGAACTGGTAGTGCATTGAGCCAGCTATAAATCTGAGGTATCTTCTGCATGATTGTTGATTGGGACAGGCAGGTATGCCTCTTTTAGATCTAAAGTCATAAGCCAAGCTTTCTTGCGTAGCATGGGCAGAAGCTGCTGCAGAGTTAACATTTTGAATTTTGGAATATCCAGGTATGTGTTTAGGATAGACAGGTCCAGTATTGGTCTCCAGGCTTTGTCCATTCTGGCTACCAAGAATAGCCTTGAGTAAAATCCTTGTCCCTGTTCTTACTGTGGTACTTGCTGAATGGCTCTCATGTCCATGAGAGATGAAACTTGTTTTTGTGCCTCTGCCCACTGATTGCATGGCAGGTCTGGCATACCGTTTGGTCTTGGCAGGGTGTGAAAGTGGAACCTGCAGCCTTGAGATACGATATTTAAGACCCATTTGTTCTGGGTGATCATGTGCCAATTTTGTGAAAAAAGTGCTAGTTTTCCCCCAAAGAAGCTGCCAGAAGATAAGTGCTTGGTGCTGGCAGGGGGGAGTCATTGAGACTGTTTCCTGTATGGCTGTGATTTTTCCTCTCCACTTTTGGAGGTAGAAGCACCCCATTGTTTAGGCCTGTATGAGCCTTGGGGCTGTGATCTGCCTCTGGGGCGTCTGTATAGGTTAATAGGTTCATATGTTGATACTAGGCTATCTGCCCTAGGGCATTTATAAGCCTAGCCAGAGTGTGTTTGGCTTTCGCCACCCTTTTAGATTAGTAGACTGTGCCTTTGAATAGTAGGTCACAGAAGATAGCCCTTTTAAGGTTAGTTTACTGTGTCTCTGTCTAGCAGGGACACAGAAGAGATCCCTGGGGTAAACTTACGATCTCTCATCCACTCGTCAAGATTTCTCTTGAAGAGGGTCAGTGAGAGGCTCTGCCTAACTTGGACTGGGATTTTGTTCCAGAGTGAGGGGAGCCTCTGGGATATGAATCTGTCCCTCCAGCATGTCCTATTTATTTCTGTGCTGAGGTTTAAGTCCCTGGAGCTTGTAGCTCTAAGGGATTTGGATTTCTTGAGGTGGAGCATGTCCATTAATTCTGGGTTGGACATGGCTTTATAAGTCAGGCACAGATCGCCTCTGAGTAGGCGGTAGGCAACTGAGTAGAGCTGGAGTTTCTTTAGCCAAACTGCATAAAGCATCTGTTTGAATCCCTTGATCCTCTTGGTGAGGTACTTTTGGGGACTTTCCAGTTGCTGCAGGTGTCGGGTAAGGTACATCCCAAATGGGGCATTGTATTCAATTATGGGCCTGATGAGTAGAGGGGCACGATGACCTCTCTTGATCTAGATGTGAACCCTTTCGTGATAAGGTGGGCTATATAGAAGGTCTTTCTAACCACTTTGGCAACGTGATTGTCAAAGGAGAGATTACTATCTACTTGGGTCCCCAAATCCCTAATTACTTCTTCCGTACTTAATGGATTACCACCTATGTGGTAATTTGTGGGCACTTTGTTTTTCCCAAAGGGGATGACTATGCATTTTTTGGCATTCAGCTTTAGGCCATGGCTCTGGCACCAGTTATCCGTCTCTGTGAGACCGTTTTGGAGGATGCTTGTTTCAGCCGGAGAGTCGATTATGGCACCCAGTTTGCAGTCATCTGCGAACTTGGTCAGCCATAGTCCTCCTGTGTTAGCCTGTACCTCAAGAGAAATATATACCGAACAAGAGAGGTCCCAGGACTGAGCCTTGTGGGACGCCACTTGTAACTGGTTTAGAGTCTGACATGGCACCTGCAATTCTGACCATGTGGGTTCTATCCCTGAGCCAGTTTGCAACCCATCTTGTGACATAGGGGTTGATATTTAAGCTGGTGAGCTTATTTATGATGCCCGAGTGGGGTATTGTGTCGAAGGCTTTTGCGAGGTCCAGGTAGGCTGTGTGGACTACCTTCCCTTTGTCTATGGCCCTGGTAACTGTTTCAAAGAAGTCGACCAGGTTCAAGAGGCAAGATCTGCCCTTAACAAAGCCGAATTGGGTAGGATCCAGTGTCTGGAGGTTCCCAATGTCTTTGTTTACGAGTTCCATGATGATACGCTCCATAGCTTTGCAGACCAGGCTAGTCAGGCTTATAGGGCGATAGTTTCCGGGGTCCGTTGTGGCACCACCTTTGTGGAGCGGGACCACTGTTGCTGTACGCCATTCCTTGGGTACATATCCTGTAGTAAGGCTGAGACTGAACAGTGACTTTATGTGAGGGTAAAGTTCTTCTTGAAGCTCGTGTAAGACGCAGCCCGGGACACCATCCGGTCCCACTGATGCTGTGTTTTTTGCTTTGGAGATGGCAGCTCTAACCTGTTCATCTGTGATGTCAGGGAGGCTACACTCTGTTGGTATAGACATTTGCTCTTTTGGGGGGGATGGGGGGAGAAATTTGCACTGAACCTGTCTGCCAGGATGTTGGCAATGTCTGTGGGTTCAGTGTATTTTTTATCATTTTGCACTAACTCAGAGCATATCTGGGAGTTGCCACTCAGGTTCCTGACATAACTAAAGAAGGCCTTATGATTGTCTTTAGTGTCTTGTGCAATTTTTCTTTTGAAGCTAGCCTTAGATGATTTTATGAGGGATCGTAGTTTCTTGCTAGTACTGATCAGAGATGCCTTCCCTTTTTGGGATTTTGCTCTATCATGTAGTAGCTTCCTCCTTCTGTTGTAAAGCTTATTTATGGCCGGGGTCCACCAGACAGGTCTCCTGCCTTAGGGGGAGTGAGTCTTGGTTTTATTTGGGATAGCACAATCCATGCATTCCTGTAGGTGTCCATAGAATGCATTTGTAAAGGATTCTGCGGTTTGAGCCGTATTTTCCACTGGCCCGGGGGCTTTGAAGGATACCACCTCGGTTTTGAGAAGTGTGAAGTTTGCTTTTGAGAAGTTCTTCACCGTGGTTTCTTTGGTTGGGGGTGGGGACGGGATATGGATGTCCAGTGAGATTAATTTATGGTATGACCTTACCAATGAGGGGTATACCTCTGGTGTGGAACATAGAGTCCCCATGTTGGTGATGACCAGGTCCAACATGTTTTCCCCTCTTGTGGGGTTGGTGATCAGTTGTTCCATAGCATTTGAGTTTATAAATTCTAGGAACCGTTGGGCGAGGGTGTTGAGGCTTGAGTAGTTTTCTCAGTCAATGTTTGGGTAGTTGAAGTCACCCATTATAATGGTGTTTGGAGAGACCTTCATATTCTTCAGTGTTCTCAGGATAGCCGAGTGGGTTTCCTGAGTTTGGGAGGGTGGTCTTCAGCAGACTACAAACTGAAAGGCAGTTTTGCCCACTGTTAGTTGCACATGGATGGTCTCCGATGCTTCGTGCAGTGCTACTAACCTGGAGTTGTGGGTATCTTTGATGTATATGGATACTCCCCTTTTGTAGTTCGGTCCGAGTTTTGTGGCCGAAAAGCATGGTATGAAGTATAACCTGGTAGTGCTGGGGTGCTTTCAGGAGCCTTGAACCAGGTTTCTCAAACTGCACAGATATCGATATTCTCCATACTGAGGAGAGCCTCGAGCGCATGCATCTTGAGGTTTAGACTTCTGGCGTTGAGCAGCATTACCCTTAGTTTTTTTTTCATTGTGTTGTCTATGGAGGTGGGTTGGTCTTTTGAGCCTTGCCTAAAAAAGGCACTATGGGGGTGGCAAGAGCCTTAGCCAGTATTCGAAAGCCCAGGGGTGACAGGTGCAAGCCGTCCCTAGCAAAGCAACGTGGCTTGTCGAGCATGTCATCCCAGGCTGACAGACACTGGATCCCCTTTAAATGACACCAATACGCCAATTGTTAAAATTGATCATTTTGTCTTTATATTGTGGCATCAGACAGGTGCAAGCCGTCCCTAGCAAAGCAACGTGGCTTGTCGAGCATGTCATCCCAGGCTGACAGACACTGGATCCCCTTTAAATGACACCAATACTTTAGCCAATTGTTAAAATTGATCATTTTGTCTTTATATTGTGGCATCATTTTTGGTGAGGGCAAGATGCTACTCAAGGTCGGGGTCATACCGGCCTGGGCTACATGATCAGAGAGCTCCTCTATGTCTCTTTTCATGTAGTCCAGGGAGGTACGTCTCAGGTCATTCTCACCAGCATGTACAATGACGGAGTCATACTTGTACTTGCTTTAGAGTGACCTGAGTGCTTGTGTTATGTGGCGGATCCTGGCACCCGACAGGCAGCTTACAGTGACCTTCTCCTTGTTCAGTCTGTTGAGTGGAACGTCAGTGTGTCTGACAATAGAGTCACCTATTGCAAGTGTATTAGGTGTGTTGTTTAGCCTTAAGGGCTGTGACTGTGTGGCACACTGACTTTGTGAACTATGTGATACGTGGGTATTGGTGTGGGGTAGGGTTTGCTTGGCTGTCTGCTTTGGAGGTCTCTGCTGCTTAGGCAGATTTATATTTAGAGCCTCCGAGTATGTTTTTGTGTGTTTATGTGTTTGGTTTGCTGATGCGGTAGGTCTATGTGAGACTGGAATTGTGGTGTGTGTGGTTCCCTTCTCCTCCTGACTGACTGAGCCAGTACTGGGTTGGGAGAGCTCAGCCTCCAGTTTGGCTATATAGTTGCATCTCTCACATATATTTGAGCTTGTAGGGAGGAGGAGAGGGTGGTCTGTGTACATAAGGCAATTGTAACATTGCCTCAAGATTCCCAGATTCACCAGCTGGACTGGAGAGTAAACCCGAAGCTGACTTTTGGACATGCCAGAATAATATAAGGAACTACTTTTTGACTGATCAGAAAGGACCAATAGGGAACCAAGTACTTAAAAGGAGTATAAGAGGGTGTAGTGCTTTAGTTTATTAGTGTTTACTTATAAGATTACTTATAAGAGCAAGTGCAGGGCTTTAGGATGAAGATAGAGTGCTTTCTTTGAGATTTAGATCAGTTCTAAGGGAAAAAATGAAGAGCAGACTTTGTGCAGCCGGGAATAGTTTAAACCTGATTAAGCGGCGCTGCCCAATGCTGCGCTATGAGCAAAACCGCGCAAATGTGGGTTTTAAAGCAGGGAAAAGTACAGTTTTGCACCTACCATAAATGTAGATGTTCGAGTGTTCACACTGCTGCAGTCATCACACTTGGGTTATCCAGCCGTCAGGCGGTCCCGCAGTCGGCCAGAGTTCCAAAGTCTTGGTCCGGCATCGGTTGCTGTCGCTTCTTACCTGACTTCAGTGCACCAGGGGTATATAAGATGCATCCGACGCCTTTTCTTCAGTTTTTCTTGCCCCAGATGTCAGGTGCCCCGAATAGGTAGGCAATACATATTGCTAATAAAAAATATATATATAAAAATAAAACAATTCCTTCAGTTACAAGCAAATACACCACAAAGGTTGTATAGGATAAAAAGGTATAGATAACTCCAGCTAGTTCAGAGGGGATGGAGGGAAGGTAACCTGGACTGCAGCAGTGTGAACACTCGAACATCTACATTTATGGTAGGTACAAAACTGTACTACGTTCATAATGTTACACTGCTGCAGTCATCACACTTGGGTTGAATCCCAAAGATAAGGATGGGTGGTGGAACTAAACAGGGTTTGGTGAAGCTAGTAGGCCCTGCAGAACTGCAGTGGCAAAGCCAGCTCTGATTTTAGAGTATAGAGGTAAGTGATAGTGCTTGGTGAAGGTGTGTACTGAACTCCAAGTTGCAGCCTCCAAAATATCCTTGGTTGATACCCCTCTGAGGAAGGCTGTATATGTTGCTGTAGCCCTGGTGGAATGAGGCCTGATGTTACCAGGCACAGATTTCCCATGGTGTGTGTAGCAGAAATGGATGCAATGTCCTATCCATTTTGAAATGGTCTGTTTTGAGATAGCTTTTCCTTGTGATCCTGCAGCATAGGATACAAAGAGCTGGTCAGGTTTTCTGAAAGCCTTAGTTTTATCCAAGTAGCAACGTAATTGCCTGTGAATGTCCAAAGAGTGTAGGAGCCTTTCCCCTTGTTCTGGGGGTTTGGGTAAAAGGTGGGCAAATTAATGGTTTGGTTTAGGGCCACACTGGAAACCACCTTTGGCATAAAGGAAGGGTTAGTTCATAAAGAGACTCTGTCTTGATGAAAGGCTCCACTGCCATTAGGGCCTGTAGTTCTGTGACTCTTCATGCTGAAGTTATTGCTAGCAGCAGGGCAGTTTTCCATGATAGGAACTGTGGATCAGCTGTGAAAGCTGGTTCGAAGGGCGGTAGTGTAAGTTTTTCCATAACAAAGTTGAGATCCCAAGTTGGTGTTGGTGCTCTCCGGGGCGGTCTTATGTTCTTAGCCCCTCTGAGGAACTGTCTTAGTAATGGATGTGAAAATATAGGAGGGTCCGTGTTGTATTGAGCTGAAATAGCTGAGGCGTGGATCTTAATAGATGAGAAGGAAAGTCCTTTGTGCAACAACTCAGTTAAATATTGAAGAATCTGAGGAATATTTGGTACAAGGGGATTTTGGCCTTTAGCCTGGTTCCAGGTGCAGAATATTTTCCATTTGTCTGAATAGACTTTCCTGGTGCTGGGCCTCCTGGCCTCCAGAATGACGTCCATCAGAGCTTTAGAGAGAAGTGTTGACTGGTTGTTTAGGCAATTTGCCATGCAGCCAGATTTAAAGTCTTTAGCTGGCTGTGTAGAATCTGATTGTTTTGCTGAGTGAGCAGGTGAGGAATTGTAGGTAAAATCCATGGTGGGCCTTGAGCCATGTTCCTTAGTATTGGATACCAGTGCTGGCGTGGCCAGTCTGGAGCAATGAGTATCATTTGTGGTCTCTCTAATCTGGCTTTCAGCAGCACCTTTGCCAGAAGAGGCAGTGGAGGAAAGGCAATGTTTTCCAACTGAATGAGAGGGCGTCCACTTTCCAAGCTAGTGTGTGGTATGTCCTTGTGCAAAATTTGCATAGTTGGTAGTTTTGGGGGAAGCAAACAGATCTATGTCTGGGCTCCCCCATTTTTGAGTTATCATTGCGAATACTTGTGGATCTAGTTTCCACTCGTGAGGATCTATGATGTTTCTGCTTAGATCGTCTGCCAATGTGTTTTTCTTTCCTGGCAGGAATTGTGCTTGTAGTTGAACTTGGTAGGTCAGTGCTGTGTTCCACGAGGTCATTGCTTGTCTGCATAGGGGGTAGGAGTGTGTGCCCCCTTGCTTGTTGATGTACCATATCACCGTGGTGTTGTCCGTCTTTATTAGGAGTTGTCCTGAATGTAGGAGGTCCTTGAAAGCTGTTAGGGCATTTTGTACAGCTAGCATCTCTTTTTGATTGATATGTAGATGCCTTTGGTCTGCAGACCATTTGCCCTGAATACACTGTCCTGCCATGTGCTCTCCCCAGGCATAATCCAATGCATCTGTTGTTATAGTTTGCCTGGCTGTGGGTAAGGTAAAAGGCTGACCCTTGTTGAGGTGACATGCCTGAGCCCACCATAGAAACTCCTGTTGAAGGCAGGGTATGAGTGGAATTATTGTTTCCAAGTTGTGGCTGTGTTGAGTCCATACGCTTTTCAGATACCATTGTAATTTCCTCATATGCAGTTTTGCAAATGGGATTAGTAGTACGCAAGATGCCATGAATCCCAAGGCCTGCAGAATTTTTCTTGCAGGGAGTTGGGTCTTTGTTGCCATCATTTTGAAGTATTGAGTCAGTTGTCCTTGCTTGTCTGGCGTGAGATAAGCCATCTGGGCCGTTGTATTTAAGCTGGCACCCAGGAATATTATGTCTTGTGAGGGCACTAGTTTTGACTTATTTTCATTTACTGTGTACCCTAGGCAACTTAGTAGGTTTTTGACAAACGCCAGATGCTTTAATAGAATGTCCTTGCTTTCTGCTTGAATAAGGCAGTCGTCCAATTATGGATATATTTGAATCCCTCTTTGTCTGCAGTATGCAATTACTGGTGCCAGGCATTTTGTGAAGACGCTGGGTGCAGTAGATAAGCCAAAGGGCAGTGCAGGGAAGTGGTAATGGGTTGAACCTGCTATAAATCGGAGGTATCTTCTGCAATTTTGTCTGATAGGGACATGCAGGTATGCCTCCTTGAGGTCCAACGTTACTAGCCAAGCCTTCTTGCCCAGCATGGGAAGAAGTTGCTGTAGTGTTAGCATCTTGAATTTGGGTACTTGAGTAAAATCCTTGTCCTTGCTCCTGTGCAGGAACCTGTTGAATGGCTCTCATGTCCATGAGAGCTGAAATTTGCTTTTGAGCCTCGGCCCATTGATTTGGTGGCAGGTATGGCATTCCTTTTATCCTTGGGAAAGTGTGAAAGTGGAATCTGTATCCTTGAGATACAATATTTAGGACCCATTTGTCTTTTGTGATGATGTGCCAATTGTCTGCAAAAAGCCCTAGTTTTCCCCCCAAGGGAGCTGCCAAGAGGGTTTTGCTTGGAGGTCTGAGGGGTAAGTCATTGTGTTTGTCTTCTGGTAGTTTGAGACCTGTCTTGTCCTCCTTTTTGGGTTGTGGCACCCCATTGTCGAGGCTGGTAAGAGCCTTGTGACTGGCCTCTACCCCTTGGGCATGTGTATCTGCCCCTCTGTGGTCTGGCAGAAGCTGGAAAGGACCAGTTTTTGGTTGGCCAATTTCTGCTGAAACAAGGGGGTTGAACCTGTAAAAAAATCCTTGACCGTCTGCATAGATTTTGCCTTATCCTCCATTTTCTTTAAAACAACTTCTGCTTTTACACCAAATAAAACATCCTGTTGTAAAGGTGCATCCAATAACTTTGCTTTAACATGATCAGGTAAAGTTTGTTCTTTTAACCAAGCATGCCTACGTATGACAGACCCTGTCACTGCTGCTCTACAAGAAGGTTCTAATGAATCAAATCCACATTGTAAAATATGTTTTCCCACTTGTTCAGCTGCATGCAACAAATCTTGCATTTCCTTGTAATCAGGCTGTTCTGTATGTGTGAGCATTTTTTGTTTTAAGACATCAAATATTGTTGATATTTCAGCATGTGGAACTGACAATTTAAGGCCCTCATAGCTAGAGTAGCTGAGGTATACACTTTCTTTCCCCATCTGTCTAGTGCTCTAGAATCCCTTTCAGTGGGCACAGGATTTTTAGCAACAGAGGCCTTAACCCCTTTGGGATCCTGGGAAATGGTTTCTGGGTCAGCAACAGGGCTTTTATACAGGAATTTGTGCGAGTCAGGGACTCTGTAGTATCTGTCTGGTCTTGCTGGTGCAGGAGGTAGCGAATCTGGGTTAAGACTAGATTCTGAGTAAACATCATCCACAATGTCTAACACAGGTGGAATAGCAAGTGGTCTGTGCTGGGGCAGTAGAAGGAACTCTCGGAGCCTTTTCTTAGAATCAGAATAATGTGTATGTAAGATTTCCCCAAAAGAGTAGTCTTCTGGGGGAGATGCAGAAGGGATAGACTCTTCAGCATCAGAGTCTTCATAAGGGGGGAAGGAATATTCCTGTTCCTCAGAAGAGTCTGAGGAAATTGAAACCTGGTCAGAGGAAGCGTAGTCCTCCTCCTATCTGGGCCTTTTATCAGGAGGGGGATGGGAACCTCTGATTAGGGTAAATAAGTCTTCAGCCATCTTAAGCATCTGTTTCTTAGGCATGGGGCCTTGTACTGGAGACTGCTGTACAGTCTTCTTTGTTTTTAAACGAGTTTTCAGCTTTGCATAGGATTTAATAGTGAGTGTAGTCGGTCTGAAGACACCTTCTGCAACTGAAGGCGTTTCATCTACACCGGAATCTCCTTCAGGCATGGAGTCGGATGGGCCTAAGGTTAAAGGTTGTGGAGGCCTAGCAATCACCGCTTGTGAATCGGATGTCACCTGGGGTTCTAAATCAGCGGTCATCAGGGGCTGCATAGGCGCCTCACTGAAAACCGGAGAACTGGCGACTGGCCTAGCAGAGGCCTCAGAGTCTGGTTTGGGTCTCGGCTGTCTGTCCTTATCTTTGCATTTTTTATGCATTCCGGTCGTTGATTGCTCCAACGGCATGGTATAATTAAATTTCCTACCAAAATAATGTCGGGTGAAATCAAACCGATGTTTAATAGTTCGTTTATTAAACCTAGCACAAAACCGACAACCTGTGACGTCGTGGTCTGGGCCTAGGCAAGGAATACAATAAGAATGAAAGTCCTTGTGAGGTATTTGCTTCCCACAAGAAATGTAATTGTTAACTTTTTCTGACATCGGACTGAGGCAAGAAAAGGTTCCCCAATGGGGTACTTAGCTTTATTGAAGACTTCGGTCTGAAATTCGATTTGAAAATCTCAGGAGTCGGCCGACCGGTACTTGCGAACTGCTTCTGCTTCGGGCACCACACGGCAAGAAAGACTGGAGAAAATGGCATCGGATGCATCTTATATACCCCTGGCGCACTGACGTCAGGGAAGAAGCGACAGCAACCGACGCCGGACCAAGACTTTGGAACTCTGGCCGACTGTGGGACCGCTTGACAGCAGGATAACCCAAGTGTGATGACTGCAGCAGTGTAACACGATGAACATCTGAAAGAGATAGGAATTGACCCAAAATGGCCACTAAGCTACTAGTTTCAGGGCTGAGACTACTCCTCCAGGGACAGATAGGCTGCTCAAAGCTCCCCACTCTCACTGGTGAACAGAGAAGCTTCCTCCTATCCAAGTAAGGATATGGGCAACACAGGAAGCTATACCACAGTCCGGAATTCAGCAAAGCCTGAAATCTGGACTAATCTAGTTCAGCAAAGGTGGGAAAAGAGAATATTTTCCTACTTTTGTATCTGCCGCTTTGTGCCCTGTCTGATACTTGAAAGGACCAAGTTTTTGTAGGCCAGTTCCTGCTAAATCTGGGAGGCTGTACCTATAAGAAATCCTTCACTGTTTGCATAGATTTAGCTTTCTCCTCCACTTTCTTCAACACCTCTTCTGCTTTAACACCAAACAAGGCATCATGTTGTAGTGGAGCATCTAATAGTTTTGCTTTAACGTGATCGGGCAGATTCTGTTCTTTTAACCAAGCATGCCTCCTAATGACAGAACCTGTAACTGCGGCCCTGCAGGAGGCCTCTAGAGAATCAAAACCACATTGCAAAGTATGCTTTCCCACTTGTTCAGCTGCATGCAATAAATCCTGCATTTCTTTGTTTTCTGCACATTCTGAATTTGCCAACATTTTCTGTTTAAGCAGTGACATAAGATATTGCTGATATTTAAGCATATGAAACTGACAATTTAAAGCTCTTTCAGCCAAGGTAGCAGAAGTATAAATCTTTTTCCCCCATCTGTCCAGGGCCCTTGAATCCCTATCAAAGGGGATAGGGTTGCTTGCAGTGGAAGCCTTGACCCCCTTGGGACCCTGAGAAATAGTTTCTGGGTCAGCTGCAGGGATTTTGTAAAGAAATTTATGTGAATCAGGAAACCCTGTAGTATCTGTCTGGCTTAACAGGAGCTGGTGGTAAAGAGTCAGGAGACAGACCGGACTCTGAAAATACATCATCTACAATGTCTAAAACAGGAAGAATAGCAAGGGGCCTGTGCTGAGGTAATAAAAGGAAGTCTCTGAGCCTTTTATTGGATTCTGAGTAATCTTGGCTCTCCCAGTGGAAATGCTCCCTCATAGTATGTAGGGTTTCCCCAAAAGAATAATCCTCAGGAGGAGAGGCTGAAGGGATAGATTCTTCAGCATCAGAATCCTCATAGGGAGGAATGGAATATTCTTGTTCAGAAGAGGAATCAGAGGAAATGGAAACCTGATCTGAAGATTCATATTCTATCTCTTTCCTAGGCCTCTTATCAGGAGGGGGATGGGAAGCCCTGATCAAAATAATTAGGTCTTCGGCCATTTTAAGCATCTGTTTTTTAGGCATGGAGGTCTGTCCAGGAGAATGCTGTTCTTGTTTCTTTGTCTTTAGAGCTGCTTTAGTCTTTGCCTTTGAAGCTGAAGTTGGTTTTACATATAACTGTGTAGGTCTGAAAACACCCTCAGAAGCCAATCCCTGCTCAGCGGCTCTGGACCCATCTGAGGGAATAGTTTCCGAGAGTCCAATACCTTGAGTTTCCAGCGGCCTAGTCGGCTCCACGTGGGAGTCGGAAGCGGACTGTGGCTCTGAGGTAGCGGGCGTCAGGGGCTGCGAAAGCACCTCACTGAGAACAGGCGAAACGGCGGCAGGCCTAACAGAAGCCTCGTCATCAGTTTTGGACCTCGGATGCCTGTCTTTTTCTTTTTCTTTGCACTTTTTATAAACTCCGGTAGTCGGCTGTTCCGACGGCATTATATAATTGAATCTTCTGCCAAAGTAATGAAATGCAAAATCGTACTGACGCTTAATAGTGCGTTGGTTAAATCTAGCACAAAACCGACAACTATCAACGTCGTGGTCAGGGCCTAAGCAAGGAATACAGTAAGAATGAAAATCCTATGAGGTATTTGCTTCCCACAAGAAATACAATGACATCGGTCTGGAGCAAGAAAAAAGTTTCCCCAATGGGGTACTTAGCTTTAATGAAGACTTCGGATATGAAATTCGAATTTGAAAATCCCAGGAGTCGGCCGACCAGCACTTGCGAACTGCTTTTGCTTCGGGCACTGCGCGGCAAGAAAAACTGAAGAAAATGGCATCGGCTGTATCTTTTATACCCCTGGCACACTGACATCAGGGAGGAGGCGACAGGAACCAACGCCAGACCTAGACTTTGGAACTCTGGCCAACTGCGGGTATGCCAGCAGGATAACCCAATTGTAATGACTGCAACAGTGAAATACGATGAACATCGGGGGATCTTTTTTGAAGCAGCACTGAAAACTTAACTTCACAATAAACACCACAGACATTGGAAATATTTAAAAAAAGATCTCCAATTATGGCTCGTTTTGCCACAGTTTACCTGTGGCCACCAACTGACAACAGTACTGGAAATATATTCAAAACACCACAAACGACTCTTCCTGGTGGCCTCAGTTTTACAATAGAATCCTAACCCCAGCTTGCCCAGGCCACTATGCAGTACAGCAGCAACACTATAAATATAATAAACGACTACCTGGTAAAACAATGTCCACAATTGATCCAAATCCACTCCAGAGTGGAGTAAAACAAATTATTAATGACAATCCACATTATCGTATGGTCAACAGAAGAAAATCTACAAGCAACAAGCAACAAGATCAATACCACTACTCAGTTAATTCTAACAGTTTCCAACCACAGGTTTTGTACCATACATGTGAGCACAAATCCAACAGACATATCGCAACTGCAAAACTGCATTACACACTGAGTTTTATCACCCCATCCCCTTTTATTTCTGAAAACATAATCCCAGCTCCACTCCTTACCACCAGATCTCGATGTGCCAAAAGTACAGTTGTGTACACTTACCATAAATGTAGATGTTCAAGTGTATTCACTGTTGCAGTCATCACACTTGGGTTATCTGCCTGCAGTTAGCCCACAAGTCGGCCCGAATACCAGAGTCTTGAAATTTCTGCGTCGGATGCTGTCACCTCTTCCATGACATCATGTAGTCAGGGGTATAAAACATGCAGCCGATACCATTACATCAGTTTTTCTTGCCCCAGATGTCAGGAGCCCCTACAATAGGAAGCTATTACATGGTGTGGAACACCTCCAGTAAAAAGTAAATACCCCTGCCATAAAAGATGGCCATAACGAGGATAGGTAGAAAGGACAGAGAAAGCCAGGGGGCTGGAGGGAGGGAAACCAGGACTGCAACAGTAAATACACTTGAACATCTACATTTATGGTAAGTGTACACAACTGTACTATGTTCTTTGTGTTTCACTGTTGCAGTCATCACACTTGGGTTGATTCCCAAAGCTGAGGAAGGGTGGAGGTAGTCAAGAAGTGTTAGGGCTGGCTAGCAGGCCTTCTAAGACTGCTGTAGCAAAACCAGCTCTGGATTTAGAAAGAAATAGGTAAGTGGCAATGCTTGGTGAAGGTGTGTACAGAACTCCAGGTTACAGCTTCCAGGATGTCCCTGGTAGGGACTCCCCTGAGAAATGCTGTAGAGGTTGAAGTAGCCCTAGTGGAATGAGTTCTGATCCCCAGAGGGGTAGGTTTTCCATGGTGCTTGTAGCAGAAATGGATGCAGTGTGCTATCCATTTGGAAATGGTTTGCTTCAAAATGGCCTTACCCTCTGCCCGTAGCAAAGCTGACTAGCAGCTGGTCAGATTTTCTGAAAGGCTTAGTCCTGTCAAGGTAGAACCTGAGCTGTCTGTGCACATCCAAGAAGTGCAGGATCCTTTCCCCTTTATTCTGACGATTATGGAAAAAAGTTGGCAAATGGATGGATTGGGTTAAAGCTACACTGGATACTACCTTGGGCATAAAGGAAGGGTTAGGCCTGAGGGAAACCCTGTCAGCATGAAAAATAATGAAGGGTTCCACTGTCATTAGAGCCAATAGCTCAGACACTCTTCTTGCTGAAGTAATAGCTAGAAGTAAAGCTGTTTTCCAAGAGAGTAATTTTAACTCTGCTGAAGCAGCAGGTTCAAAACGGGGAAGTGTGAGCTTCTCCAGTACAAAGTTAAGGCCCCAGGCCAGGGTGGCAGCTCTCCTAGGGGGCCTTAAATTGATAGTTCCTCTGAGGAACTGTTTGATGAGAGGGTGAGAAAAGAGAGGTGGATCAGTATTATAATGAGCTGAGATGGCAGAGGCATGAATCTTAATGGATGAGGAAGGATAAGCCTTTGTGGAGCAGCTCTGCTAGGTAATCAACGATTTGAGGTAAGGTGGGCACAGCTGTGTTTTTTCCTTGAAAACGACTCCAAAAACAATATCTTTTCCACTTTTCAGCATAGGATTTCCTAGTACTAGACCTTCTGGCCTCAAGGATGACATCCAGCACCTGTTTGCTGAGGGATGCTGGTGGTGTATTCAGGGGATAAGCCATGCTGCAAGGTTTAGAGTTTGCAGCTGTGGATGCAAAATCTGTCCTTCCTGCTGAGACAGCAGGGAAGGTGTCTGATGTAGGTGCCAGGGTGGCACTGCTGTCAGACTGCACAGAAGTGGGTACCAGTGCTGGCATGGCCAGTCTGGTGCAATAAGGATTGCCCTTGGCCTGTCCTGTTTGATCTTGAGTAGTACTTTGAGAGTAGGGGCAGAGGATGAAAGGCATAAATTCAGAGATTTTCCTATGTAAAGGATAGGGCGTCCGCCTTTCAGGCTCTGCTGTGAGGGTTCCTGGTGCAAAATTTGCTCAATTGGCAGTTTTGGGGGGAGGCAAAAAGGTCCATCTCTGGGTTACAAGTTTGAATGAGTTGGGGTCCAGTTTCCACTCGTGAGGGACCAGTAGATTTCTGCTTAAGTGGTCTGCCAGTGAATTTTGCTTGCCTGGCAGGAATTGAGCTTGTAGGTGCACTTGGATGCTCAAGGCTGTCTTCCACAGAGCTATGGCTAACCTGCAGAGTGGGTAAGAATGTGTTCCTCCCTGCTTGTTTATGTACCACATAACTGTGGTGTTGTCTGTCTTAGCTATCCTGGAAGGATAAGGTATTTGAAGACTGTCAGAGCATTCTGTACAGCTAGCATCTCTTTTTGATTGATATGCAGGGGAATTTGTTCCGGGCTCCATTTGCCTTGAATGCATTTGCCTGCCATGTGAGCCCCCCCGTGCATAGTCTGATGCATCTGTTGTCAGGGTGTGGGCGGTGAGGGGTTGAGTGAAAGAAAGTCCCTTGTTGTGGTTGCATGTTTCTGCCCACCAAAGGAACTCTGCCCTTAGACAACGTATGATAGGAATCAGTGTTTCCAGGTCCTGAGAATGTTGACACCAGAGACTTTTTAAGTACCACTTGAAGTTTCCTCATATGCAGTCTTGCATATGGAATTAGCAGAATGCATTAGGCCATGAACCCTAGGGCTTGCAGTATTTTCCTTGCAGATAGCTGTGTTTTGGCGGCCATTAGTTTGAAATAGTTTGTCAAATGGACCTGCTTGAATCAGGCAATCATTCAACTATGGGTAGATTTGAATATTTCTCTGCCTGCAGTATGCAATGGCTGGAGCTAGGCATTTTGTGAATACTCTGGGTGCAGTAGATAAGCCAAATGTAAGTGCAGAGGACTGATAGTGCATAGAGCCTGCCCCGAAATGTAGATATTTCCTGCAAGACTCCCTTATGGGGATGTGCAGATAAGCTTCTTTTAAGTCTAGGGTGACTAACCAGGCATCCTCGGCTAGCATAGGAAGAAGCTGTTGCAGTGTAAGCATTTTGAATTTTGGGACCACCAGAAAGGTGCTGAGAATTGATAAGATCCAGGATAGGGCGCCAACAGCTCCCTTTTCTGGGCACCAGGAACAGTCTGGAGTAGAAACCCTGTCCCCTTTGTTCTACTGGAACAGGTTGAATAGCCATATGGAGAAGGGAAAGTACTTGCTTCTGAGCCTCTGCCCGCTGGTTTGGAGGAAGGTCTGGCAACCCATTTGGGGTTGGCAGTGAGTGGAAGTAGAATCTGTATCCCTGGGATACAATGTTTAGAACCCATTGGTCCTGAGTAATGGACATCCAGTTTTTTGCATGAAGGGCAAATTTTCCTCCTAGGGGCGCAAGTACTTGGGCATGGCTGGGAAGTATAATTGGAAAGTCATTGTGAACTTTTTCCATAAGGGGGTGGCTTACCACTCCCTGGTTTTGAGGTGGAAACACTTCATTGTTTGGATCTCTACATACCCTGAGACTGTAGTCTTTGTGGTCTGTTTCCCCTGGATTTGGACTGAGAAGACCTGAGAGGGACTGGAAAAGACCATTTTTTTTTTAAGGCCAATGCCTACTGAATCTAGGTGGCTGCACTTATAAGAAATCTCTGACGGTTTGCATATATTTAGCTTTTTCTTCCATCTTTTTAAGAACTTCTTCTGCTTTTGTGCCAAACAAATGCTCCTGATTTAATGGAGCATCTAGTAAATTTGCTTTGACATGGTCTGGCAAGACTTGTTCCTTTAACCAAGCATGCCTTCTCAGTACAGACCTAGTGACAGCAGCCCTGCAAGATGCTTCTAAGGCATCAAACCCACACTGCAAAGTATGTATACTAACATGGTTTGCAGAATGCATTAAGTCTTGTAAATCTTTATTTTCTGCGCAATCTGGAAGTAACACCATTTTTTTGTATAATTAGTTCCATAATATGTTGCTGGTACTTCAACATGTGAAACTGGCAAGAGTTGCAGAGGTATATACCTTCTTACCCCATCTGTCTAAAGCTCTAAAACCCCTGTCTGAAGGGGTAGGGTTTCTGGCTGTAGCAGCCTTAATGTCTTTAGGTCCCTGGGAAATGGTCTCTGGATCCGCAGTAGGATTTTTAAAGAGAAATTTGTGAGCGTTAGGTACTCTGTAGTACCTGTCAGGTTTTCTAGGAGCTGGTGGTAAAGTGTCAGGAGTAAGACTAGACTCCATGAAGACATCATCTACAATATCCAGGATAGGGGATATAGCTAGAGGCCTGCGCTGAGACAAATCTAAAAAATCCTGAGTCTCTTTTTGGACTGAGGATAGTCCTGGCATTCCCAGCAGAAATGCTCTCTTAAGGTATGCAAGCTTTCACCAAAAGAAAAATCCTCTGGAGGGGAGGCAGAGGGAATAGATTCCTCTACATCTGAATCCTCATAGGTAGATAAGGATATGTCTTGGTAATCAGAAGGGTCAGAGTCATCAGACTCCTGGTCTGTAGTATCAGAAGGAAATTCAATTCTTTGTCTTTCAGCAGGGAAGGCTGGCTTCTCCTAATTAGAGTAATAAAGTCTTCAGCCATTTTAAGCATTTGTTTTTGTGGCATGGGAGCTTGAGCATGTGCTTTGGACATCGGTTTTCTAGGTGTAGTACAAACTCTGGGCCTGAGAATCTCAGTAGTTTTAGTTGAAGATGAAGTTGTTGGTTTAATATGAATATTGGAAGGTCAGAATACGCCCTCAGAAGCCGGTGCCTGCACAGCGGCTCCGGACCCATCCAGTGTGGAGACATCCGCAGGTTCAATAGTCAAAAAAGCATCTCACAGCATACTGGACTCTGAATGGGTGTCAGCAGAGGCCTGCAAATCTGTAGAAGTGGGCATCAGGGGCTGCAAAGGCGCCTCACTGAGTACCAGCGGACTGGCGACTAGCTTAACAGAAGTGTCGTTGGCAGTTTTTGACCTTTGTGCACTGTCTCTGTCTTTGTGCTTTTTCAGAATATCGGTAGTCGGATGGCTTACTGTAGCCATTTCGGAATATGGAGAATGACAGCGAAAGAATTTAGCTACAAAAATAGCCAGGTGACGAATGGTTCAGGCATTAAACAAGGCACAAAACCAACAGTGAGGGGCGTCGTGGTCTGGACCTAAACAGGTGATGAAGTAAGAATGAAAATCTCTGTGCAGTATTTGCTTTCCACAGGCAAGACAATTGTTAATTTTTTCTGACATAGGTTAAAGAAAGAAAAAAGAATCCCCAACAGGGTACTTAGGTTTAGAAGACTTCAGGTTTGAAACTCAAAAAATGAAAATTTCAGGTAGCAGTCAACCGGCACTTGCGGACTGCTTCTGCTTCGGGCTCCTTCTCGGCAAAAAAGACTGATGTAATGGCGTCGGCTGCATGTTTTATACCCCTGACAACCTGACATCATGGAAGAGGCGACAGCATCCAATGCAGAAATCCCAAGACTCTGGTATTTGGGCAGACTGAGGGCTACCTGCAGGCAGATAACCCAAGTGTGATGACTGCAACAGTGAAACACAAAGTACATCTGCCGATAAGAAACCGCATGCACAAATGACCCTATATCTCCAGTGCCACCGCTTGATTAATTCAAGATCCAGATGCTCCTCTCCACAAATGCACAGGAGCCACTTCTAAACCAACTGCGACTGCGATTCACAGCCATAATGGGAATCCAAAGACGGGAAAATTGCAAAGGCACGTACCTCACTCTACTTGTCAGACATGCTAAGGGAAATGAGCACTGCAAGGCAGACAAACAACTGTCAACTTAGCTTTTATTTTTTAAAATCTCCTGCACAAAATAATGGCCATGTACGCGTTAACAGTAAATACACATACTACAGAGAAGCAGCTGTTGGAGCTAGTAAGCAGATCGCCTTTGATAACAGTGGCTTACATGGCCCTGCACTTTAATAAGGAGGGGGCTCAGATTTTGTACTCTCTGGGATTGCAACTGACACAACAAAAAGAAACATTTCCTCCAATGATCCATTTTGTATTCTGAATTTCTGCCTGCCCATGTATGCACAAGCACTCCACAGACTGTAAATGAAAAATTTCCCTTAACGGAATTTAACGATCACGTCATCACTCAGCTGAGCTGAGTCGGCTCATGTTATAATAATTATTATAATGTAAATGTATGACATGGTTGCTGCTTGGGTCAACATGGTGTTGATGCTGAAACTGAATGAATCTTTTTTTTTTTTTTTTAATTTTTTTTAACCTGCTGCTGGAGCCGGAGGTGATAAATTTTCTTATCCTCTCTCTTCCTATCCTTTCTGATTTCCTGATCCTGGTGGGGTGTGTAAAGTAGACACTGGGCAGGCATGGACTGGACTCTGCTGCTCTGCTGGCTGCTGTAGAAACTAAATAGTTGCTTGCTTGCTTCTTGGGCTGCCTTGACTTAAGTTAACTAGTTAAGTTATAAGTTAAAAAAGTCAGACACTCCTCTTCTCATCCTCCGCTCGCTGATCGGGATCGCTGCTGCCTGAGCATGGCTGCTATCAATTATCAGTTAGTTCATAGGTAAATAAAGTACAACACTTTTGGCATGAAAGGGTACGTCTAATCTGTCTTTCAATTATCTTTGAAAATTGGATAGTTGACTCCAAATATTGTATCAATCTTTCTTTTCTTATGAGCACCAGCTTTGTTTTTTTTTTTTTAATTTTTTTTAACCTGCTGCTGGAGCCGGAGGTGATAAATTTTCTTATCCTCTCTCTTCCTATCCTTTCTGATTTCCTGATCCTGGTGGGGTGTGTAAAGTAGACACTGGGCAGGCATGGACTGGACTCTGCTGCTCTGCTGGCTGCTGTAGAAACTAAATAGTTGCTTGCTTGCTTCTTGGGCTGCCTTGACTTAAGTTAACTAGTTAAGTTATAAGTTAAAAAAGTCAGACACTCCTCTTCTCATCCTCCGCTCGCTGATCGGGATCGCTGCTGCCTGAGCATGGCTGCTATCAATTATCAGTTAGTTCATAGGTAAATAAAGTACAACACTTTTGGCATGAAAGGGTACGTCTAATCTGTCTTTCAATTATCTTTGAAAATTGGATAGTTGACTCCAAATATTGTATCAATCTTTCTTTTCTTATGAGCACCAGGTTTGGTTTTATTCTAATAACCAAAAGGACAAGTTGTTTGTGCTGTACTCTGCCCTCTCTCCCATCCCATCCGACAACAACATGAACACACAACACAAAGTACAGTTTTGTACCTACCATAAATGTAGATGTCCGAACTGGATAGCATCTGCAGTCATAACAACTGGGTTGTCCTGTCGTCAGGCAGCCCTTCGGTCGGCCGGATTCCAAAGTCCGGGTCCGGCTTCGGCTGATGTCGCACTTCACCCGACATCATCTCTGCTGGTCTTCGGGTATAAAGGCATCAGCCGACACCATTTTCCTCAGTGTTTCTTGCCCCAGATGCCAGTCGCCCTCTTGGAAGGCTAAATTTTGGGTAAATGCCAATGTTTCCAAAAAGATAGAAGGCAAACACAAAAAATAAGCATGTATGTACATATATACAAACAAATACACCATAAGAGACTCCCCCACCAGCTAGCTATTAGAAGGGTAAATACCCTAGGAGTACCACAGAGGGGAAGGAGGGAGGGTAATCCTGACTGCAGATGCTATCCAGTTCGGACATCTACATTTATGGTAGGTACAAAACTGTACTACGTCCTTCATGGATGCATCTGCAGTCATAACAACTGGATAGAATACCATAGCCAACTAGGGGAGGAGGAAGAATAGATTATGGTGTGGTTAGGATCCCTTGCAGTACAGCAGTGGCAAACCCTGCTCGGGATCTGGAATACAGAGGTAAATTATAATGCTTGGCAAATGTATGCACGGAGGTCCAAGTAGCCGCCTCAATAATGTCCTTGGTTGCCACTCCTCGTAAGAAGGCTGTGGTAGTGGCTGTTGCCCTTGTAGAATGAGGCCTTATGTTCTGTGGAATTGGTTTTCCATGGAAGGAGTAACAGAATCATATGCAATTTCCTATCCATTTGGAGATTGTCTGTTTGGAAATAGCTTTTCCTTCCCTTCCTGTTGCATAGGCTACGAAAAGCTGGTCAGTTTTTCTGTTACTTTTTGTTCTGTCCAGGTAGTAGCGTAGCTGTCTATGTACATCCAAGGTATGCAGCATTCTTCCCCTCTGTTTTGTGGGTTGGGGAAGAAGGTAGGTAGGTGGATTGCCTGGTTTAAAGACACTCTGGATACCACCTTAGGCATAAATGTAGGATTAGTCCTCATGGACACTCTATCTTGGTGGAAGATTAGGAAGGGTTGTACTGCCATTAGGGCCTGAAGTTCAGAAACCCTCCTTGCTGAGGTTATTGCCAGTAGGAAAGCAGTTTTCCACGATAGATGCTGTAGGTCTGCTGTTGCTGCTGGTTCAAAAGGTGCGAGTGTCAACTTTTCTAGCACAAAGTTCAAATCCCAAGCTGGCAATGGTGGTTTCCTAGGAGGTTTTACATTCTTGATCCCTCTGAGGAACTGCCTGAGTAAAGGATGTGAAAAGACAGGTGGATCAAAGCTATATTCTGCTGAAATAGCTGATGCATGTATCTTGATGGAGGAATAGGACAGGCCTGTATGTAGAAGCTCTGCCAAATACTCCAGAATGTTAGCAATATCTATATTCGACACATCTTTTCCTCTTTCAGCACTCCAAATGACAAACCTTTTCCATTTTCCTGCATAGTTCCTTCTTGTTGAAGGTCTGCGGGCTTCAAGGATAATGTCTTTAACCCTTTGGGAAAGTTCTGGATTAGTTGCTGCTATGTGATGTTCCATGCAGTCAGTTGCAACGTTTTTAGGTTTGGATGCATGATGCTGTAGTTGTTCTGAGTTAACATCAAAGGCATCAGGGGTATTGACCACATTTTGTCCCGAGGCATGCTCCTCAGCAATGGGTACCAGTGTTGTCTTGGCCAGTTTGGAGCTATCAGGGTTATCCTTGGACATTCCTCCTTGATTTTTAGTAATACCTTGTGTATCAAGGGAAGAGGTGGGAATGCATATGCTGTCAGACCTTTCCAGCTGAAGGAGAGCGAATCCACTTTCCATGCAAGTGGGTGGAATGTCCTTGTGCAGAATTTTTTGAGCTGGTTTTTGAGAGGGGAAGCGAATAGATCTATCTGTGGCATTCCCCATTTCTTTGAGATGGTCTTGAAGATGTCCGGGTGTAGCATCCATTCGTGAGCATCCGAGGTGGTTCTGCTTAACATGTCTGCTAGAGTATTCTCCTTTCCCGGTACAAATATTGCCTGTAACTGGATGTTGTAGCTGAGTGCCAGGTTCCAAAGGTCCAAAGTCATTCTGCATAGGGGGTATGAATGAGTGCCTCCCTGTTTGTTGATGTACCACATGACTGTGGTGTTGTCTGTCCTTATCATCAAATGGCCTTCTTTGAGAAATGGTCTGAATTTTTGGATTGCCAGTTTTACTGCCAGCATTTCTTTTAGGTTGATGTGCAGGTGAAGCTGGTCCTGCGCCCACAATCCTTGTACGCATTTGTCCAGCATGTGAGCCCCCCATCCTAGGTCTGAGGCGTCTGTTGTGATGGTTTGGCTTGCTTGATAGTTGTGAAATGGTAGGCCTGGGTTTGACTGGCATGCTTGAGCCCACCATAGGAACTCCTGTTTTAGGCATGGGATTAGTGGAATTTCTGCTTCTAGGCTGTGCCTGTGTTGGGACCATAAATTCTTTAGGTACCACTGTAGTTTTCTCATATGTAGTCTGGCATGTGGAACCAAGATTATGCATGATGCCATGAAGCCCAAGGCCTGCAGAACTTTTCTTGCTGTTAGTTTGTTCTGTCTTGTTAGTGCCAAGAAGTGAAGAGGAGTTCTTTTGTTTTTCTGCAGTTAGGAATGCCATTTGTTTTACTGTGTCCAATTCACCAAGAATGTCCTTGTTTGGGATGGTATCAGCCTTGACTTTGTAAATTGACTGTGTATCCCAGTGCTTGTAGCAAGTAAATGACCCTTTGTAAATCTGTTGTCAGCTTGCTTTTGTTGTCCCTTGTAGCAGGCAGTCGTCCAGGTATGGATAAATTTGGATTCCCTGTAGTCTGCAGTGGCGATTACTGATGCCAGGCATTTTGTGAATACTCTGGGCAGTAGATAAGCCAAAGGGCAATGCTGAGAATTGATAGTGCTCTGATCCTGCAAGAAATCTGAGGTATCTTCTGCAAATTGGTCGAATGGGGACGTGCAGGTATGCCTCCTTGAGATCTAGAGTTACCAGCCAGCACTCCTTGCCCAGCATGGGAAGAAGTTGCTGTAGGGTCAGCATTTTGAATTTTGGGACAATGATGTATGTATTTAAGGTGGACAGGTCGAGAATAGGTCTCCAACTTTTTTCCTTTCTTGGAACTAGGAACAGTCTGGAGTAGAATCCTTTGCCTTGTTCTGTTATTGGTACTCTTTCCACAGCTCTCATCTTTGTTAATTGCATTATCTGCTGTAGAGCTTCTGTTTTTTGATTTGGAGGCAGGTTTGGCATTCCTCTTTTGACTGGTAAAGTGTGGAAGTGGAACCGGTAACCTTGGTTTATGGTTTGCAAAATCCACTTGTCTTTTGTGATATAGTGCCAGTTCTTCGAAAATAAGGTTAATTTTCCGCCTAATGGTGCTGCTATTTGTTCCCTGGTAGGCGGAGTTAGAATCAAGTCACTGTGATTGTGCTGTTGTAGTGGTAGTGGCTGTGTCTGTGCCTCTGTTATTACCTTGCCACTGTCGTCCTCTGTAGGCACCCCCTCTGGATTGATTTCTGCCTCTGGAACATCTATTCCTGCCCCTTTGGGATCTTGTGGAGTCAGGAAAGGACCAATTTTTGGCAGGCCAGTTCCTGCTAAACCTTGGGGGCTGAACCTGCAAGAAATCTTTAACCGTTTGTACAGATTTTGCCTTTTCTTCCATTTTCTTCATTACCTGCTGGGCAGGTGTACCAAACAAACTGGCCTTATCCATAGGAGCATCTAATAACTTAGCTTTAACATGATCCGCTAGGACCTGTTCCTTCAGCCATGCATGTCTTCTTATCACTGTGCCAGTCATGGCTGATCTAAATGAAGCCTCCAGTGCATCATAGCCACATTTTAAGGAATGGTTACTAACCTGTTGTATGTTATTTACCATTTCTAATACATATTTCTTATCTATAGAGTCATCAGAGGATAGCTTTTTAGTTAACTGATCAAGCATAAACTCTTGGTATTGTATCATGTGAAACTGACAGTTTAAAGCTCTAGCTGAGAGAGTACCTGAGGTGTAAACTTTGTTCTCCCATCTGTCTAAAGACCTGGCTTCCCTTTCAGAAGGAATAGGGTTTTTGCTGTGGTCGAGGCTACTGCCTTAGGCCCCTGGGATATAGTTTCGGGGTCTGCAAGTGGGGCCTTGTATAGGTGATGATGAGTGTCTGGTACTCTGTAAAATCTATCTGGTTTGGCAGGGGCTGGAGGTAAGGAATCTGGTGCAGTGCAGACATCATTAAATGCATCGTCCACAACAGAGAGGACAGGAGGTACAGCTAAGGGCCTGTGTTGTGGAAGGTGCAGAAAAGTCCTAAGTCTTTTTCTGGAATCTGAGAAATCCTGTTCCTGCCATTGGAATTGTTCTCGCATGGCATGTAAGGTTTCCCCAAAGGAGAATTCTTCTGGTGGAGAAGCAGCTGGAATGGATTTTTCAGCATCTGAGTCTTCATAATTGGAGAAAGGAGCCTCTGGCTGGTCTGTAATATCTGAGTCATCCGCAGAATCATCAGAGGACACAGGCTCGGGGGGCTCTGCTCTAGGTCTCTTTTCTGGGGGCTGAGAGGCCCTGTCTGGGTGAGATTGAGATCCCCTAATTAAGGATATTAAATCTTCTGCCAGAGTAAGCATTTGTGAACTAGAAGTGGGCCTGGTTGAGGGGGGTTTAACAGGCACTGATTTAGTAGATTTGGCTGCTTTAGCCCTGGCAAAGGCCTTAATAGACATGGCTGCAGGAGGCCTAGCAGCACCACGTGCTGGGGTAGAGACATCCAAAGGGATGGTGTCTGATAAGTCACTAGTAACCACTGTTGTAGGTAAAATTTCTGAGGCCGATTCAAGTAAGGTAGCAGGAACCTCAGTAGTAGTCATTGATTCAGCTGTACTTTGATCAGTTTTCTCAGTTTCGGCCGAAACCGAGACACTCGCGGTTTGCTTAACCATGGTTTCGGCCGAAACCGCGGACCGCGAGTGTCGGTCTTTTTCTTTGCGTTTTTTAACAATTTGGGTAGTCGGAGGATCCGACGGCATAATGTACGCAAAATCTGAGCCGAAAAACTGTTCAGCAAACTCCGACCGACGCCTAAGCGTTCGTCGGTTGAATGAAGCACAGGCCGAACAGGCTGCTACGTCATGGTCTGGGCCTAAACAAGGCAAACAGTAAGAGTGGAAATCTTTATGAGGTATTTGTTTCCCACAAGTTAAACAGTTATTGACTTTTCTGACATCGGCTGAGGCAAGAAAGAGTCCCCAACGGGTACTTAGCTTTAGAAGTCTTCAAGTAGTATTCGGTAGTAGTAATCTCTGGATCTGACCGACCAGCACTTGCGAACAGCTTCTGCTTCCGTGCCACGGCAAGAAAGACTGAGGAAAATGGCGTCGGCTGATGCCTTTATACCCGAAGACCAGCAGAGATGACGTCGGGTGAAGTGCGACATCAGCTGAAGCCGGACCCGGACTTTGGAATCCGGCCGACCGAAGGGCTGCCTGACGACAGGACAACCCAGTTGTTATGACTGCAGATGCATCCATGAAGGACATCGGTTGGTACATGATGTACGTGTGAACGTACATATAGTAAAAAAAAAATAAAATAAATAAAGTCACTCCAAGTTTCCGACATGCTAGCACAGTCTGCCTCATGAAGCTGACGTCATCGTGCACACCCCTGCATGCCCCTAAACTTAAAAAAAAAAAAAATTCAGAAAAAAAAAGGGGAATTCAAGGGGCCACATTCGGTATGGTTGAGAGACATGGTAGCAAGTCCCACCTAAACCCAGCCCACCACCCAACACCCGGTGACATGTTTGAATAATGAACGAATACTTCTGGTGATGTCTTCACTGGCCTTATGAATATTCATCGTGTATTCAGCATGTTAGCTCAAGGGGGCACTACAATTCAACAATGGTAAAGAAAAGTACAGTTGTGTACACTTACCATAAATGTAGAAGTTCCGAGTGTATTCACTGTTGCAGTCATCACATTTGGGTTATCTGCTTGCAGTAGCCCTCAGTCGACCTGATTATCAAAGTCTTGGGTTTTCGGTTGCTGTCTCATCGTCCATGACATCAGGTAGTAAGGGGTATAAAGCATGCAGCCGACACCATTACATCTGTTTTTCTTGCCCCAGATGTCAGGTGCCCCCATAATGGGAAGCAATTATATACAAGGTTACACTTCCAATGAAAAAGCAAATACACCAAAAAACTTTAGGCATAGTAAACAAGAATAGAGGTATAGTCAATAGAAGTCAGGGGGCTGGAGGGAGGGTAACAAGGACTGCAACAGTGAATACACTCGAACATCTACATTTATGTTAAGTGTACACACCTGTACTATGTTCTTCGTGTTTCACTGTTGCAGTCATCACATCTGGGTAGATTCCCAAAGCTAAGGATGGGAGGAGGTCATTAGACAGCATTAGGACCAGCTATAAGGCCCTGCAAGACTGCAGTGGCAAAGCCAGCTCTGGATTTAGAACAAATTGGTAAATGATAATGCTTGGTGAAGGTTTGTACAGAACTCCGGATAGCAGCTTCTAGGGACACCTCTGAGAAAGGCTGCAGAGGTAGATGCAGCCCTGGTGGAATGAGATCTGATCCCCTGGGGGATAGGTTTTCCATGATGCTTATAGCAAAAATGAATGCAATGGCTTGTCCATTTAGAAATGGTCTGTTTTGAAATAGCCTTACCCTCTGCCCCCGCAGCAAATGCTAACAGCAGTTGTTCAGATTTTCTTTGAGGTTTAGTCCTGTCCAAGTAGAATCTAAGTTGTCTGTGCACATCCAGTGAATGCAGAATCCGTTCACCTTTGTTCTTTGGATTGGGAAAGAAAGTTGACAAATGAATGGACTGATTAAGAGCCACACTGGATACCACCGGGCATGAAGGATGGATTGGTTATGAGTGACACCCTGTCCGCATGAAAGATGATGAAAGGCTCCACTGCCATAAGGGCCTGTAACTCAGATATCCTTTTAGCTGAAGTGATTGCTAAAAGGAAGGCTGTTTTCCAAGAAAGAAATTTTAAGTCTGCAGTAGCAGCTGGCTCGAAAGGAGGTAAAGTGAGTTTCTCAGATAAAAAGTTAAGGTCCCAGGCAGGGGTTGGAGCTCTCCTGGGTGGTCTCAAGTTTTTTGCCCCCTCTGAGGTACTGCTTGAGCAGAGGATGACAGAAGAGGGGAGGTTCTGTGTTACAATGAGCTGAAATGGCTGAGGCATGGATTTTAATGGAGGAAAAAGACAGGCCCTTGTGAAGCATCTCAGTTAAGTATTGTAAAATCTGAGGTAAATTGGGCGCTGCTGTGCTCATTCCTTGAGATTGATTCTCAGCACAGAATATTTTCCATTTGTCAGCATAAGATTTTCTAGTACTAGGTCTTCTCGCCTCCAAGATGACATCCATCACAGGTTTGATGAGGGATGCTAAGGGTGAATTTAAGTGATTAGCCAAGCTGCAAGGTTCAATGTTGGGAGCTGAGGGTGGAGAATTTGGTTCTCCTGCTGAGACAGTAAGGAAGGTGTCTGAGGCAGGTGCCATGGTGAAATTTGTGACACACTGTGCAGGAGTGGGTACCAGTCTTGGCGTGGCCAGTCTGGAACAATCAAAATCATTCTTGGTTTGTACTGTTTGACTATCAACAGAACTTTGGA
The DNA here is from genome assembly GCF_019279795.1 of Protopterus annectens. Classification (NCBI taxonomy): domain Eukaryota; kingdom Metazoa; phylum Chordata; order Ceratodontiformes; family Protopteridae; genus Protopterus; species Protopterus annectens. Next base: position 128,162,285 of record NC_056745.1, on the reverse strand, counting down.
GAGCAGAGACAGAGGGGGAAAGGCATAGACTGATAGGTTTTTCCAGCTGAATGACACAGCATACACTTTCCAGGCTTTTTTGTGAGGAATCCTTGTGCAAAATTTGCCCAATTGGTAGTTGTGGGGGGAAGCAAATAGATATATGTCTGGGCTCCCCCATTTGCTTGTCAACATGTTGAAAATCCGTGGTTCCAGTTTCCACTCGTGTGGGTCCATGAGATTTCTGCTTAGTCCGTCTGCCAGTGTATTCAGTTTTCCTGGCAGGAATTGAGCTTGTAGTTGCACTTGGTAGCTCAAGGCCGTGTTCCACAATGCCATGGCTAGTCTGCAGAGGTGGTAGGAATGTGTACCTCCCTGCTTGTTGTCCTGGATGAATGTAGTCCTTGAAGGCGGTCAGAGCATTCTGTACAGCTAACATTTCTTTTTGATTGATATGCAGGTGCATTTGATATGGGTTCCATTTGCCCTGAATGCACTTCCCTGCCAGGTGAGCTCCCCATGCATAGTCTGATGCATCTGTAGTTAGGGTTTGGGCAGCAGGGGGTAGTGTGAATGGCAGTTCCTTGTTTTGGTGGCAGGTCTCTGCCCACCATAGGAACTCCAGGTGTAGGCAAGGTATGATAGGAATCATTGTTTCCAGACTGTGACAGTGTTGACTCCATATACTTTTTAAGTACCACTGAAGTTTCTTCCTATGAAGTCTTGTATATGGAATTAGAAGAATGCAGGAGGCCATGAATCCCAAGGCTTGCAGTATTTGTCTTTCAGATAGTAGGGTTTTTGTGGCCACTTGTTTGAAGCACGTTACCAAATGAATTTGCTTTTCTGGCGTGAGGAAAGCCATCTGGGCAGTTGTATTCAAGCTTGCACCCAGGAATGTAATCTGTTGAGAGGGTACCAGTTGTGATTTCTTTTCGTTTATGGTGTACCCTAGACAAGTTAGAACCCTTTTTACAAACGCCAGATGATTTATAAGTATGGCCTGGTTTTCTGCCTGAATTAGACAATCGTCCCGGTATGGATATATTTGAAAATTTCTTTGTCTGCAATTACTGGAGCCAGGCAGTTTGTGAATACCCTGAGCGCAGTAGACAAGCCAAAGGGCAGTGCAGAGAACTGATAATGCAAATAGCCTGCTTTGAAGCTTAGGTATCTTCTGCAAGATTTCCTGATTTGAATATGCAGGTAAGCTTCTTTTAAATCTAGAGTTGCCAACCAGGCATCTTTGCCTAGCATAGAAAGTAACCGGTGAAGAGTCAGCATCCTGAATTTTGGAATATCCAGAAAGGTGTTTAGAGTAAACAGATCCAGAACTGGACGCCAAGATTTGTCTTTTCTGGGTACCAAGAAAAGCCTGGAATAGAAACCTTGTCCCTTTTCCTCTTCTGGTACCGGTTGAATAGCCCCCATGTTTAAGAGGGAAAGTACTTGTTTCTGAGCCCCTGCCAACTGATTTGGGGGCAGGTCTGGCAACATGTGGAAATGAAATCTGTATCCCTGGGACACTATGTTTAAAACCCATTTGTCCTGGGTTATGAGTTCCCAGTTTTTTGCAAGAAGAGCAATCTTTCCCCCCAAAGGGGTGACTGAAAGGTAAGTGCTTGGCAATTTTAAAGGAAAGTCACTGAGACTGTTTACCATAGGGGGTGTCTTGTTATTTCCAGATTTGGAAGTGGATGCCCCCCATTGCTTAGTTCTGAGAGTCCCTTGGGACTGAAACCTGGTGCTTTTAGTGTGTCTGGGTTTGATTTGAGAGGATCTGGAAGGAGCTGGAAAGGACCAATTCTTAGTAGGCCAGTGCCTACTAAATCTTGGAGGTTGCACTTGTAAGAAATCTTTTACAGTTTGCATAGATTTAGCTTTATCTTCCATCTTTTTTAGAACTTCTTCAGCCTTATTGCCAAACAGGCGGTCCTGATTTAAAGGAGCATCCAACAATTTTGCTTTTACATGATCAGGCAGAGATTGCTCCTTAAGCCAAGCATGTCTTCTAAGCACAGACCCAGAAACCGCAGCCCTGCAAGAGGCGTCTAAAGAATCAAAACCACATTGCAAATTATGTTTTCCAACTTGTTCAGCAGAATGCAATAAATCCTGTAAATCTGTATTTTCCACACAGTCAGAAATCAACATAATTTTCTGTTTAAGCAGTCCCATAATATGCTGTTGGTATTTTAGCATATGAAAATGGCAGTTTAAAGCCCTGATTGCCAAGGTTGCAGAAGTATCAACCTTTTTACCCCATCTATCCAGTGCCCTGGAGTCTCTATCAGAAGGGGTAGGATTTTTAGCAGTAGAAGCCTTAATGCCCTTGGGCCCCTGAGAAATAAATGGTTTCTGGATCCACAACAGGATTTTTGAAAAGGAACTTGTGGGACTCAGGAACCCTGTAGTATCTGTTGGGTTTACTAGGAGCCGGAGGCAGGGAATCAGGAGCCATACTGGATTCTGAAAACACATCATCAACAATGTCTAGTACAGGAGGTACAGCCGAAGGCCTATGCTGAGGTAGGAGAAGGAAATTCCTAAGCCTCTTTTTAGATGCAGAAAATTTTTGCCTTTCCCAGTGGAACTGCTCCCTTAAGGTATGTAAAGTTTCCCCAAAAGAAAAATCCTCAGGGGGGGAAGAAGAGGGAATAGAATCCTCTGCATCAGAATCCTCATAAGTAGGCATGGACAAATCCAGGTCATAGGAATAATTAGAAGAAACAGAATCCTGATCAGAAGATTCATAGTCAAGGTCAGTCCTAGGCCTCTTAGTAGGGGGGGGGGGAGGGTTGACTACCCCTGATTAGAGTAATAAGATCTTCAGCCATTTTGATCATTTGTTTTTTAGGCAAAGGGGCCTGAACATGTGGCCTGGGCATCGTTTTTTTTAGACATAGATCGAGATTTAGGCCTTAGAATAGAAGGTGGAGTTGGTTTAATATGCAAGTCTGTAGGCCTGAAAACACCCTCAGAAGCCGGTGCCTGCACAGTGGCTCTGGACCCATCCAAGATAGAGACATCCGCAGGTTCCATAGGTGAAGCATCTCGTGGCATACCGGACTCCGAATGGGTCTCAGCAGAGGCCTGCTAGTCAGAAGTAGCGGGTATCAGGGGCTGCGAAAGTGCCTCATTGAGTACCGGCGAACTGGCGACTGGCTTAGGAGAAGCGTCATCGTCAGTTTTGGACCTCAATGGCCTGTCTCTGTCTTTTTCTTTGCATTTTTTTGGAATTCCGGTAGTTGGTTGGCTAACTGATGCCATTTCTGGATAATTAAACCGAGAACTGAAATATTTAGAGGCAAAAATGTACCGACGACAGATAGTGCACTGATTAAATAAAGCACAAAACCGACAGCAAGGTACGTTTTGGTCACCGCCTAGGCAAGGAATACAGTAAGAATTAAAATCTTTATGAGGTATTTGCTTTCCACAAGAAATGCAATTATTTACTTTTACTGACATCAGATTAGAGCAAGAAAAAGTTTCCCCAACGGGGTACTTAGCTTTTAGTTGAAGACTTCAGTTCTGAAGCTGGAAAACGAAAATTTCAGAAGTCGGCCAACCGGCACTTGCGAACTGCTTCTGCTTCAGGCACCGCACGACAAGAAAGACTGATGTAATGATGTCAGCTACATGTTTTATACCCCTGACAATCTGACATCAAGGAAGAAGAGACATCAACCGACGCAGGACCCAAGACTTTGTTAATCATGTAGCCTGCTCTGAAGTGTAGGTATCTTCTGCAAGATTCCCTTATTGGGATGTGCAGGTAGGCTTCTTTTAAATCCAGTGTTGCCAACCAGGCATATTTGCCTAGCATGGGAAGCAGCTGATGAAGACTTAGAATCTTGAATTTTGGGATTACCAAAAATGTGTTTAGGATAGACAGGTCCAGGATAGGATGTCAGGAGTTGTCTTTTCTGGGTACCAGGAAAAAGTCTTGAGTAGAAACCTTGCCTGCATTCTTCTTCTGGGACAAGTTGAATAGCCCTGATGCTTACAAGAGAGATAACTTGCTTTTGAGCCTCTGCCCACTGATTTGGGGGTAAGTCTGGCCAACCGTTTGGGGTTGGTAAGGAGTGAAAGTGGAATCTGTATCCTTGGGAAACTATATTTAAAACCCATTTGTCCTGGGTAATGAGTTCCCAATTTTTTGCATGCAGGGCAATCTTTCCCCCTAAAGGAACAGTCAGTTGAGCAGGGCTTGGAGGGTTTAAAGTGAAGTCATTGAGACAGTTTACCATAAGGGGGAGTCTTACTACTCCCTGCTTTGGAAGTGGGAGACCCCCACTGCTTAGGTCTGTGAGTACCTTGGGACTGAAGCCTGGGTGTCCTGCCGGTTCTGGGTTTGGACTGAGAAGGCCTGGAAGAGGCAGGAAAGGACCAATTCTTAGAGGGCCAATGCCTACTAAATCTGGGAGGCTGTACTTGCAGGAAATCTTTAACAGTGTGCATAGATTTAGCTTTTTCCTCCATCTTTTTAAGTACTTCTGCTTTGTTGCCAAACAGGTGGTCTTGGTTTAAGGGAGCATCCAGTAATTTAGCTTTAACATGATCTGGCAAAGACTGCTCCTTAAGCCAAGCATGCCTTCTAAGTACACAACCAGTGACAGCAGCCCTGCAAGATGACTCTAATGAATCAAAACTATATTGCAAAGTATGTTTTCCAACTTGTTCAGCAGAATGCATTAAATACTGTAATTCTTTATTTTCAGCACAGTCAGGAATCAACATCATTTTCTGTTTAAGCAATCCAATAATATGCTACTGATACTTTAGCATAAGAAACTGGCAGGTTAAGGCCCTAATGGCCAAAGTTGCAGAAGTGTATACCTTCTTACCCCATCTATCCAGCACCCTTGAATCTCTATTACAGGGGGTAGGATTTTTGGCAGTAGTAGCCTTAATGCCCTTGGGTCCCTGTGAAATGGTCTCAGGATCCGCAGTAGGATTTTTAAAAAGGAACTTGTGAGAGTCAGGTACTCTGTAATATCTATCAGGTTTTCTGGGAGCAGGAAGTAAAGTGTCAGGGGCCAGGCTAGACTCAGAGAAGGCATCATCTACAATGTCCAGTACAGGAGGGATAGCTAAAAGCCTGTGTTGAGGCAGGAATAAGAATTCCCTAAGCCTCTTTTTGGAGTCGGAATAATCCTGGCTTTCCCAGCGGAAATGCTCCCTAAGAGTATGCAAGATTTCACCAAAAGAGAAATCCTCTGGAGGGGAAGCAGAGGGAATAGAGTCCTCTGCATCAGAATCCTCACAGGTAGATAAGGGCAAATCCTGGTCATCAGAGAAAAAGTACAGTTGTGTACACTTACCATAAATGTAGATGTTCAAGTGTATTCACTGTTGCAGTCATTACATTTGGGTAATCTGCTGGCAGGTTGCCCTCAGTCGGCCTGAATTCCAAAGTCTTGGGTCCTGCGTCAGTTGCTGTCTCCTCTTCCATGACGTCAGGTCGTCAGGGGTATAAAATATGCAGCCAACGCCATTTTCTTTAGTTTTTCTTGCCCCCGATGTCAGATGCCCCCAAAAAGGTAGCAATATTATATATATATATATATATATATATATATATATATATATATATATATATATATATATATATATATATATATATATATATATATATATATATATATATATATATATATCAATGTACATGCATCAATATAAACTTTGCCTTCATCTACAAGCAAATACACCACATAGGTTGTAGAAGATAGAGAAGGAAAGATAAACTGTAGAATGACAAAGGGATGGCGGGAGGGTAACCTGGACTGCAACAGTGAATACACTCGAACATCTACATTTATGGTAAGTGTACACAACTGTACTATGTTCTTCGTGTTTCACTGTTACAGTCATTACATTTGGGTAGAGTCCCAAAGCTATGGTTGGGAGGCTGGAACTAGACAGCAGTAGGGGCGGCTATGAGGCCCTGCTAAACTCCAGTGGCAAAGCCTGCCCTGGATTTAGAGTAGAGTGGCAGATGATAATGCTTTGTAAAGGTGTGCACTGAACTCCAAGTAGCCACCTCTAAAATGTCTCTGGTTGGTACTCCCCTGAGAAAGGCTGCTGAGGTGGCTGCAGCTCTGGTGGAATGAGGTCTAATGCCCTTAGGCACTGGCTTGCTATAGTGTAAGTAGCAGAAATGAATGCAGTGGCCTAACCACTTAGAAATAGTCTGCTTTGAGATAGGCTTTCCTTGTGATCCTGCAGCATATGCCACTAGTAATTGCTCTGTCTTCCTGAAAGCTTTGGTTCTGTCCAAGTAGAATCTAAGCTATCTGTGTATGTTCAAAGAATGCAGAATTCTCTCCCCTTGTTCTGTGGATTTGGGTAAAAGGTTGGCAGATGGATGGCTTGGTTAAGAGCCACACTGGACACTACTTTAGGCATAAATGTTGGGTTTGTCCTCAGGGAGACCCTGTCTGGATGAAAAATGATGAAAGATTCCACAGCCTTGAGTGCCTGTAGCTCTGAAACTCATCTTGCAGAAGTAATTGCTAAGAGCGAGCTGTTTTCCAAGATAAAAACTTCATATCAGCTGTAGCAGCTGGCCCAAAAGGAGGCAGGGTGAGCTTTTCCAAGACATAGTTGAGGTCCCATGCAGGTATTGGTATTCTTCTTGGGGGCCTTAAAATTTTGGCTCCTCTGAGGTACTGCCTTAATAAAGGGTGAGAAAAAAGTGGTGGCTCTGTATTGTAATGAGCAGAAATGGCAGAGGCATGAATTTTAATTGATGAAAAAGATAGGTCTTTGTCCAGCATCTCAGTTAAGTATTGCAAAATCTGAGGAATATTTGGTACTGCTGTATCAGTTCCTTGTGCCTGGTTCCAGGCACAGAATCTCTTCCATTTTCCAGCATAAGACTTTCTAGTACTAGGCCTTCTGGTTTCCAGAATGACATCCATCACAGCTTTACTGAGAGGTGTTTTTTCTATGACTACATTATCCGCCATGCTGCCAAGTTTAATGTCCTGAGTTGACTGTGCAAGATCTGATTGTTTTGCTGGGACAGTAGTCGAGGTATTTGAGGTAAGGTCCAAGCCAGGTATAGAGATAAGTTCCTTAGTATTGGATACCAGTACTGGCATGGCCAGTCTGGGGCAATCAGTATCATCTTTGGCTTCTCCTGTCTGACCTTTAGGAGCACCTTGAGGAGGAGAGGCAGTGGAGCAAAGGCATATACTGATAGGTTTTTCCAGCTGAAAGATAGGGCGCCCACTTTCCATGCTTGTCTGTGATAAGTCCTTGTGCAGAATCTTTTTAATTGGTAATTGAGAGGGGAAGCAAATAGATCTATGTCCGGGCATCCCCATTTCCTTGTTATCATGCTGAAGACTTGTGGATCCAGCTTCCACTCGTGGGGATCCATGAGGTTTCTGCTTAGTTTGTCTGCCAGAGTATTTTCCTTTCCTGGCAGGAATTGTGCCTGCAGATGTACTTGGTAAGTCAAAGCTGTGTCCCACAAGGTCATGGCTAGTCTGCAAAGGGGGTAAGAATGTGTGCCCCCCTGCTTGTTTATATACCACATGACCGTGGTGTTGTCTGTCTTTATCAGTAGTTGTCCCGGATGAATTAGGTCCTTGAAGGCTGTCAGGGCATTTTGAACAGCTAACATCTCTTTTTGATTGATATGAAGGTGCATTTGGTTTGAGGACCATGTGCCCTGAATGCCTCTTCCTGCCACGTGGGCTCCCCAGGCATAGTCCGATGCATCCGTTGTTAGTGTCTGCCTGTCTGGGGGTAATGTGAATGGCTGTCCCTTGTTTTGGTGACAAGCCTTTGCCCACCATCGAAACTCCTGTTGCAGGCAGGGAATGAGAGTAATGACTGTTTCCAGGCAGTGGCAATGTTGAGTCCAAACACTTTTTAGGTACCATTGACGTTTCCTCATATGCAGTCTTGTATATGGAATTAGTAGGATGCAGGATGCCATGAAGCCCAAAGCCTGCAGAATTTTTCTTGCAGATAACTGGGCCTTTGTTGCCAACATTTTGAAATGAGTAGTCAGTTGCCTTTGTTTGTCTGGCATGAGATAAGCCATCTGGGCAGTATTCAAGCTTGCACCCAGGAATGTTATCTCTTGTGAGTGTACTAGTTTTGATTTCTTTTTGTTGACTGTGTACCCAAGGCATGTTAGAAGTCTTTTCACAAAAGCCAGATGTTGAAGAAGAATGTCCTTGTTCTCTGCTTGAATGAGACAGTCGTCCAAGTAAGGATATATTTGTATTCCTCTTTGTCTGCAAAATGCAATTACTGGTGCCAGGCACTTTGTAAAGACCCTGGGTGCAGTAGATAAGCCAAAGGACAGTGCAGAGAATTGGTAATGCATTGAACCAGACTTGAATCTTAGGTATCGTCTGCATGATTATCTGATTGGAACATGCAGGTATGCCTCTTTTAGGTCTAAAGACGCAAGCCAAGCATTCTTGCCCAACATGGGCAGAAGCTGCTGCAAAATCAACATTTTCAATTTTGGAATATCCAGGAAAGTGTTCAGAATAGATAGGTCCAGTATCGGCCTCCAGGCCTTGTCTTTTTTGGGTACCAAGAGCAGTCTTGAGTAAAATCCTGCTCTTGCTCTGGTACTTGTTGAATGGCCCCCATGTCCATGAGGGATGAGACTTGTTTTTGTGCCTCTGCCCATTGATTTTTTGGCAGATCTGGCCAGCCGTTTGCCTTTGGCATAGTACGGAAATGGAACTTGCATCCTTGTGACACTATGTTTAGAACCCACTTGTCCTGGGTTATGATGTGCCAATTTTGAGCAAAAAGTGCTAATATTCTCCCTAAGGGTGCTGCCAGAAGATAAGTGCTTGGTACAGGCAGGGGGAAGTCATTGGGACTGTTTTCTGTATGTTTGTGATCTATCCTCTCCAGCTTTGGAGGTAGAAGCACCCCATTGCTTGGGCCTATAAGAACCTTGCGTCTGGGATCTGCCCCTAGGGCATCTGGATCTGCCCCTTTCAGGTCTGACACAGGAAAGGACCAACTTTTTTGTAGGCCAGTGTCTACTAAACATAGGTGGCTGTACTTGTAAAAATTCTTTCACAGTTTGCATAGATTTAGCTTTGTCCTCCATTTTCTTTAACACCTCTTCTGCCTTAACACCAAACAATGTATCAAGCTATAAAGGTGCACGTAGTAATTTAACTTTAACATGATCAGGCAGAGTTTGTTCCTTTAACCAAGCATGCCTCCTAATTACAGAACCTGTAACTGCGGCCCTGCAGGAGGCTTCCAAAGAATCAAAACCACATTGCAAAGTATGTTTTCCAACTTGTTCTGCTGCATACAATAAATCCTGCATTTTCTTGTTTTCTGCACATTCAGAATTTAACATTTTCTGTTTAAGCAATCCGATGACATGTTGCTGATACTTAAGCATATGAAATTTACAGTTTTAGGCCCTTATAGCCAAAGTTGCAGATGTGTAAACCTTTTTTCCCCATCTATCCAGTGCCCTTGAATCTCTGTCGGAGGGGTTGGGTTTTTTGCAGTGGAAGCCTTAACTCCCTTTGGACCCTGTGAAATAGTTTCTGGGTCAGCAGCAGGGTTTTTAAAAAGAAATTTGTGTGAGTCAGGAACCCTGTAATATCTGTCAGGCTTAACAGGAGCTGGGGGTAAGGAGTCAGGGGTCAAATTAGACTGAAAACACATAATCTACAATGTCTAACACAGGTGGAATAGCTAGAGGTCTGTGCTGAGGTAGTAAAAGAAAATCCCTGAGCTTCTTTTTAGATTCTGAAAAATCTTGGCTCTCCCAGTGGAAATGCTCCCTCATGCAAGGTTTCCCCAAAGGAATAGTCCTCAGGAGGAGATGCTGAAGGAATAGATTCTTCAGCATCAGAATCCTCATAGGGGGGAAGAGAATATTCCTGATCAGAAGAGTAATCAGAAGAAATAGAAACCTGATCTGAAGATTCACAGTCAGTGTCTTGCCTAGGCCTCTTATCAGGAGGGGGATGGGAACCCCTGATCAAGGTAATCAAGTCTTCGGCCATTTTGAGCATCTATTTTTTGGGCATAGAGGCCTGTCCACGTGGCTCTTGCGTTTGTTTCCTTGCTTTAGAAGGTGCTTTAGTCTTTGCCTTTGATGCTGAAGTCATTTTAATGTAAAGATGTTTAGGTCTGAATACACCCTCAGAAGCCGGTACCTGCTCAACGGCTCCGGACCCATCCGAGGGATTAGCGTCCGAGGCTTCAATACCTTGAGTATCCAGCAGTATGGCCGACTCCACGTGGAAGTCAGTAGCGGCCTGCGACTCTATAGTGGGCGTCAGAGCCTGCGAAAGCGCCTCACTGAGAACCGGCGACTGGCTTAGGAGAAGCTTTGTCGTCAGTTTTGGGCCTCGGTTGTCTTTCTTTTTCTTTTTCTTTGCATTTTTTGTAAACTCCGATAGTCGGATGGCTATCAAACTACATTTCAGGATAATTAAACCGGCATCCAAAAAAGTTTAAAGCAAAATCATACCGACGCTTAATAGTGCGTTGGTTAAATCTAGCACAAAACCGACAACCAGTAACGTTGTGATCAGGGCCTAGGCAAGGAATACAGTAAAAATGAAAATCCTTATGAGGTATTTGCTTTCCACAAGAAATACAATTATTAACTTTTTCTGCCATTGATCTGGAGCAAGAAAAAAGTTTCCCCAACAGGGTACTCAGCTTTATTGAAGACTTTGGATCTGAAACTCAAACACAAAAATCTCAGGAGTCGGCCGAGCAGCACTTGCGAACTGCTTCTGCTTCGGACACCGCACGGCAAGAAAGACTGAAGAAAATGGCGTTGGCTGTTTCTTTTATACCCTGACAACCTGAAGTCAGGGTAGGGACGACAGCAGCCGATGCAGGACCCAAGACTTTGGAATTCAGGCTGGCTGAGGGCAACCTACCAGCAGGATTACCCAAATGTAAAGACTGCAACAGTGAAATATGAAGAACATCTGTATATCAGTGGTAGCGGCTGGTTCAAATGGAGGCAGAGTGAGCTTTTCCAACACATAATTGAGGTCCCATGCAGGTAATGATGATCTTCTAGGAGGCCTTAGGTTTTTGGCTCCTCTAAGATACTGCTTTAGTAAGTGATGAGAAAAGATTGGTGGCTCTGTATTGTAATGAGCCGAAATGGCAGAGGCATGGATTTTGATTGATGAGAAAGATAGACCTTTGTCAAGCATCTCAGTTAAGTATTGTAATATCTGAGGAATATGTGGTTCTGCTGTATCAGTTCCTTATGCATGATTCCAAGCACAAAATCTCTTCCATTTGTCAGCACATTTTCTAGTACTAGGCCTTCTGGCTTCCAAAATGACATCCATCACAGCTTTACTGAGAGGTGTTGTTGGCATGATTACATGATTAGCCATGCTGCCAGGTTCAGAGTCTGTGCTTGGACCTTGCCTCAAAGACCACAACTACTGTCCCAGCAAAACAATCAGATCCTGCAGGATCTGATTGTTTTGCAGGGCCAGTAGTTGTGGTCTTTGAGGCAAGGTCCAACCTGGGTATTGAGACAAGTTCCTTAGGATTGGGTACCAATATTGGCGGGGTCAGTCTGGGGCAATTAATATCATCTTTGTCTTCTCTTGTCTGACTTTTAGGAGGACCTTGGGTAGAAGAGGCAGAGGAGAAAAGGCGTAAACTGACAGGTTTTTCCAACTGAAAGATAGGGTGTCCACTTTCCATGCTTGCCTGTGATAAGTCCTTGTGCAGAATCTTTTCAGCTGATAACTTTGAGGAGAAGCAAATAGATCTATGTCTGGGCTCCCCCATTCCTCTGTTATCATGCTGAATACTTGTGGATTTAGTTTCCACTCGTGAGGATCCATAAGATTTCTGCTTAAATCGTCTGCCAGAGCGTTCTGTTTTCCTGGCAGGAATTGAGCTTGAAGATTTATCTGGAAGGTCAAAGCTGTGTCCCACAGTGCCATGGCTAATCTGCAAAGGGGGTATGAGTGTGTGCCCCCTTGCTTGTTTATATACCACATGACTGTGGAGTTGTCTGTCTTTATCAGCAGTTGTCCTGGATGAAGAAAGTCCTTGAATGCTGTTAGGGCATTTTGAACGGCTAGCATCTCTTTCTGGTTGATATGTAGATGCATTTGATTTGGTGCCCATATGCCCTGAATGCATCCTCCTGCCATGTGGCCCCCCCAGGCATAATCTGATGCAACTGTTGTTAAGGTTTGGCTGGCAGGGGGTAGAGTGAAGGTCCGTCCCATGTTTTGGTGACAGGCCTTTGCCCACCATAGAAACTCCTGTTGCAGGCAGGGGATGAGAGGAATCATTGTTTCCAGACTGTGTGAATGCTGACTCCATAAACTTTTTAGGTACCAATGAAGTTTCCTCATATGCAGTCTTGCATATGGAATTAGTAGTATGCAGGAGGCCATGAAGCCCAGAGCCTGCAGAATGTGTCTTGCAGAAGACTTAGTTTTTGTTGCCATCAGTTTGAAGTAAGTAGTCAGTTGCCTTTGTTTGTCTAGCATGAGGTAAGCCATCTGAGCAGTTGTACGCAAGCTTGCACCCAGGAATGTTATCTTTTGAGAGGGTACCAGTTGTGATTTCCTTTCATTTATTGTGTACCCTAGGCATGCTAGAAGCCTTTTTACAAATGCCAGGTGTCGTAGAACAGTGTCCTTGTTCTCTGCTTGAATAAGGCAGTCGTCCAAGTAAGAATATATTTGAATACTTCTTTGTCTGAAAAATGCAATTACTGGTGCCAGGCACTTTGTAAAGTCCCTGGGCATAGTAGATAAGCCAAAGGGCAGTGCAGAGAATTGGTAATGCATTAAGCCAGCCTTGAATCTGAGGTATCTTCTGCATGACTGTCTTATTGGGACATGCAGGTATGCCTCTTTTAAGTCTAAAGTCACCAGCCAAGCATTTTTGCCCAGCATGGGCAGAAGCTGTTGCAAAGTGAGCATTTTGAATTTTGGAATGTCCAGGTATGTGTTCAAAATCGATAAATCCAGTATTGGCCGCCAGGCCTTGTCCTTTCTTGGTACCAAGAACAGTCTTGAGTAAAAACCTTGTCCTTTTTCCTGTTCTGGTACTATCTGAATGGCCTCCATGTCTATGAGGGACGTAACCTGTTTCTGTGCCTCTGCCCATTGTTTTTTTTGGCAGGTCTGGCCAACCATTTGTCATTGGTAGAGTGTGGAAATGGAATCTGTATCCCTGTGATACAATGTTCAGTACCCACTTGTCCTGGGTTATTAACTGCCAGTTTTGAGCAAAGAATGCAAATTTTCCCTCTATGGGTGCTGCCAAAAGATAAGTGCTCGGTGTAGGCAGAGGGAAGTCATTGGGATTGCTTTCTGTAGGATTGCGCTTTATCTCCCCCAGATTTGGAGGTGGATGCGCCCCATTGCTTTGACCTGTATGAGTCTTGAGCCTGGTTCCTGGAACCTTTAGGACATCTGGATTTGCCCCTTTGAGCTCTGTCTGACACAGGAAAGGACCAATTTTTTGTAGGCCAGTGTCTACTGAATCTAGGTGGCTGCACTTGTAAGAAATATTTAACAGTTTGCATAGACTTAGCTTTGTCTTCCATTTTCTTTAAAACCTCTTCTGCCTTAATACCAAAAGTACAGTTTTGTACCTACCATAAATGTAGATGTTCGAGTGTTCACCCTGCTGCAGTCATCACACTTGGGTTATCCTGCCGTCAGGCAGTCCCGCAGTCAGCCTGAGTTTCAAAGTCTTGGTCCGGCGTCGGTTGCTGTCGCTTCTTCCCTGACGTCAGTGCGCCAGGGGTATATAAGAGGCATCCAACGCCATTTTCTTCAGTTTTTCTTGCCCCAGATGTCAGGTGCCCCCAACAGGTAGGCAATATATATATTGCTCTATAAAAATGTACATATAAAAATAAAACAATACCTTCAGGCACAAGCAAATACACCACAGAGGTTGTATAGGATAGAAAGGTATAGATAAGTCCAGCTAGTTCAGAGGGGATGGAGGGAGGGTAACCTGGACTGCAGCACGGTGAACACTCGAACATCTACATTTATGGTAGGTACAAAACTGTACTATGTTCATCGTGTTACCCTGATGCAGTCATCACACTTGGGTTGAATCCCAAAGCTAAGGATGGGTGGTGGAGTTAAACAGGGTTAGAAGAAGCTAGTAGGCCCTGCAAAACTGCAGTGGCAAAACCAGCTCTACTCTTAGAATATAGAGGTAAGTCATAGTGTTTGGAGAAGGTGTGCACTGAACTCCAAGTTGCAGCTTCCAGAATATCCTTGGTTGGCACCCCCCTGAGAAAGGCTGCTGATGTAGCTGTAGCCCTGGTGGAGTGGGACCTAATGTTAGCAGGCACTGGTTTCCCATGATGCGTGTAGCAGAAATGTATGCAATGTCCTATCCATTTTGAAATGGTCTGTTTCGAGATAGCTTTTCCTTGTGATCCTGCAGCATAGGCTACAAAGAACTGGTCAGATTTTCTGAAAGCCTTAGTTTTATCCAAGTAGTAACGTAATTGCCTGTGAGTGTCCAAAGAGTGCAGAAGTCTTTCTCCTTTGTTCTGGGGATTTGGAAAAAAGGTGGGCAAATGAATGGTTTGGTTTAGAGCCACACTGGATACCACCTTTGGCATAAAGGAAGGGTTAGTTCGTAGAAAGACTTTGTCTTGATAAAAATGAGGAAAGGCTCCACTGCCATTAGTGCCTGTAGCTCTGAGACTCTTCTAGCTGAAGTTATTGCTAGTAGCAGGGCAGTTTTCCATGAAAGAAATTTTAAATCGGCTTAAAAAGCTGGTTCAAAAGGCGGCAGTGTAAGCTTTTCCAGAACAAAGTTGAGATCCCAAGTAGGTGTTGGTGCTCTCCTGGGCAGTCTTATGTTCTTAGCCCCTCTGAGGGACTTTCTTAGGAGTGGATGTGAAAATAAAGGAGGATCCGTGTTGTAATGGGCTGAAATTGCTGAGGCGTGGATCTTAATAGATGAAAAGGAAAGTCCTTTGTGCAACATCTCAGTTAAACATTGTAGAATCTGAGGAATGTTTGGATCAAGGGGATTTGGGCCTTTAGCCTGGTTCCAGGCACAAAATCTTTTCCATTTGTCTGAATAAGTTTTCCTGGTGCTGGGCCTCCTGGCCTCCAGAATGACATCCATAACAGCTTTGGGTAGAGGTGTTGGCTGGTTGTTTAGGTAATTTGCCATGCAGCCAGGTTTAAAGTCTTGAGCTGGCTGTGTAGAATCTGACTGTCCCGCTGGGTGAGCATGTGAGGAATTTGTGGTAAAATCCATGGTGGGCCGTGGGCCATGTTCCTTAGAATTGGATACCAGTGCTGGCGTGGCCAGTCTGGTGCAATGAGTATCATTTGTGGCCTCTCTAATCTGACTTTCAGCAGTACCTTTGCTAGAAGAGGCAGTGGAGGAAAGGCATACACTGTTAATGTTTTCCAACTGAATGAGAGGGCGTCCACTTTCCAAGCTTGTGGGTGGAATGTCCTTGTGCAAAATTTTTGAAGTTGGTAGTTTTGGGAGTTGGCAAACCGATCTATGTCTGGGCATCCCCATTTTTGAGTTATCATTGCAAATACTTGTGGATCTAGTTTCCACTTGTGGGGATCCATGATGTTTCTGCTTAGGTCGTCTGCCAATGTGTTTTTCTTTCCTGGCAAGAATTGTGCTTGTAGTTAAACTTGGTAAGACAGTGCTGTGTTCCACAAGGTCATTGCTTGCCTGCATAGAGGGTAGGAATGTGTGCCCCCTTGCTTGTTTATGTACCACATTACTGTGGTATTGTCCGTCTTTATTATTAGTTGTCCTGGGTGTAAGAGGTCCTTGAAAGCTGTTAGGGCATTCTGTACTGCTAGCATTTCTTTTTGATTGCTATGCAGATGCCTTTGATCTGTAGTCCATTTGCCCTGAATGCACTGTCCTGCCATGTGTGCTCCCCAGGCACAGTCCGATACATCTGTTGTCATAGTTTGCCTGGCTGTGGGTAAGGTGAAAGGCTGACCCTTGTTGAGGTGACATGCCTGTGCCCACCACAGAAACTCCTGTTGAAGGCAGGGAATGAGTGGTATCATTGTTTCCAAGTTGTGGCTGTGCTGAGTCCATACGCTTTTCAGGTACCATTGTAATTTCCTCATATGCAGTTTTGCAAATGGTATTAGTAGTATGCAAGATGCCATGAATCCCAAGGCCTGCAGAATTTTTCTTGCAGGTAGTTGGGTCTTTGTTGCCATTATTTTGAAGTATTGAGTCAGCTGTTGTTGCTTGTCTGGCGTGAGATAAGCCATCTGGGCCGTTGTATTCAAGCTGGTACCCAAGAATATTATGTTTTGTAAGGGCACTAGTTTTGATTTCTTTTAATTTACTGTGTACCCTAGGCAACTTAGAAGGTGTTTGACAAATGCCAGATGCTTTAAAAGAATGTCCTTGCTTTCTGCTTGAATAAGGCAGTCGTCCAGGTATGGGTATATTTGAATTCCTCTTTGTCTGCAGTATGCAATTACTGGTGCCAGGCATTTTGTGAAGACCCTGGGTGCAGTAGATAAGCCAAAGGGCAGTGCAGAGAATTGATAATGGGTTGAACCTGCAATGAAGCAGAGGTATCTTCTGCAATTTTGTCTGATAGGAACATGCAGGTATGCCTCCTTGAGGTCCAACATTACTAGCCAAGCCTTCTTGCCCAGCATGGGAAGAAGCTGCTGTAGTGTTAGCATCTTGAATTTTGGTACTTGCAGATAGGTGTTCAGAATTGAAAGATCCAGAATGGGTCTCCATGCTTTGTCCTTTCTTGGGACTAGAAAGAGCCTTGAGTAAAATCCTTGTCCTTGTTCCTGTGTAGGTACCTGTTGAATGGCTCTCATGTCCATGAGATCTGTAATTTGTTTCTGTGCCTCTGCCCATTGATTTGGTGGCATGTTTGGCATTCCTTTTATCCTTGGCAAGGTATGAAAGTGGAATCTGTATCCTTGTGAGACAATGTTTAGCACCCATTTGTCTTTTGTGATGATGTTCCAGTTGTCTGCAAAATGTGCTAATTTTCCTCCCAAGGGAGCTGCCAAGAGAGATTTGCTTGGTAGTTTGAGGGTTGAGTCATTGTTTGTCTTCTGCTAGCTTGGGGCCTGTCTTCTCCTCCTTTCTGGGTAGCAGTACCCCATTGGTGAGGTTTGTAAGGGCCTTGTGACTGACCTCTGCCCCTTGGGCATCTGTATTTGCCCCTCTGTGATCTGTCAGAAGCTGGAAAAGACCAGTTTTTTGTTGGCCAATTTCTGCTGAAACGAGGGGGTTGTACCTGTAAAAAATCCTTGACCGTCTGCATAGACTTTCCCTTATCCTCCATTTTCTTTAAAACCTCTTCTGCTTTAACACCAAATAATATATCCTGCTGTAAAGGTGCATCCAATAATTTTGCTTTAACATGATCAGGTAGGGTTTGTTCTTTTAACCAAGCATGCCTACGTATGACAGACTCAGTAACAGCTGCTCCACAGGAAGCTTCCAATGAATCAAATCCACATTGTAAAGTATGTTTGCCCACCTATTCAGCTGCATGCAACAGATCCTGCATTTCCTTGAATTCAGACTGTTCAGAATGTGTGCTCATTTTTTGTTTTAATTGAGACATTAGGAATTGCTGATATTTCAGCATGTGAAACTGGCAATTTAATGCTCTCATACCAGAGTAGCTGAGGTGTATATCTTCTTTCCCCATCTATCTAGGGCTCTGGAATCCCCTTCAGAGGGCACAGGATTTTTTGCCATAGAAGCTTTAGCCCCTTTGGGACCCTGGGAAACTGTTTCTGGGTCAGCCAGAGGGCTTTTATAAAGGAATTTGTGTGAGTCAGGTACTCTGTAGTATCTGTCTGGTTTGGCTGGAGCAGGAGGTAGAGAGTCTGGATTTAGACTAGACTCCAAGTAAACATCATCCACAATGTCTAAAACTGGAGGGATAGCAAGTGGTCTGTGCTGGAGTAGTAAAAGGAACTCTCGGAGCCTTTTCTTAGAATCAGAGTAGTCCTGGCCTTCTCAGTGGAAATGTTCCCTCATGGTATGTAAAGTTTCCCCAAAGGAGTAGTCTTCAGGGGGAGATGCTGAGGGAATAGAGTCTTCAGCATCAGAGTTTTCATAAGGGGGAAAAGCATAATCCTGTTCCTCAGAAGAATCTGAGGAGAGTGAAACCTGGTCAGAGGAAGCATAATCCTCCTCTTGTCTTGGTCCTTTATCTGGAGGGGGCTGGGAACCCCTGACTAGGGTAATCAAATCTTCAGCCATCTTAAGCATCTGTTTCTTAGGCATGGGGCCTTGAACTGGAGACTGATGTACAGACTTTTTTGGTTTTAATGGAGTTTTAAGCTTAGCATAAGATTTAATGGTGAGTGTAGTCGGTCTGAAGACATCTTCTGCAACCGAAGGTGTTTCTACTGCACCGGGATCTCCTTCTGCTCCAGTGTCGGAAGGGCCTAAAGAAGATTGCTGGGACGGCCTAGTACATTCCGCCTGAGAATCCGCAGCTGTCTGGGGTTCCAATTCTGCAGTTGTCAGGGGCTATCTAGGCACCTCACTGAAAACCGGAGAACCGGCGATAGGGCCAGCAGAGGCCTTGGAGTCTGGCTTGGTCCTAGGCTGCCTGTCCTTATCCATGCGTTTTTTATGCATGCTGGTCATTGGCTGCTTCGACGGCATGATATAATTAAATTTCCTACCAAAGTAATGTCGTGCGAAGTCAAAACGGCGTTTGGTAGTTCGTTTATTAAACCTAGCACAAAACTGACAACCTGTGACGTCGTGGTCTGGGCCTAGGCAAGGAATACAGTAAGAATGAAGTCCTTATGAGGTATTTGCTTCCCACAAGAAATGCAATTAATTTTTTCTGACATCGGACTGAGGCAAGAAAAGGTTCCCCAATGGGGTACTTAGCTTTATTGAAGACTTCGGACTGAAATTCGATTCGAAAATCTCAGGTGTCGGCCGACTGGCACTTGCGAACTGCTTCTGCTTCGGGCACCGCGCGGCAAGAAAGACTGAAGAAAATGGCATCGGATGCCTCTTATATACCCCTGGTGCACTGACGTCATGGAAGAAGCGACAGCAACCAACGCCGGACCAAGACTTTGGAACTCAGGCTGACTGTGGGACCACCTGACGGCAGGATAACCCAAGTGTGATGACTGCAGCACGGTAACACGATGAACATCAGAGAATCATGCTGTAAAGGTGCATCTCGTAATTTAGCTTTAACATGATCAGTCAAATTTTGTTCCTTTAACCAGGCATGTGTCCTAATCACAGATCCAGTAACTGCAGCCCTGCAAGAGGCCTCTAAAGAATCAAAACCACATTGCAAAGTATGCTTTCCAACTTGTTCAGCCGCATGCAATAATTCCTGCAATTCCTTATTTTCTGCACATTCTGAAATCAACATCATTTTCTGTTTCAGCAATCCCATAACATGTTGTTGGTACTTAAGCATATGAAATTGACAGTTTAAGGCCCTGATTGCCAAGGTTGCAGATGTATAAACCTTTTTTCCCCATCTGTCCAGCGCCCTGGAATCTCTGTCGGACGGGGTAGGGTTTTTTTGCTGTTGAGGCCTTAACTCCCTTAGGACCCTGTGAAATAGTTTCAGGATCAGCAGCAGGATTTCTAAATAAAAATTTGTGAGAGCCAGGGACCCTGTAATACCTGTCAGGCTTACTGGGAGCCGGAGGTAAAGAGTCAGGGGTCAGGCTTGACTCCGAAAAAACATCATCCACAATGTCTAACACAGGGGGAATGGCTAAAGGCTTGTGCTGAGGGAGAAGGAGGAAATCCCTGAGCCTCTTTTTTGATTCTGAGAAGTCTTGACTCTCCCAGTGAAAATGCTCCCTCAAAGTATGCAAGGTTTCTCTAAATGAATAATCCTCAGGAGGAGATGCAGATGGAATGGACTCCTCAGCATCAAAATCCTCATAGGGAGGTAAAGATAATTCCTGATCAGAAGAGGAATCAGAAGAAATAGAAACCTAATCTGAAAATTCATACTCAGTGTGTTGCCTAGGCCTCTTATCTGGAGGGGGATTGGTACCCTTGATCAAGGTAATAAGGTCTTCAGCCATTTTGATCATCTGTTTTTTAGCCATAGATGCCTGTGCATGTGGCTCAGGTGTTGGTTTTTTAGTTTTAGAAGGTGTCTTTGCCTTTGGTTTTGCAGCTTTCGTCGGTTTGATGTAAAAATGTTGAGGTCTGAATACACCCTAAGAAGCCGGTGCCTGCTCAGCGGCTCTGGACTCATCTGAGGGAGATACATCCATCGGTCCAATACCTTGAGTATCTTGTGGCATGCCTGACTCCACATGGGTGTCGGTAGAGGCCTGTGACTTGAAGGTAGCGGGTATCAGGAGCTGCGAAAGTGCCTCACTGAGTACCGGCGAACCGGCGACTGGCTTAAGAGAAGCTTTGTCGTCGGTTTTGGATATCGACTGCCTTTCTCTGTCCTTTTCTTTGCGTTTTTTATGTACTTCGGTAGTCGGATTGCTATCCGACGACATCTCTGGGTAGTTACATCTGTTGCCAAAATACTTAGATGCAAAAATATACCGACGCTTAATAGTACGTTGGTTAAATCTAGCACAAAACCGACAGCCAGGCATGTTGTGGTCAGGGCCTAGGCAAGGAATACAGTATAAATGGAAAGCCTTATGAGGTATTTGCTTTCCACAAGAAATACAATTATTAACTTTTACTGACATCGGTTCAGAGCAAGAAAAAGGATCCCCAATGGGGTACTTAGCTTAGTTGAAGACTTCGGATCTGAAACTCGAAAACGAAAATTTCAGGAGTCGGAAGACCGGCACTTGCAAACTGCTTCTGCATCGGGCACCGCACGGCAAGAAAGACTGATGTAATGGCGTCGGCTGCATGCTTTATACCCCTGACTACCTGACATCATGGAAGATGAGACAGCAAACAACGCAGGACCCAAGACTTTGATAATCAGGCCGACTGAGGGCTACTGCAAGCAGATAACCCAAATGTGATGACTGCAACAGTGAAACACAAAGAAAGTACAGTTTTGTACCTACCATAAATGTAGATGTCCGAGTGTATTCACTGCTGCAGTCATTACACTTGGGTTATCCTGCCGTCAGGCGGTCCCGCAGTCGGCCAGAGTTCCAAAGTCTTGGTCCGGCGTCGGTTGCTGTCGCTTCTTCCCTGACATCAGTGTGCCAGGGGTATATAAGATGCAAGCCAACGCCATTTTCTTCAGTTTTTCTTGCCCCAGATTTCAGGTGCCCCCAAATAGGTAGGCAATACAAATTGCTAATAAAACATACATAAAAAATAAAAACAATATCTTCAGTTACAAGCAAATACTCCACATAGGTTGTACACGGTAGAAAGGTATAGATAAGTCCCAGCTAAGAAAGTGGGGATGGCGGGTAACCTGGACTGCAGCAGTGAATACACTCGAACATCTACATTTATGGTAGGTACAAAACTGTACTATGTTCATCATGTTTCACTGCTGCAGTCATTAAACTTCCGTTGAATCCCAAAGCTGAGGTTGGATGGCTGGGTCTATAAAGGATTCAGGGTGGCTATGAGGCCCTGCAGCACTGCAGTGGCAAAGCCAGCTCTGGATTTAGAGTAAAGAGGCAAGTGGTAATGCTTGGTAAAGGTGTGCACTGAACTCCATGTTGCAGCTTCCAAAATATCCTTGGTAGGTACTCCTCTAAGGTAGGCAGTTGAAGTGGCTGTTGCCCTGGTGGAATGTGGCCTAATGTTGCTAGGTACAGTTTTTCCATGCTGTCTGTAGCAGAAACGGATACAGTGTCCTATCCACTTTGAAATGGTCTGCTTTGAAATAGCCTTTCCCTGTGATCCTGCAGCATATGCTACAAACAATTGCTCAGTTTTCCTGAAAGCTTTTGTTTTGTCCAAGTAGAAGAGTAACTGCCTGTGTATGTCCAGTGAGTGCAGAAGTCTCTCCTCTTTATTCTGGGGATTTGGATAAAATTTTGGCAAGTGAAAAGTTTGGTTAAGAGCCACATCCATAACAGCTTTAGAGAGAGGTGTTGGCTGCTTGGCTAAGTAATCTGCCATGCAGCCAGGTTTAAGGTTTTGAGCTGGCTGTGCAGGATCAGATTGTTTTGTTGAGTCAGAAGTTGAGGAATTTGAGGTAAAATCCATGCTGGGCCTTGAGCCAAGTTCTTTAAGATTGGGTACCAGTGCTGGCATGGCCAGTCTGGGGCAATCAGGATCATTTTTGGCCTTTCTTGTCTGGCTTTTAGGAGTACCTTTGAAAGGAGAGGCAGTGGTGGAAAGGCATAAACTTTTAGGGTTTTCCAGCTGAACGAGAGAGCATCCACTTTCCATGCTTGTGTGTGGTAAGTCCTTGAGCAGAATTTCTGTAGTTAGCAGTTCAGAGGGAAGGCAAAAAGATCTATGTCTGGGCACCCACATTTTTTTGTTATCATGCTGAATACTTGTGGATTTAATTTCCACTCATGAGGATCCATGATGTTTCTGCTTAAGTCATCTGCTAGAGTATTTTTCTTTACTGGCAGGAATTGTGCTTGCAGATGAACTTGATAGGTCAGTGCTGTGTTCCACAAAGTCATGGCTTGTCTGCAGAGGGGATAGGAATGAATGCCCCCTTGCTTGTTTATGTACCACATAACTGTGGTGTTGTCTGTCTTTAGTAATAGTTGTCCCCGATGCAGAAGGTCCTTGAAAGCTGTTAGGGCATTTTGTACAGCTAGCATCTCTTTTTGATTGATGTGAAGATGCATTTGGTCTGCGGCCCACTTGCCCTGAATACATTTTCCTGCCATGTGTGCTCCCCAGGCGTAATCCGAAGCATCTGTTGTTAGTGTCTGCCTGGCTGTGGGTAAAGTGAAAGGCTGTCCCTTGTTGTGGTGACATGCCTGTGCCCACCATCGAAACTCCTGTTGTAGGCAGGGAATAAGTGGTATTACGGTTTCCAAACTGTGACAGTGTTGAATCCAAACACTTTTTAGGTACCATTGTAATTTCCTGATATGCAGTTTGGCATATGGTATTAGTACTATGCAGGACGCCATGAACCCCAAGGCCTGCAGAATTTTTCTTGCAGGGAGTTGGGTTTTTGTTGCCATCAATTGAAAGTACTGAGTCAGTTGTCTTTGCTTGTCTGGCATGAGATAAGCCATCTGGGCCGTTGTATTTAAGCTGGAACCCAGGAATATTATCTCTTGTGAGGGCACCAGTTTTGACTTACTTTCGTTTACTGTGTACCCTAGGCAAATTAACAATCTTTTTACAAATGCCAGATGCTTTAGAAGAATGTCCTTGCTCTCTGCTTGAATAAGACAGTCGTCCAAGTAGGGATATATTTGAATTCCCTTTTGTCTGCAAAATGCAATTACTGGTGCCAGGCATTTTGTGAAGACCCTGGGCGCAGTAGATAAGCCAAAGGGCAATGCAGAGAATTGGTAATGCATTGTGCCAGCTATGAATCTGAGGTATCTTCTGCAATTTTGTCTGATTGGGACATGCAGGTATGCTTCTTTGAGGTCCAAAGTAACAAGCCAAGCCTTCTTGCCCAGCATGGGAAGAAGTTGCTGTAGTGTCAACATTTTGAATTTCGGAACATCCAGATAAGTATTTAGAGTAAATAGGTCCAGTATGGGTCTTCAGGCTTTGTCCTTTCTGGGGACGAAGAAAAGTCTTGAGTAAAATCTTTGTCCTTGTTCCTGTTGTGGCACTTTTTGAATAGCTCTCATGTCCATGAGGGCTGTAATTTGTTTTTGTGCCTCTGCCCATTGATTTTGTGGCAGGTCTGGCATTCCTTTTGGCCTTGGTAGAGTGTGAAAGTGGAACCTGTAACCCTGAGACACAATATTCAGAACCCATTTGTCTTGGGTGATTATATGCCAATTTTGTGAAAAAAGTGCTAGTTTCCCCCCTAAGGAAGCAGTCAAAAGGTAAGTGCTTGGCATTTGAAGGAGGAAGTCATTGGGACTGTTTCCTGTAAGGTTGTGACTTGTCTTCTCCTCCTTTTGGGGTTGAAGCACCCCACTGTCGTGGTCTGTAAGAGCCTCGGGGCTGAGATCTGCCTCTTGGGCGTCTGTATCTGCCTCTTTGTCGTCTGTCTGACACTGGAAAGGACCAATTTTTAGAAGGCCAATTTCTGCTAAATCGAGGTGGCTGTACCTGTAAGAAATCCTTCACTGTTTGCATAGATTTTGCCTTATCCTCCATTTTCTTTAATACCTCTTCTGCCTTAACACCAAACAAGATATCATGCTGTAAAGGAGCATCCAATAATTTTGCCTTAACATGATCAGATAAACCTTGTTCTTTTAACCAAGCATGCCTTCGAATCACAGATCCTGTAACTGCGGCTCTACAAGAAGCCTCTAATGAATCAAAACCACATTGCAGAGTATGTTTTCCCACTTGTTCAGCTGCATGCAATAAATCCTGCATTTCCTTATAGTCAGGACCTCCTGAGCTAGTAAGCATTTTCTGTTTTAACAGAGACATTAAATATTGTTGGTATTTTAAGCATGTGGAACTGGCAATTTAAAGCCCTTACTGCTAAAGTTGCAGAAGTGTAAACTTTCTTCCCCCATCTATCTAATGCTCTGGAATCCCTGTCAGAGGGAACTGGATTTTTAGCAGTGGAAGCCTTTACCCATTTGGGACCCTGGGAAATAGTTTCTGGGTCAGCAGCAGGGTTTCTATAAAGAAATTTGTGAGAGTCAGGGACTCAGTAGTACCTATCTGGCTTGACTAGTGCTGGGGGCAAAGAATCAGGGGTTAAACTGGATTCGGAGAACACATCATCCACAATATCTAACACAAGCGGAATAGCAAGGGGCCTGTGCTGAGGCAATAAAAGAAAATCTCTGAGCCTTTTCTTGGATTCTGAATAATCCTGGCTCTCCCAATGGAAATGCTCCCTCATGGTATGTAAAGTTTCCCCAAAAGAGTAATCCTCAGGAGATGAGGCTGAAGGGATTGATTCTTCAGCATCAGAGTCCTCATAGGGGGGTAAAGAGTATCCCTGGTCTGAAGAGGAATCAGAAGAAATGGAAACCTGGTCAGAGGAATCATAGTCTGTATCCTGCCTAGGCCTTTTATCAGGAGGGGGATGGGAACCCCTGATCAGAGTAATTAGGTCTTCGGCCATTTTGAGCATCTGTTTTTTAGGCATGGAGGCCTGTCCAGGTGAATGCTGTACTTGCTTCTTTGTCTTTATTGGAGTTTTACACTTAGTTGTTGTTTTGATGGTAAGCTGTGAAGGTCTGAAAACACCCTCAGAAGCCGATGCCTGCTCAGCGGCTCCGGACCCATCTGAGGGGTTAATTCCCGTAGGCCCAATACCTTGAGTTTCCAGAAGCCTAGAAATCTCCACGTGGGAGTTGGAGGCGGCCTGTGGCTCTGAGGTAGCGGGTGTCAGGGGCTGCAAAAGCGCCTCACTGAGATCCGGCGATCTGGCGACTGGCCTAGAAGAGGCTTCATCGTCGGTTTTGGACCTCGGATGCCTGTCCTTATCTTTGTTTTTGCGTTTTTTGTGCATTTCAGTCGGTTGTTCCGACGGCATGGTATAATTGAACCTTCGGCCAAAATAATGGCGAGGAAAATCAAACCGACATTTAATAGTGCGCTTGTTAAATCAAGCACAAAACCGACAACTAGTGACGTCGTGGTCTGGGCCTAGGCATGGAATACAGTAAGAATGAAAATCCTTATGAGGTATTTGCTTCTCACAAGAAATGCAATTATTAACTTTTACTGACATCGGTCTGAGGCAAGAAAAAGTTTCCCCAACAGGGTACTTAGCTTTATTGAAGACTTCGGTTCTGAAATTCGAATTTGAAAATCTCAGGAGTCGGCCGACCGGCACTTGCGAAATGCTTTTGCTTTGGGCACCGCGCGGCAAGAAAGACTGAAGAAAATGGCGTTGGCTGCATCTTATATACCCCTGGCGCACTGACATCAGGGAAGAAGCGGCAGCAACTGACGCCGGACCAAGACTTTGGAACTCTGGCCGACTGCGGGCCCGCCTGATGGCAGGATAACCCAAGTGTAATGACTGCAGCAGTGAAACACGATGAACATCATCAGCATTGTCACTGAAACTACTACTAATGGAAGATGTGGTGTATGATGTTAGCCATGAGTTGTTTATTAATACAGATTTGTGCATTAAGACAGAAGTTCATTATGAGACATGCATACCTCTCAACTGTCTCTGATTTATCCTGATATTGTTTAGTAATTTACTGTTTAATAGCATAGAGATGGTGTTAAGGAACACCTATCTGGGTACCACCAGAGACAGAAGTTATTACTTTGCTTTGGTCCACACATTTTACAGGGCTAGGATTAGGATTAGGCCTAAGGTTAGCCCTAACCCTAGCCCTAACCCCAAGTGCCCTGTTGGCTCTGTAAAATGTGTATCAAGGCAAAGTAATAGCATCTGTCTCCGGTGGAACCCATGTGTACAGCGGTGATTTCAATACCTGTCAATCAACTACCATTGTATGCATTATGTTACTGTCAAATCTGCATGGCAGTCAATCCTGCATCACTTCATACAAAATCACAGTCATTTGGCATGTCAGTCACACAAGCTATGCCCACTTCTGCACAGACCATCCAGAGAGGTACTGTTCTACAACAATGCCTAAACAACATCTAAACAAGCACAATAAGTTTGCATATTCTTATTAAAATAATTAAAGACATTTTAATTTGGGACTTCGCCTTTTAGCATTATAAACTATAGCTTCGATGGTATCCACCCTTCTAACTTCTCACCCTACGCCCACCTGCTTTCTATTTGTTTGCCAACACTTTCAACACCACTGCTATGATTTCTGTACCTCTGCTGGGGAATAGTCAAAAAATTTACATTTTCTCACTCACACCCTCTTAATGACATCCCCTTACTGCCACTCATTTCCCGTTTACGATGTACACACAGTGCAACTGTTACACAATATACACATTTTTTCAGATGATTAATCCTATGTTTTGACAGACTGTATGAAGAATTTTATAGCACTTTTAGGCAGACGTATATACTTTTTACTGCCCTTTCAAAGTTCATGACTCTGCTACAAAACAGTAATTGTTGCTGAAGCTAAACTGTATGGGAGGCTGCTGCAAAAATACTACGCCATTGTTCAGTTTGAGTTTACCCTCCTACTTTTTTACAGATCTATCACTCTATAACTTAATTTCTACCACTTATTAAAGTTAAATATATTAAAAATGAATATAATTTTACTCCAGTAGGAACTCAGGTAGCACAATCTTCCTCTACGTGATAAAGTTCAGAACTTCTGCTAAAGTTACTGCCTGCAGACACCTCTGTAATGCATTTCGTATAAGGTATTCTCTATAAACTCTGGTGGAATTAAGTATAAACATATTCCTCAAAATTATTTCTTTCTTTCTTTCTTTTTTGCTACTGGTAGTCAGTTGCATGCCAAACTGAACACAGTTGCTTAAGGTCTCTGAAAGTCCAAAAGCCACCTACTGTGTTCTAACAAATGACTGTCATAGTCTAACAGATGCTTCTACACTTCCAGCTGACTAGCCTTTCCTGCTATTTTTGCATGCTGGCAGGATAGCCCTTGACTAATTGTTGTCATAAAAAAGTGGTGCAAAGGAAAACTAAAATTTACCAATCATTTTCTGCAGCAATCTGCACGGTTGGGTGCTACACACGACAACTGCTTCACAAAAGTACATCTAAGTAGGCAATAGCAGGACAGGAGTCCAGGGGGTGCAATATTTTTATATAAATGCAAAATGAGTTGCAATGGTAACTGATTTTTATTGCCACATTTGCATAAAATGTGCACTTTACACAAATTACTGAACAAAAAAGGAGTCAGAGAAAACACCATGGGAAAAAAAAACTGTTTGTACTATGAAAGCTTGCCAAGAAAATGACAATTCTAAGACTTTTTGCAATGGGACAACACAAGATAAGATTACAGCTAACAGGAACAAGATCCACTTCTGTAACAAAACGAACATTAAAACCCATATATACTCAAGACAAGTCCAAAAATGATTTGCAAATTGAAAATGGTACTTGGTCAGTTTCACTACAGGGGGTGCATTCCAGAATATTAAGAAACTACAGGGCTTAGCTAGCCGATGTTAACTCATTGTAGTGAGTTTTATTATACTTGTTTTGCAGTTTACAGCTTTGCACTGCATCTTAAAATGTGTGCACTTAAATTAAATTGCGTGTTATCTACTTAAATTCGACATGCTCAAACATCCACCAGTCACCTGCTAGAAAATTACATTATGTTTTCTACTGACAATCGCTCTCATTTTTTACACCTTAAAATAAAGTTTTCATGCCTGCTGAGCCTACAGTTGCAAATGTTTGCTTCCAGTATCACTAACATTGTGTGAATTAGTGTGGCAGTCTGGGAAAGGTAGAGACTGGACACTGAATACCAACAACCTTCAACATAAAATTTATGGACATACTATTGAGAATGAACAGTGTGACATGGAACAGTATTATGTGACTTTCATGCAACAACATGAGTAGTCAAATTAAAAACAATATACACTAACTTTTTATAGTAAATTTTAAACAGGCAAATTAATGACTGAATGTTATAACAAGTATGGTGAATTTTTGTGAACTAACAAAACAAAAGTTGAAACAAAGTATAGAAGCCTCAACTTATTTGTAGCTGTTTAAAAATGAAAAAGGTGTAATCAGTTATTTGAACGAAAATCAGTCGTATGCGTGTGCTGAGGCATAAAAAATTAGGACTGCTACATGTTACTACAAAAAGATATCTCCACATATGAAAAAGGTCCTAACAACTCAGGATGAGTTTGGTGTGAAATGCTGAACTGCACAGCCCCAAACATGTAAAACACAAAAACATACTGCTCAAAATGCAGCAGAATGAAAATGTTAACTTTAAGCATTTCTACTGGGGGGAGGGGGGCAAGCCTCAGAGTGGCCTTTTGGGGAGTGCAGCAGGAACCCTCTGTGTTGTGTTAGTAGATCTGTTTGCTGAGGCAACATCTCATGTTCTCCAGACTTCTGGAGTTGCTAACCTTGAGCAAAACTGTTTCAGCTGTCTGTTCATATGTGAGACAAACAGTTGTGTGTATGGTACACCCCTCTGCTGGTTAAATCAAGGAAAGTGTTCCTGGACAGCATCCATTCTTAAGGATATGACTTGGATCTGCTCAGTCTACCACATTTTGTATTGAAGGAATACACCTAGCCATGCTGCCATCTTCCAGACTTGCACAGCCAACCTGTAGAGCAAGTAGGAATGAGTCTCTCATTGTTAGTTTATGTACCACGTCTGTGTCATTGTCTGTATTCATTTGCAACACTTCCCCCTTCGTCACAAAAGAAAGACTTTTAGGGCCAAGATGAGTATCATCATTTTCTTGATGATTATGCATGCCTTTCTCAACCTGTCCTCCGCCCCAAGACCCTTGCACATGGAGATGCCCCATATAAACTCCCCATGTTATGCTTGAAAAGTCTGTTGTAAGAGTCATTGCTAGTTGTGGGCTGGAAGGGCATCCCCCTGTTCAGACTACATTGCTGGGTCCACTCTTAGATCTCTTTCTTATGCATGGCAGCAGGGCAATCCTGGTCTCCTGCTGGTGTGTGGGCTGACACCACCTGCACTTCAGATATCACTGGAGTTTCCTCATGAGTAGTCATACTAAGGGGACCACTTAAATGTGTGATGCTATGCATCGTAAAAGTATAACAAATCCTTGGATGTAATCTCCACTTTCTGAACGGAACTGTCAAAATGTTCTATCAAAAAAAATCCAGTTTCTCCTGAGGTAGTAAGTCTGTACACTGACAGGTGTCCAGACATTCTCCATTTTTTGAAAGGGGATCAAAGAGGATTTTTCCCCTGTATACACAATCAGTCCTAGGTTCCTGAAGCCTTTGCTCTGCAGAAGGCTATCAGTGAAGCTAGACATTCTGCAAATACTCTGGATGAACTGGACAAGCCAAAGGGCAAGGCAATGAACTGGTAATACTTTCCCTCCTCTGCAAATCTTAGGTACTTTCTGTGACATCTTGTCATGGGAACATGGAGATATGCTTTCAAGTATATGGTCTCATGATGGCCCCTCAAGAAAGGAGTGGCAGAAGAACTTGCAGGGTGAGTATGTTGAACTTGGGGACCTTTAGGAATGTCTTTAACAATGAAAGGTCCAGAATGGGCCTCCAGGGCCCTTTTTTTCCTGGAACAAGGAAGCAACTGATGTAAAGTCTTTGGTCTTCCTCCAAAAGGGGGTACCCTTTATATGACCCCTGAGTCTAGAATATTTTTTTTTAGAATTTGAGGGAAGAACTGCAACTGTTCTTTTGGAACCAACTGGTCTTTTAGAATGACCTGAATGTTGTACCCATATCTAGTATTGCTTAGCCTCCATTTATCTTAGAGTAATTTCTTCCCATCTTTTTACACAGAAGAACAAGTACCCTCCAAGTTTGGTTGGGGGGACAGGTTTGGAGGTGGGGAAGGAGAGGCTGGCATGGGCTAAAAGGGATGTGAGGGGCAGTCTGGTTGAGTCACTGCTGATCACTCTGGGAGTGCCGGTTCTGAGGGGCCCCAAGCTTCTCTGTGGGTTTTAGTTGCCATTCCTCTTTTTACTTGTTTCCTTTCTTCCTCTTTACCAGATTTTGTGGGCTCCTTATAAACACTTATCAAAACCAAAGAAAAAACACAAAAATCTCATAAATCCAAAAGGCGTACAGAGATTTGGAGTACCAAACAGCTTTAATTCTGGTACCTCAGCATTTCTCCTTCAAAGGATCTCAACATATTAAATTCTAAAGCTTAAATATACTAAACAATTAAACGGTTGTGCTTTAAAATGTATCTATACATCCCACTTTTAAAGTGACCAGTACACATTATACATAAACACATCATTGATCCTGTAAAAGCAGTCAGGCTTCCTACAAGTAGAAGTAAGGGGAGTCGGGCTCCAATGATGCATTTTGAAACAAATCTTCCAGAACACCTAACACTGCAGGAACTGCTAATGGCTTAGGCTCAGGGAGATACAATAAGACCCTGCATCTCTTTTGAGATTCATAGTACTTCTTAGATTCCCACTGGAAAGTTTTCTTAATTCTATGAAAAGTATCTCCAAAGGAAAAGTCCTCTGGTGGGGAAGCAGAGGACATCGTGTCTTCAGTGTCACTGTCCAGATTTTCTGCTGATAGAAACTTGCCCACATAAGCCAGATCATCAGCTTCAGAGTCAGATTCCTCTGGGGGAGGATCCATCCTTGTCTTCTTTGAAGGGGCTCTGGATACCAAATGTGTTTCAGCTCAGGCCTCTTGGACCTAATGAAGGACATGATTTTTTTTTTTGCCAGCTGAACCAGAAAATCAGATGAAGTTCAGGAGACCGACTGGTCCAAAGCACTACCTGGCATAGAAAAAGACAAGATGGGCTGCACCTGTTTAACTTTACATGTCATGTGCCTCTCATTACTGGGAATGACTGCTTTTGAGACCTTGGCTCACAGGCAAGGAACAGATACTTCAATTATGTCACCAGGAACATCCTCATGTTCAAAGACCCTGAGAATTTTGCCTTCCCCTGTCTGAAATCATGATGCTTGTTTCTGCTGCTGAAAGATCTTTAATTGCTGAATGGGCCTCAGGTATGTTGGTCTGGGAGGACATGCCAGAAACTGAAGGTGCAGGTGCCCATGAAACAGACACACCAGAGGCCTTGGCTGAGAAAGACCCCATGGTCAGTGGCTGCAAAAGCATCTCACCTCTCATATAGTGATTAGACCATGGACATTCCAAGTCAATGGTCCTATCCTCAGTCTCCTTAACTCTCCCTTTTCTCTGAGTGCTTCTTCTTTGGAGGAAGGCTACTGGAGATCTACAACAACAGCATGGTGGCCAGAAACCAGAAATGGGTCCCCTTTTTGGAGATCAACTTCCAAAGAGATTTCTCACAACACCAGACTGTCCTCAGCGTGAACAATGCACACTGCAAACAGGAGTCCATGTTGTTTTCTGGGAAGAATCACAACAAATACTTGCTGTGGAAATCTTTACATGAAATCTGTTTTCCAAACCACATAATTATTAAGATTTAAGGATATCTCTAGAAGGGAAGATTGCAATAGTGAATATCATGATGAATAACTATTTTTGCACATACTACTCAACAAGTCAGAGGTGATCTGTTCCGGTGAGAAAGTGCCTGTGACATACAAAGGCAAAATGCATAAATGCAAACTTTGAGTTTTGTATGTATGTATGTATGTCATACAAGAAGAGCAGCATTTCCTGACATAAAGTCTAGGAAAACTCAAACTGAAATAGTATTCTGATACAAGCTGCAGGTGGCAACCAAGAACAGTAATAAAGCATACCAAGGCTGAGACACTGCCATGATTACTGGAATATGCCAAGCAAGTCT
Source organism: Protopterus annectens (assembly GCF_019279795.1). Lineage (NCBI taxonomy): Eukaryota > Metazoa > Chordata > Ceratodontiformes > Protopteridae > Protopterus > Protopterus annectens. Next base: position 128,129,871 of record NC_056745.1, on the reverse strand, counting down.
TTGTGAAGGAGGTAGAACTACTGAAGGACATAAGGCAAAGAATGCACTAAAAAAATGCTACCCCAAAAATTCCACAATACCAGGCTGGGGTGTTATGTTCCTAGATCTAGGGGGAAATGAAGCTACAAATGTTGGACAGTTCTGGGATACTGATTAAAATGAAGTAGCGTGGCCATGACCTACATGAGCTACGTACAAATAACAGAACAGATGCTGCAGGGGCCAGGCTGGGAGAATGGGACTAAGAGGCTGTTGTTGGCTCACCTGTCCTGGGAGTGAGGAAACAACATTGGTACACAACTTGGGTGACACCTGCTAGGAGCACCAGATATTACACTGATGACTACAAGCCTACCGTGTGCATGTTATACAGCAGTGTGCTGCTAATGCCAGGAATAGTCATGTGTGGCAACACAAATGCTTCCTAAGCAAGCAGCAATATGTAGAGCACAAAACAGCTGCAGAGGGGCTCAGCCCATGGGGTCTGAATGTGAAGACCACTATACTGGACAGTCTGGACTAAAAGCTAGCATGCTACAAACTAAATGACTCCTGCCAGCAGGGGGAAGAAAATGGGTTAGTTAAGCTTCCGGAGTAGAAAGGAATGAGTTACAAGACTCTTTCCTAGCCCAGGGATGCCTAGTCCTTGTCCCTGATAGCTCGAATAGGCCGGTTAGATAATGGTAGAGAAGTTAACAGGTGGTACACTGGAGGCAGGGGATAGGGGTGAAGGGGATAAATGGAGTGGAGTGAAAGAGTCAACTGGATGCAAGTTTCCTTTTTCAGAGGTGATCCTGGAGCACTGTCTGATTAAAGTACAGTTGTGTACCCTTACCATAAATGTAGATGTTCGAGTGTATTCCCTGTTGCAGTCATTACATTTGGGTAATCTGCTTGCAGGTTGCCCTCAGTCAGCCGGATTAACAAAGTCTTGGGTACTGCATCGGTTGCTGTTCCTTCTTCCATGACGTCAGGTCGTCAGGGATATAAAACATGCAACCAACGCCATTACACCAGTTTTTCTTGCCCCAGATGTTAGGTGCCCCCCTAATGGGGAGCAATTAAACATAAAAACACAAAGGTATACCTCCAACAAAAAAGCAAATACACCAGAAAGGCTTTTAAGGATAGTAAAGGAAAGTAGAGGTATAGCCAAAAGAAGTTAGGGGGCTGGAGGGAGGGTAACCAGGGCTGCAACAGTGAATACACTCGAACATCTACATTTATGCTAAGTGTACACAACTGTACTATGTTTTTTGTGTTTCACTGTTGCAGTCATTACATTTGGGTAGATTCCCAAAGCTATGGTTGGGAGGAGGAGTTTAGATAGCATTAGGGCCAGCTATAAGGCCCTGCAAGACTGCAGTGGCAAAGCAGGCTCTAGATTTAGAGAAAATTAGAAAATGATAATGCTTGGTGAAAGTATGTACAGAACACTTCAGGTAGCAGCTTCTAGGATGTCCCTGGTAGGAATGCCTTTGAGAAAGGCTGTAGAAGTAGATGCAGCCCTGGTGGACTGAGGTGTGATCCCCTGTGGGATAGGTTTTCCATGGTGCTTATAGCAGAAATGAATGCAATGGCTTGTCCATTTAGAAATAGTTTGATTTAAAATAGCCTTCCCCTCTGCCCCTGCAGCAAATGCTACCAGCAGTTGTTCTGATTTTCTTTGAGGTTTAGTCCTGTCCAAGTAGAATCTAAGTTGTCTATGCACATCCAAGGAATGCATAATCCGTTCCCCTTTGTTCTGTGGATTGGGAAAGAAGGTTGGCAAATGAATGGACTGATTAAGAGCCACACTGGATACCACCTTGGGCATGAAGGATGGATTGGTTCTGAGTGACACCCTGTCTGCATGAAAGATGATGAAAGGCTGCACTGCCATAAGGGCCTGTAATTCAGATACCCTTCTAGCTGAAGTGATTGCTAAAGGAAAGCTGTTTTCCAAGAAAGAAATTTAAAGTCTGCAGTAGCAGCTGGCTCGAAAGGAGGTAGAGTGAGTTTCTCCAATACAAAGTTAAGGTCCCAGGCTAGGGTTGGAGCTCTCCTGGGTGGTCTCAAATTTTTGGCCCCTCTGAGGTACTGTTTGAGCGTGTTATAATGAGCTGAAATGGCTGAGGCGTGGACTTTGATGGAGGAAAAAGACAGGCCCTTGTGAAGCATCTCAGTTAAATATTGTAAAATCAGGGGTAAATAGGGTGCTGCTGTGCTCATCCCTTGAGACTGGTTCCAGGCGCAGAATCTTTTCCATTTTTCAGCATAAGATTTTCTAGTACTAGGCCTCCTTGCCTCTAAGACGACATCCATCACAGGTTTGCTGAGGGATGGTAAGGGAGGGTTTAAGTAATTAGCCAGGCTGCAAGGTTCAGTGTTGGAAGCTGAGGGTGCAGAATCTGGTTCTCCTGCTGAGACAGCAGGGAAGGAGTCTGAGGCAGGTGAAACGGAGATAACCGTGACACACTGCGCAGGAAGGGGTACCAGTGTTGGCGCGGCCAGTCTAGAGCAATCAAAGTCATCCTTGGTTTGTCCTGTTTGACTTTTAGTAGTACTTTGGAGAGCAGAGGCAGCGGGGGAAAGGCATACACTGATAGGTTTTTCCGGCTGAATGACAGAGCATCCACTTTCCAGGCTTGTTTGTGGGGAGTCCTTGTGCAAAATTTGTCCAATTGGTGGTTCTGGGGGGAGGTAAACAGGTCTATATCTGGGCTCCCCCATTCGCTTGTCAACACGTTGAAAATCCTTGGTTCCAGTTTCTACTTGTGTGGGTCCATGAGGTTTCTGCTTAGTCCGTCTGCCAGTGTATTTAATTTTCCTGGCAGGAAATGAGCTTGTAGGTGCACTTGGTAGCTCAAGGCTGTGTTCCACAATACCATGGCTAGTCTGCAGAGGGGGTAAGAATGTGTACCCCCCTGCTTGTTTATGTACAACATAACCGTGGTGTTGCCCGTCTTTACCATTAGTTGTCCTGGAAGAATGTAGTCCTTGAAGGCTGTCAGAGCATTCTGTACAGCTAACATTTCTTTTTGATTGATATGCAGATGCATCTGACTTGGGTTCCATTTGCCCTCAATGTACTTCCCTGCCAGGTGAGCCCCCCATGCATAGTCTGATGCATCTGTTGTTAGGGTTTGAGTGGCAGGGGGTGGTGTGAAAGGTAGTCCCTTGTTTTGGTGGCAGGCCTCTGTCCACCAAAGGAACTCTAGGCGTAGGCAAGGTATGATAGGAATCATTGTTTCTAGGCTGTAAGAATGTTGACTTGACTCCATAGGCTTTTTACATACCACTGTAGTTTCCTCATATGCAGTCTTGCATATGGAATTAGAAGAATGCAGGATGCCATGAACACCAAGGCTTGCAGTATTTGTCTTGCAGATAGCAGGGTTTTTGTGGCCACTTGTTTGAAGAAGGTTGTCAAATGAATTTGCTTTTCTGGAGTGAAGTAAGCCATCTGGGAAGTTGTATTCAAGCTTGCTCCCAGGAATGTAATTTGTTGACAGGGTACCAGTTGTGATTTTTTTTTTTGTTTTTGGTGTACCCCAGACAAGTTAGAACCCTTTTTACAAATGCCAGATGACTCAAAAGTATGTTCTGGCTTTCTGCCTGAATTAGACAATCGTCCAGGTATGGGTATATTTGAATACTTCTTTGCCTACAAAATGCAATAACTGGAGCTAGGCACTTTGTAAATACCCTGGGTGCAGTAGATAAGCCAAAGGGCAGTGCAGAGAACTGATAGTGCGTGTAGCCTGCTTTGAAGCTTAGGTATCTTCTGCAAGATTCCCTGATTGGGATGTGAGGTATGCTTCTTTTAAATCTAGTGTTGCCAACCAGGTGTCTTTGCCTAGCATAGGAAGTAATTGCATCTTGAATTTTGGAATCTGCAGAAAGGTGTTAAGAGTAGACAGGTCCAGGACTGGATGCCATGATTTGTCTTTTCTGGGTACCAGGAAAAGTCTGGAGTAGAAACCTTGTCCCTTTTCCTCTTCTAGCACCAATTGAATAGCCCCCATGCTTAAGAGAGAAATTACTTGTTTTTGAGCTTCTGCCCACTGATTTGGAGGTAGGTCCAGCCACCCACTTGGCATTGGCAACGTGTGGAAGTGAAATCTGTATCCCCGGGACACTATATTTAAAACCCATTTGTCCTGGGTAATGAGTTCCCAGTTCTTTGCATGAAGAGCAATCTTTCCCCCCAAAGGGGCAGTCAGAAGATAAGTGCTTGGAAATTTTAAAAGGAAGTCATTGGAACAGTTTACCATAGGGGGGTGTCTTGTTATTCCCAGACCTGGAAGTTGAGGCCCCCCACTGTTTAGTTTTTTTAGTCCCCTGGGACTGAAACCTAGGTGTTTGCTGTGTCTGGGTTTGGCTTGATAAGACCTGGAAGGGGCTGGAAAGGACCAATTCTTAGAGGGCCAGTGCCTACTAAATCTAGGAGGCTGAACTTGTAAAAAACCTTTAACAGTTTGCATAGATTTAGCTTTATCTTCCATCCTTTTAAGAACTTCTTCAGCCTTGTTACCAAACAGGTGGTCCTGATTTAAAGGAGCATCTAACAATTTAGCTTTAACCTGATCAGGCAAAGATTGCTACTTAAGCCAAGCATGCCTTCTAAGCACAGACCCAGTAACAGCAGCCCTGCAAGAGGCCTCTAAAGAATCTAAACCACATTGCAAAGTATGGTTTCCAACTTGTTCAGCAGAATGCATTAAATTCTGTAAGTCTTTATTTTCCACACAGTCAGGAATCAACATAACTGTCTGTTTAAGCAGTCCAATAACATGTTGCTGATATTTTAACATATGAAATTGGCAGTTTAAAGCTCTAATTGCCAAGGTCGCTGAAGTTGTTGTTGTTGTGTCTTTCGGCTTTTCCTGGTTAGGGGTCGCCACAGCGGAACTCCGGTCTGCTAATGATTGGCAGTAGATTTTTACGTGCCGAGTTGCTGGCCCTGACGCACAACCTTCAACGAAGGTATGCCCATTCACGCATGTCTCCACACAGAAGACGCTCTAGCTGAGAATCGAACAGGACAACGTCTTAACTGTGAGGCAACAATGCCACCGCAGCACTACCACCTGAAGTATAAACCTTTTTACTCCATCTACCAGTGCCCTGGAGTCTCTATTAGAAGGGGTAGAATTTTTAGCAGTAGAAGCCGTAATGCCCTTGTCCCCTGTGAAATAGTCTCTGGATCTGCAGTAGGATTTTTGAAAAGGAACTTGTGGGACTCAGGGACCCTGTAGTATTTGTCAGGTTTACTGGGAGCAGGAGGCAGGGAATCAGGGGCCAAACTGGATTCCAAGAAAGCATCATCAACAATGTCTGGTACAGGAGGAATAGCCAAAGGCCTATACTGAGGTAGGAGAAGGAAATCCCTAAGCCTCTTTTTTGAATCAGAAAATTCCTGGCTTTCCCAGTGAAAATGCTCCCTTAGAGAATGTAAGATTTCCCCAAAAGAAAAATCCTCAGGAGGGGAAGCAGAGGGAATAGAGTCCTCTGCATCAGAATCCTCATAAGTAGGTAAGGGCAAATCCAGGTCATCAGAAGAGTCAGAAAAAAACAGAATCCTGATCAGAAAATTCATAATCAAGCTCAGCCCTAGGCCTTTTGGGGGGGGGGGGTTGTTGGCTACCCCTGATTAGAGTTATTCAATCTTCAGCCATTTTTATCATTTGTTTTTTAAGCATAGAGGCCTTAGCATGTGGCCTGGGCTTCGTTTTTTTTAGACATGGATCGAGAGATAGGCCTTAGTAATGAAGGAGGCGTCAATTTAATATGCAAGTCCATAGGCCTGAATAACACCCTCAGAAGCCGGTGCCTGCACAGCGGCTCCGGACCCATCCAAGGTAGAGACATCCACAGGTTCCATAAGTATCTTGCAGCATACCGGACATCAAATGGGTCTCAGTAGAGGCCTGCGAATCAGAAATAGTGGGTATCAGGGGCTACAAAAGCACCTCACTGAGTACAGGCGAACTGGTGACTGGCTTAGGAGAAGCGTCGTTAGCAGTTTTGGACCTCGGCGGCCTGTCTCTGTCTTTATCTTTGCATTTTTTTGGAATCCCAGTAGTCGGACGGCTAATTGACGACATTTCTGGATTATTAAACCGAGAACCGAAATATTTAGAGGCAAAAATATACCGACGATGGATAGTGCACTGATTAAATAAAGCACAAAACCGACAGCAAGGTACGTTGTGGTCAGGGCCTAGGCAAGGAATACAGAACGAATTAAAATCTTTATGAGGTATTTGCTTTCCACAAGTAATGCAATTATTAACTTTTAATGACATCGGTAAGGAGCAAGAAAAAGTTTCCCCAACGGGGTACTTAGCTTTTAGTTGAAGACTTTGGCTCTGAAACTCAAAAATGAAAATTTCAGGAGTCGGCCGACCGGCACTTGCGAACTGCTTCTGCTTCGGGCACCGCATGGCAAGAAAGACTGATGTAAAGGCATCGGCTGTATGTTTTATACCCCTGACGACCTGACGTCATGGAAGAAGGGCCAGCAACCGACGCAGGACCCAAGACTTTGTTAATCAGGTCGACTGAGGGCAACCTGCAAGCAGATTACACAAATGTAATGACTGCAACAGTGAAACACAAAGAACATCTGACTTGCTCAGAGTCATGGAATAAGCAAATTGAGGCTGAGGTAATCCAACCCTATGCTACAGGAAGCAGCTCATTAACAGCTCATAGACAGACGGATCGACAGGATACGCAGTTCTCAGAAAATTACTTGGTACAGGTTTAGTTACAAATTAAGATGGAAGGGTCTTTTAAGAAATTCTTAGCATTTAATATACACAAAAGGTCATTCCACTATAAAGTACAATTTTGTACCTACCATAAATGTAGATGTTCGAGTGCTAATACAGCTGCAGTAATCACAGATGGGTTCTCTGCCGTCAGGCGGTCCCTCGGTCGGCCGAATTCCAAAGTCTTGGTCTGGCGTCGGTTGTCGCTTTCTCTTCTGACGTCAGTGAGGCCAGAGTATATAAGACACAGCCGACGCCATGTTCTTCAGTCTTTCTTGCCCCAGATGTCAGGTGCCCTCCAGAAGGAAGGCAATACATAAACTATGCTTATATGTATATATACAAGTAATGCAATATAATCCAAAATAAGTGGTTGCAAGCAAATAAACCAAAGAAGGATAACCCAGTCAGGTTGTATGAAGGGGTTGTTAGGCCCCATGCCTTTACCAAGTGGGGAAGGAGGGAGGGAAACCTGTACTGCAGCTGTATTAGCACTCGAACATCTACATTTATGGTAGGTACAAAACTATACTATGTTCATCGTGCATACAGCTGCAGTAATCACAGATGGGTAGAGTCCCAAAGCTACGCACAGGGTGGTAGGTACTAGGAGGAACTGGGGTGAGCCAGAATGCCCTGCAAAACAGCAGTGGCAAAGCCTGCTCTTGTTCTGGAATATAAAGGCAGGTGGTAGTGTTTTGTGAAGGTATGTACAGAACTTCAAGTGGCTGCCTCCAAAATATCTTTGTTAGGAACTCCTCTGAGGAAGGCTGTAGAGGTAGCTGTGGCCCTGGTGGAGTGTGATCTGATACCTGTAGGAACAGATTTCCCATGATAGGAATAACAAAACCGTATGCAGTGGCCTACCCACTTTGAAATAGTCTGCTTGGAAACTGGCTTCCCTTGAGCCCCTACAGCACAGGACACAAAGAGTTGTTCTGATTTCCTGAAGGACTTTGTTCTGTCCAAATAGTAACGTAGCTGCCTATGGATGTCTAAAGAATGTAGTAGCCTTTCCCCTTTGTTTTGAGGATTGGGGTAAAAGGTAGGAAGGTGTATGGTTTGATTTAAAGCTACCCTGGATACCACTTTAGGCATAAATGATGGGTTGGTACGAAGGGCAACCCTGTCCTGATGGAAAATGAGAAAGGGCTGCACCACCATGAGGGCCTGTAGCTCCGAAACTCTACGAGCTGAAGTGATAGCCAGAAGGAAGGCAGTTTTCCAGGACAAATATTGCAAATCTGTTGAGGCAGCTGGTTCAAAAGGAGGCAATGTTAACTTTTCTAGTATGTAATTAAGATCCCAGGCTGGTATTGGTTGTCTCCTTGGTGGTCTTATATTCTTAGCCCCTCTGAGGAACTGTCATAAGAGTGGGTGAGAAAATAAAGGAGGATCCGTGTTGAATTCTGCAGAAATGGCTGAGGCATGGATTTTTATGGAAGAAAATGAAAGTCCACTGTTCAGCAGCTCAGCTAGATACTGTAATACCTGAGGCAAGTTCAGTTTTCTAGGGTCCTGGCCTTTTTTCTCATTCCAAGAACAAAACCGCTTCCATTTTGCGGAGTAAGCTTTTCTAGTAGATGGCCTTCTGGCCTCCAAAATGACATCCTGCACCTCCTTGGAGAGTAGGGTCTGTTGTGGTGTTAAGGGATTTTCCATGCAGCGAGATTGAGTGTTTTCAGCTGACTGTGAAGAGTTTTGTAGCTGTGCTGAGTCAGCAGAAGTGGCATTAGAGGCAGGGACCAGGGGGGAATATGTGTTAGGCTCCTCAGCAGTGGGTACCAGTGTTGTCTTGGCCAATCTGGAGCAATCAGTATCATCTTCGGTCTGTCTGCTCTTGCTTTCAAAAGCACCTTGGGCAGAAGAGGCAGAGGTGGAAATGCGTAAACTGTCCATGCTGTCCAACTGAATGAAAGGGCGTCCACTCTCCAGGCCTTCGGATGAAAGGTCCTCGAACAAAACTTTTCCAATTGATGATTCCTGTGGGATGCAAAAAGATCTATGTCTGGCCTCCCCCACACTTGGATTATTTCTGTAAACACCTGAGGATGTAACTTCCATTCGTGTGGATCTGTCATATTTCTGCTTAAATTGTCTGCCAGCGTGTTTTCCAATCCTGGCAGGTACTGTGCTTGAAGTTCGATTTGCCATTCCAGAGCCAAGTTCCAGAGAGTCATGGCTAGTCTGCACAAGGGGTATGAATGTGTTCCTCCTTGTTTGTTTATGTACCACATTACTGTAGTGTTGTCTGTTCTTATTAGTAATTGTCCTGGATGCAGGAAGTCCTTGAAAGCTGTAATTGCATTTATTACTGCTAGCATTTCTTTTTGATTGATGTGAAGGTGCTTTTCCTTTTGGGACCATTTGCCCTGGATGCACCTGTCTGTCATGTGCGCCCCCCAGGCATAATCTGAGGCGTCGGTTGTGATAACTTGCTTTGCTTGAGGCTTGCAGAATGGGAGGCCTGTGTTTGCTTGACATGCTTGGGCCCACCATAGAAATTCCTTTTGCAAACATGGAATTATTGGTATTATTGTTTCCAAACTGTGACTGTGTTGAGACCATAGGTTTTTTAGGTACCATTGAAGTTTCCTCATATGCAGCTTTGCACATGGGATTAAAAGAATGCAAGATGCCATGAATCCCAGAGCCTGCAGGATTTTCCTTGCAGTAAGCCTGGTACTTTATTCTAGTATTTTGAAGTACTGAGATAGTTGCCCCTGTTTTTCTGGCGTAAGGTAGGCCATCTGGGTGTTTGTGTCCAAGTTGGCACCCAGGAAAATTATTTTCTGAGATGGTGTTAGCCTTGATTTCTCTTTGTTGATTGTGTATCCCAGAGCATGCATTAACCGTGTCACATATGCCAGATGTTCCAGAAGTATGTTCTTGCTGTCCGCTTGGATCAGGCAGTCGTCCAAATAAGGGTAAATTTGTATCCCTTGAAGTCTGCAGTAGGCAATCACTGATGCCAGGCACTTAGTGAATCCTCTGGGCGCAGTAGATAAGCCAAAGGGCAATGCAGAGAATTGATAGTGGATTGAACCTGCAAGAAATCTGAGGTAACTTCTGCAGCTTTGTCTGATTGGGACATGCAGGTATGCCTCCTTGAGGTCCAATGTTACCAGCCAAAACCCCTTGCCCAGCATGGGAAGAAGTTGCTGTAATGTGAGCATCTTGAATTTTGGTACGAGTAGAAATGTGTTTAGGATGGATAAATCCAAAATGGGTCTCCAGTCGGTTCCTTTTCTTGGTACCAGAAAAAGTCTTGAATAGAAACCTTGACCTTGTTCATGAGTAGGTACCTCTTGAATAGCTCTCATGCTTATGAGCTTTGAAATTTGTAGTTGTGCCTCTGCCCTTTGATTCAGTGGCAGGTTTGGCATGCCTCTCATTTTTGGAAGAGTGTGAAATTGAAATTTGTAGCCTCTGTTTATAATGTCCAGGATCCATTTGTCTGTTGTGACAATATGACAATTGCCCGTAAATAATGCTAGCTTTCCTCCCAAAGGTGCTGCCAGCTGAGACATGTTTGGCATGGAAATTAGGGAGTCATTGGGTTTGTTTCCTGTATTGTTGTGCACTGTCCTCGCCACCTCTTGGTGCTGGAGTTTGCCATTGTCGGCCTCTATATGATCCTTGTGATTGCCCTCTGTCCCTTGTGCGCCTGTATCTACCTCTTTGGGGCTTGTCAGTGGCTGGAAAGGACCAGTTTTTTGAAGGCCAATTTCTGCTAAAACGTGGAGGTTGGACCTGTAAAAAGGCTTTGACAGTTTGCATAGATTTGGCTTTTTCCTCCATTTTCCGTAGTATCTCCTCAGCATTAGTACCAAACAGCACATCCTTTTGTAAAGGAGCATCTAGAAGTTTAGCTTTCACATGATCAGGCAAGTTTTGTTCTCTAAGCCAAGCATGTCTGCGAATGACTGATCCTGTAGCAGCCGCTCTACTTGAGGCCTCTAGGGCATCATAACCACATTGTAAAGTATGTTTACCCACTTGCTCTGCACTATGCATCATATCCTGTAACTCCTTCAAATCTGGTTGTTCAGGTTGAGACATTTTATTCCTTAATTGTGATAACAGGAACTGTTGATATTTAAGCATATGAAACTGACAATTTAAGGCCCTCATGGCTAGGGTGGCCGAGGTATATACCTTTTTTCCCCACCTTTCTAAAGATCTTGACTCTCTTTCTGCAGGAAGAGGGTTCTTGGCAGTGGAGGCCTTCAATCCCTTGGGGCCTTGTGAAATGGTTTCAGGGTCAGCATTATGGCTTTTGAAGAGAAATTGGTGAGAGTTAGGTACTCTGTAGTACCTATCAGGTTTGACTGGTGCAGGAGGCAGAGAATCCGGGTTAAGGCAAGCCTCGAATAAACATCATCAAGTATGTCCAAAACAGGGGTATCGCCAGAGGTCTGTGTTGAGGTAACAAAAGAAATTCCCTAAGTCTTTTCTTAGAATCTGAAAAGTCTTGGCCTTCCCAATGGAAGTGTTCCCTCAAGGTGTGCAAGGTTTCCCCAAAGGAAAAATCCTCAGGAGGGGATACAGAAGGGATGGACTGCTCTGCATCCGAATCCTCAAAGGGGGAGTAAGAGTGTTCCTCTACATCAGAATGTTCTGATAAAATGGATCCCTGATCAGAAGAGGGAGAATCTTCCTCCACTCTGGATCTCTTGTCTGGAGGGGGTTGAGAACCTCTGATAAGAGTAATTAAATCCTCAGCCATTTTAAGCATCTGTTTTTTAGGCATGGGACCTGGGGATGGGCCCTGTGCAACAGGCCTCTTGGGATGCCTGGCTGCTTTGGATTTAGTAAAGGCCTTAATAGAAAAAGAAGATGAGGGTCTAAAGACACCATGGGTGGAGGTGGACCTGTCCACATTAGTAGGCTCAACATTAGCAAAGGCTTCGGTGGTTGTAGTCTGGGAAAGGGCCGAGGTTCCAGCGGTCTCGGGTACAGAGGACACCGCCAAAGGAGTGTCGTCGGTAGTCAGGGACTGCAAAGGCATCTCGCTGAGAACCGGACCACGTGTAGCCTGTTTTGGCGTGGTGTCGGCGGGGACCGCGGGCCTCGCATGTTGGTCCTTCTCCTTGCGTTTTTTGGACAAAACGGTAGTTGGAGTGTCCGACGACATCTTATAATCGAAAGCTTTACCAAAATAGTGTTGGGCGAATTCTGCCCGACGCTTAATAGTGTGTTTATTGAAGGTAGCGCAAAAGCGACAGCCCGAGACGTCGTGGTCTGGGCCTAAACAAGGTATGCAGAGGGAATGGAAATCCTTATGCGGTATTTGCTTCCCACAAGAAATACAATTATTAACTTTTTCTGACATCGGTCTGAGGCAAGAAAAGGTTCCCCAACGGGGTACTTTGCTTTAATGAAGACTTCGGTTTCCAAAATTTTCATAATTCAGGAGCTGGTCGACCGGCACTTGCAAACTGCTTCTGCTTCGGGCACCGTGCGGCAAAAAAGACTGAAGAACATGGCGTCGGCTGTGTCTTATATACTCTGGCCTCACTGACGTCAGAAGAGAAAGCGACGACAACCGACGCCGGACCAAGACTTTGGAATTCGGCCGACCGAGGGACCGCCTGACGGCAGAGAACCCATCTGTGATTACTGCAGCTGTATGCACGATGAACATCTGGTTGGTTTCAAGACTGACCTTGACACCCGACCTGCCACTTGGCAACACAGAATTGTTTGAGTATCTAAGGGATTGTTAATTCCAAGTGCTGATTATTTGATACCTTGGTGAAAAAGAAAAATATTGAATAGCAGCCTGGATAACCTATGATGATTCTTAGACAGATTATTGGTACATGTTTCATGAAGACAGAGAAAGAACACATTTCCAAAGGGCAAATGCCATACTGTGGGAATGAAACTCATAAGAACATAGGCCATAATAAAAGCAAAGAGGCCTTGAGACATGGCAAAATTCAGATCACAACTGGCTCCATTAAACCACCACTACCAATTTTTGCCAAATCTTTTGTAGGTATTATATACAAAAAAACACACATTCCTACAGACCTCTTTTGTATGGAAAGAAAAGAATTGAATCAGCTGAGGTGCTCCCCTACACTGAGCCAATATTACATTTAATGTTGGCACATGATGCTTCACCTGAGAGATGAGGTCCCATTTACAAGTCCTAAGATAGTAAAGAAATAACAATGCATTTTATTTACATTCACTGACCAAAACTGAATGCAACTATAACTAGATAAATGGTTAAGAGATGGTCTTTACCTGATCTAGGGAGTTGGGGGGAAAAAAACTCAGCCAGTACCCATGTGGAAAAAAATAAGCTTATTCCGGACCATGCCTGTCAACTGCCCAGATTTTCTCACACTGTCCAAATTTTTGCCACATATTTTTGGTCTGTTCCTCATAAATGTTCGTTTCTGGCAAACCACTGAGGATTGAAGACACTAAGAAAGGAGAGATATTTGCGTTTCAGGATTTATACCTTCATAAATGCATGATAATGCAAAACCTGTTATTAAAGCAACTTTCCAAGTTTATAAGAGTAACATTTAAATCTTGTCCCTATTTGTGGGCCTTTGTACCCTCATTATTTTTGGCTCTGCCCAGAGTTCTTCTGCTAAGAGGTTGAGAGGTAAGTGATGGACACATACCTCTAAACCTCTTAGCACAAAAAATCTGGACAAAGCCAAACATAATGGGGACAAAGTTCCCAAACAGAGTCAGTTTTTAAATATTGCTCTCATAAACTTGGAAAGATGCTATAATTAAAGGTTTTGTGGTACCATGCATACCTCTGAAGGACATGAAGTCTGAAACTCAAGTGCCTATCATTATTTAGTGAATTCAGGTTTCACTGATTTGCCACAAAAATCCAGAAAACCACAAAGTTGATTCACATGAGTGTTGATAGGTAAGAACACTGGTCACTTCTCATAGTGGTTATAAGGAAACAATATGAAAGACAGTTTGGGGAATCAATAGCAATGAATGTAACTGGTGTGTATTACATGTCAACTGATGCACAGCAACCTGTGATAAATAATACTGTGCAAAGAGAAAACAGAAATAATCCACTGCTGTCAAAAGTGCACGGATCAGTCATAAAAGTGTGACTGAGACGTTGTAGCTTATTATTCCCTGTCTTTGCTGCTAGGAATCAGCAGCTATCAATATGACAAGGGAATTTACTATGTATCTCCAAAGAGGCAGCTGAAATTAAACTATGTCCTACAGAGCATTTCCAGAGAACAAAGGCTACACACAAGAGTGCTTGGGGATATTACGAATGAAATCCCTTGTCCAGAGTTTTATGTGGTGACATCAACAAAAACACAGACAAAAAGCTACAATGGATGATGAATGGTTCCAAATACACCACCCAACATCACCCTTTTGTCCTTGCAAGTGGCCATTTGCACCACGTCAGTGTAGCCACATTAACTCACTGACTCAGGCTTCTTAATTACAGTCATTACACCATGGGTTAGTGGGTTTGGGTTAGTACTAGGCTAACTGCCCTTGCAAGCCATTTTAAGCCTAGCCAATTATTCCTTGTGAGACTCGAACCCTGCACCTTGTGTTTGTAAGGCAAACACCTTAACCATTAGGCCACCCTCCCAACCCCTCAGTTGTCATGTGTGTGGAGTTAACATCTGAAAACACAGATCATGGATGATGCATGCAAGAAATGACTCGCCTGATTAAACCGTTAATAATCATAGTCCACAGTTCACTTTAGAAGAATTCAAAACATTTATAAAGCAAAATGGTAGTAAGTACTTCATGTCTAAAAATCTTTATCCAGGCACAGAGAGACTGGCTGAAAGGCTTGTACAAACACAGAAGAAGGCTATTTCAGCTACGAGTCTAGGAGGTAAGGCTCTACAGCAGAAGACAGACAATTTTCTCTTTGTTTACCACGGTGTTATGCAAGGAACTACCAGCATTACAGTATGTGTATTATTTTTGAACAGGAATTTACAATCTACAGCAGGCATAGTGAAGCCTGATGTACACAAATGGAAAAAACTGGGCAAATGGCCAAGGCTCTTCAATGCCTACCAGGCCCAAGTACTGCTTATGAGATTCTAAAACCTTCCTCATTCCCTACTTAAAATTTACTTAACTTGGATGGCTCTTTTTAATAAGAGAGTAATGACTTCTCTTTTTGTCACTTTTAATTGATGGCGTGGAACATCTGAAAGCTGCAGAGACTGATGGGAAGACGGGGTGGGAAAAGGGTATCTTACAGTCTCTGGATACTGTAATTCTCACCCATTTGTCCTATACGATGAAAGGTGAAAGTCAGGAGGAAAGAGTTCTTTGAGAATCAATATGTCTCTCCTGTCAGCTAGTGAACAAGGACCAAAGTATTTTCAAATGGTGCAGTCTGCCAATACAGTGAATATAAAAAGTACACACAACCGTGTTAAAATGCCACTTTTGTGTAATATAAAACATGAGACCACAATAAATCATTTCAAAACTTTTCCCATCTTTAATGTGACCTATAACCTGTACAATTCAATTGAAAAACAAACAAATCTGTTATGGGAAAAAATATAAAAAATAAAAAACGTACAATAAGCTGGTTGCATAAGTGTGTACACCATTAAACTAATACTTTGTTGAAGCACCTTTTGATTTAATTAGAACATTCAGTCTTCTTGGGTAGGAGTCTATCAGCATGGCACATCTTGACTTGACAATATTTGCCCACTCTTCCTAGCAAAAGTGCTCCAAATCTGTCAGATGGCAAGGGCATCTCTTGTGCACAGCCCTCTTCAGGTCACTCCACATATTTTCTATTGGATTTAGGTCTGGGCTCTAGCTAGGCCATTTTCTTCTGGTGAAGCCATTCTTTTGTTTATTTGGATGTATGCTTGGGATCATTGTCATGTTGAAAGGTGAAATTCCTCTTCCTCTTCAGCTTTTTAGCAGACGCCTGAAGGTTTTGGGACAAATGTGACTGGTATTTGGAACTGTTCATAATTCCCTTCACCTTGACTAAAGCCCCAGTTCCGGCTGAAGAAAAGCAATCCCAAAGCATGATACTGCCACCACCATACTTCACAGTGGGGATGATGTTCTTTTGTTGATGTGAAATGTTGTTTTTGCACCAAACGTACCTTTTGAAATTGGCCAAAAGGTTCAACCTTGATCTCATCAGACCATAACACATCTTCCCACATGCTTTTGGAAGGTTTGATGTACTGTTTTGCAAATTTTAACCAGGCCTGGATGTTTTTCTGTGTAAGAAAAGGCTTCCATCTTGCAACCCTACCCCATAGCCCAGACATATGGAGAATACGGGAGATTATCACATGTAGTACACAACCAGTACTTGCCAGAAATTCTTGCAGCTCCTTCAGTGTTGCTGTAGGTCTCTTGGCAACCTCCCTGACCAGTTTTCGTTTTGTCTTTTCATCAATTTTGGAGGGACGTCCAGTTCTTTGCAACTTCACTGTTGTCCCATATTTTCTCCACTTTTTGATGACTGTCTTCACTGTGTTCCATGGCATATCCAATGCTGTGGACATTTTTTGGTACCCTTCTCCTGACTGACACCTTTCAACAATGAGGTCCATTAAATGCTTTGTAAGCTCTCTGCGAACCATGGCTTTTGCTGTAGCAAGCAACTGAGTAAACGTCAGGAAAATCCTACTAGAACAGCTGAACTTTATTTGTGGTTAATCATAGTCTCTTTAACTGATGGCAGGTGTGTACCCAAGAAAACTGAATGCTGTAATTAAATCAAAAGGTGCTTCAACAAAGTATTAGTTTAAGGGTGTGCACACTTATGCAACCAGCTTAATGTACTTTTTTTATTTTTTTATATGTTTCCCCTAACAGATTTGTTTGTTTTTCAATTGAATTGTACAGGTTATAGGTCACATTCGTCATCTCCTTTCAGCTTATCCTGGTTAGGGGGTCACCACAGTGGAACAACAAGTCTGCAGAACAATTGGCAGTGTAGTTTTTAAGGTGTCGAGCTGTCAGCCCGGCACCTAACCTTCCACAGAAGGCATACACATGCACACACTCACACCTAGGGCCAATTTAGAGAGTCCAATCCACCTACAGTATGTCTTTGGGATGTGGGAGGAAACCTGAGCACCCGGAGGAAACCCACATGACCTCAGGGAGGACATGCAGACTCCGCACAGAAGGCACCCCAGCCGAGAATCGAACCGGAGAACTTCTTGCTGTGAGGCGAGGTTATAGGTCACATTAAAGGTGGGAAAAGTTTTGAAATGATTTATTGTGGTCTCATTTTTTATATCACAAATGTTTGGCATTTTAACAGGTGTGAGTACACTTTTTATATCCACTGTATGTGATCTGGCCCCAGGAAAACAACACAAAGATTATGAGTGTCCTTGTGCCAGGATCTTGTAATTCCACTTGTCACACTTCCTGACACTTTTACCACTCTTATGCATAAGAGAAGTGGAAGCTAGGTTAAGAAGGGAGGTGATGATTAGTGAGCAGCAGTATGGTTTCATGCCGGGAAAGAGCACTACAGATACGATGTTTGCTTTGAAGGTGTTGATGGAGAAGTATACAGAAGGTCAGAGGGAGTTGCATTGTGTCTTTGTGGACTTAGAGAAAGCATATGACAGCGTGACAGTGGTGAGGTCTGCAGTAGGAGTGACATATGCATTTAAGGTGGGGGTGGGATTACATCAAGGATCAGCTCTAAGCCCTTTCTTATTTGCAATGGTGATGGATAGGTTGAGAGATGAGATCAGACAGGAGTCTCTGTGGACTATGATGTTTACCGATGACATTATGATCTGTAGTGAGAGTAGGGAACAGATTGAGGAGACCCTGGAGGGGTGGAGATATCCTCTAGAGAGGAGAGGAATGAAGGTAAGCAGGACTCAGAATATATATGTGTGAATGAGAGAGAGGCTAGAGGAATGGTGAGGATGTAGGGAGTAGAGTTAGCGAAGGTGGATGAATTTAAATACTTGGGATCAACAGTTCAGAGCAATAGTGAGTGTAGAAGGGAGGTGAAGAAGAGAGTACAGGCAAGGTGGAGTAGTTGGAGAAGAGTGTCAGGAGTGATTTGTGACAGACGGGTACCAGTAAGACTGAAAGGCATGGCCTACAAGAGGGTAGTGAGACCAACTATGCTATATGGGCTGGAGACAGTGCCATTGACAAAAAGGCAGGAGTCAGAGCTGGAGGTAGCAGAGTTAAAGATGCTAAGATTTGCATTGGGTGTGATGAGGATGGACAAGTTTAGGAATCAGTATATTAGAGGGTCAGCTCAGGTTGGACAGTTTGGAGACAAAGCCAGAGCGGCAAGATTGGGTTGGTTTGGACATGTGCTGAGGAGGGATGCTGGGTACATTGGTGAATGGATGCTAAGGATGGAGCTGCCAGGTAAGGGCAAAAGAGGAAGGCCTAAGATAAGGTTTATGGATGTGGTGAAAAAGGGCATGCATGTGGTTGGTGTGACACAGCAAGATGCAGAGGACAGGAAGACATGGAAACAGATGATCTGCTGTGGCAACCCCTACCAGAAACAGCTGAAAGAAGAAGAAGAAGAAAATGCATAAGGGAAAATAAATACTACTAAAAACAACTAATATAAGCAAGATAAGAAGTCAATACAGTACAAGTTACAGATATTTAAAAGTCAAGCAAAAACATTTTAAATAGTAACAACAGGATTAAAGAGAGGCATTTTTCTTTCTGCGTAAACATCACAAAAGAACTCAAGGAGAAAGCAGTAATGAAACAGACTTCTGGACATAAATCGAGCTAACAATATTTCTGTAATAAGGAGCACTTAGCTGGTTGGCACTGAAGATCCGTCTGAGCGCTAATGGTACCAAATGAGATCTGAGGGTACTTAGTGCAAAGTATGGGAGGATTTTCTTTGAAAGAGTTCAAGGCAAGGAGCACTAGTAAAAGGTGTATCAGATCCCACAAGCAGCTCAATTCCTGTAAGTCAGATCTGAAGGACTGGATGAAATGGGACCCAAACGTTAAAGATAAAGGTCAAGATAACAGCTCACCAGTCAACCAGTCAGAATAGAGGTGACCCAGCATTCCCAGGAATTTTTGAAGACTGCAGCTGCACCCCAAGAGAGATGTCTGATTAGGTCCCGATCGGTTTCCTATCAGATCACCAAAGTTTCAAAACTTCGAACATCATACGGCCGAGACCATATGATCAAAGTTTTGAAACTTCGAACGTTTTGAATGGAGATCGCCGTACAGCATGGAACAGGAAATTTACCATTTTCCTCACTGTGGTGTGATCTCGGAGTTGGTATATTTAATTAGCAGAGGGTGTGGGGTGCAGGGGGGGCTTGCCCCCCTGCAAAAAAGTAAAACAAAAAATTCAGTTTTTATTTTTTCATTTTAATTTTGAAGTTTCAAACCTTCGATCATATGGTCTCAGCCATATGATGTTCGAAGTTTTGAAACTTTGTTGATATGATAGGGACCCATCTGATCACATCTTTAATCAGAGGAGGAGTCTGGCAGTTGACTTAGAGGATTAGTCTGTCAGTTGGCTTACAGGATTAAGTAGTCATTAATGAACTGTTTGCTGTGGTCCAGCAGTGCAAGGTTTGATTCCCTCAACCTCTATTGCCTAAGTGTGTGACTCTGAGCAAGTCACTTAACCAAATACAGCTCTCGGGCTGAATATGGAAAAGTTCCATGGAGTTCAGTGCTCTACCATGCAGAATAAATAAACTAAAGGATGGATGGTCAAGTAAATTCCCAGAAGGAATGAATAATGAGGAATTTACCCTAAGAGGCATGACTACTCAGATGTTTTAACAAGGGGGAGCATGTTTGCTATACAACACAGAATAATGAGAATGTTGCCGCCTTACAATCACATCCAGGAGGCAAACCAAAACAGCTTATCCAGACCATTGTTTTAAGACCACTGGGGATAGCAGAGGTTATCTTAAGCAGCTAAGAAGACCCCCCCCACACACACACACACACACACACACAGGTTAAATGTATGAAAGGAAAGGGAAATACATGCTTATTTAAGAAAACTACAAAGTACTACTTACACGAGCATAAAACCTACTACATTTATTAACAATACCATTCAAAGACAAAAAGTAACAAAACAAAAAAGTAAACTTTTAGTTTTACAAAAACCTCTGTCTCATGGATATTGGTTTAGACACATTAGTGCCAACACCAGCTAGAAATTATTTGTAAAATGAAAATGCATAATGAAATAAACAGTATAAAACATTATTATGTTTCTGCTAATGTTAACATCTTCTTTTCAATCTCAGCAGTTAAAAAGTAAAGGGGAAGGAAATATAGAGTACGTCATGAGCATCCCTACAAGCATGTCATGGCTTCTACACTTTTACCGAATTTCTGGCTCTGCTTATGCTGCTCTTTCACAACATGATAATCCCATTCTCTGATCTTTCATTCCACCTCCATCCTCTAACAACAGTTTTATCTCTCATCCCACTTTCTTGTATGCATCTTCTACCTACAATCATTTTTATTTTTTCTGACCTAATTTCCCTCTCTGCTACCTTAGTACCATCTGGGAGGGTGGCCTAATGGTTAAGGTGTTTGCCTTACAAACACAAAGTGCAGGGTTTGAGTCTCACAAGGGATAATTGGCTAGGCTTAAAACAAATGGCTCCTAAGGGCAGTTAGCCTAGTACTAATCTATAAACCTATCTATGAACCTAATCTCCTGTTCCATCACTGAAAATCTTATTAATTTGCTATGCTACCAAAGTACACATCTTTCAAATAGATATTTGTAAGCATATCTTTCACTATTGATTTTATTCACATACTTTCCGTTCTCATGTATGCACATCCATTTGGAAATGGTCTGCTTTGAAATAGTATTTCCCTCTGCCCCTGCAGCAAATGCCACCAATAGTTGTTCAGATTTTCTTAGTAATTATGTCCTGTTTAAGTAAAATCTAAGTTGTCTGTGTACATCCAATGAATGCAGAATCCGCTTACCCTTGTTCTGTGGATTGGGAAAGAAAGTTGGCAGATGAATGGTCTGATTAAGAGCCACACTGGATACCACCTTAGGCATGAAGGATGGATTGGTTCTGAGAGCCACCCTGTCTGAATGAAAAATAATGAAAGGCTCCACTGCCATAAGAGCCTGTAATTCTGAAATCCTTCTAGCTGAAGTGACTGCTAAAAGGAAAGCTGTTTTCCAGGAGAGAAATTTTAGGTCTGCAGTAGCAGCTGGCTCAGAAGGAGGGAGAGTGAGTTTTTCCAAAACAAAATTGAGGTCCCATGCAGGAGCTGGTGCTCTCCTGGGAGGTCTTAAATTTTTGGCCCCTCTGAGATACTGCTTTAACAGAGGATGAGAGAAGAGGAGAGGTTCTGTGTTGTAATGATCTGAAATGGTAGAGGCATGGATTTTTATGGAAGAAAAAGACAGGCCCTTGTGAAGCATCTCAGTTAAGTATTGCAGAATCTGAGGAATAGTGGGCATAGCTGTGCTTATTCCTTGTGATTGGTTCCAGGCACAGAATCTTTTCCATTTGTCAGCATAAGATTTTCTTGTACTAGGCCTTCCAGCCTCCAAAATGACATCCATCACATGTTTGCAGAGGAATGCCAAGGGTGAAATTAGCTGATTAGCCACGCTGCAAGATTCAGAGTTTGGAGCTGAGTGTACAGAATTTGGTAGTTCTGCTGAGACAGTAGGTAAGGGGTCTGAGGCAGGTGCCACGGAGGAAGGTGTGACACATTGCACAGGAGTGGGTACCAGTGTTGGCGAGGCCAGTCTGCAGCAATCAGAATCATTTTTGGTTTGTCCAGTTTGACTTTTAGTAGAACTTTGGAGAGCAGAGGCAGAGGGGGAAAAGCATAGACTGATAGGTTTTTCCAGGTGAATGATAGAGCATCCACTTTCCAAGCTTTTCTGTGATGAATTCTTGTGCAGAATTTGTCCAACTGATAGTTCTGGGGTGAGACAAAAAGATCTATCTCTGGGCTCCCCATTTGCATGTCAATAAGTTGAAAACTTGTGGTTCCAGTTTCCATTCGTGTGGGTCCATAAGATTTCTGCTTAGTTCGTCTGCCAGAGTATTTAGCTTTCCTGGCAGGAATTGAGCTTGTAGCTGTATTTGATAGGTCAAGGCCGTGTTCCACAATGCCATGACTAGTCTGCAAAGGGGGTAGTAATGTGTACCCCCCTGCTTGTTTATGTACCACATAACTGTGGTGATGTCTGTCTTTATCAGTAGTTGTCCTGGATGAAGGTAGTCCTTGAAGGCTGTCAGTGCATTCTGTACAGCTAGCATCTCTTTCTGATTGATATGTAGGTGCATTTGATTTGGGCTCCATTTGCCCTGTATGCACTTTCCTGCCAGATGAGCCCCCCAAGCATAGTCTGATGCATCTGTAGTCAGGGTTTGGGCGGCAGGGGGTGGAGTGAAAGGCAGTCCCTTGTTTTGGTGGCAGGCCTCTGCCCACCATAGGAACTCTAGTTTCAGGCAAGGTATAATAGGAATCATTGTTTCCAGGCTGTGACAATGTTGACTCCATAAACTTTTTAAGTACCACTAAAGTTTCCTCATATGCAGTCTTGCATATGGAATTAGAAGAATGAAGGAGGCCATGAACCCCAAGGCTTGCAGAATTTGTCTTGCAGATAGGAGGGTTTTTGTGGCCACCTGTTTGAAGTAAGTCACCAATTGGATTTGCTTTTCTGGCATAAGGTAAGTCATCTGGGCAGTTGTATTCAAGCTTGCACCCAGGAATGTAATTTTTTGAGAGGGTACCAGTTGTGATTTCTTTTCGTTTACGGTGTACCCTAGACAAGTTAGAACCCTTTTTACAAATGCCAGATGCTTTAGAAGAATGTCCTTGTTTTCTGCCTGAATTAGACAATTGTCCAGGTATGGATATATCTGAATATTTCTTTGCCTGAAAAATGCAATTACTGGTGCCAGGCACTTTGTGAAGACCCTGGGCGCAGTAGATAAGCCAAAGGGCAGTGCAGAGAACTGGTAATGCAAGTAGCCTGCTTTGAAAAAAAAAAAAAAAAAAAAAAAAAAAAAATTTCATCTGCTTTTACTGTACTTGTGTTTCTACCTACTTTTTTACTTTTGCATCATCTTAAAAGTACTCAATTGTATTTATTACTGCTTGGTGTAACTCATTCTAAGCCTTTTGGTTTAAACACTTGGGCTTCGGACCAGTTGTTTTGCATTGAGAGGGTTTGTGGTCTGCACTGTAGTGGCAGAACAGGTAGCTTACATCCTTCTAGGTTGGGAACTGCTGATTGAGGGCTCAGTGTCTGTTATTCTAAAAGTGTATTAATTCTGGTTTAAGCACTTGGGCTTTCAGGCCAGTTATTTTACATTAAGAGGGTTCGTGGTCTGCACTCTTGTGGGAGGAGAGGCTGGACTCTGCCCTTCTGAGCTGGGAATTTCTGGTTGAAGGCTTATAGTGCATGCATATCTGAACTGCTTCTTACTGAAGCTGGTGCGCCTTGTTTGCTGTGGCATAGACTGGATTCGGCCCTGCTGGATCTAGCTTTGTTTGTGTAACTTGAGCACTAATCCTGGCATTCTCTAAAGTATTCAATTGTATTTATTACTGCTTGGTAGTAACTTGATTAAAGTGTAGCTATCATTCTAAGTCTTTTGGATTAAGCACTTGGGCTTCAGACCAGTTGTTTTACATTAGGAAGCTTTGTGGCATGCACTGTGGTGGCAGGACAGGTAGCTTACATCCTTCTAAGTTGGGAACTGCTGATTGAGAGCCCAGTGTCTGTTATTCTTAAAGTGTATTAGTTCTGGTTTAAGCACTTCGGCTTCAGGCCAGTTATTTTACATTAAGAAGGTTTGTGGTCTGCACTCTTGTGGGAGAAGAGGCTGGACTCTGCCCTTCTGAGCTGGGAATTTCTGGTTAAAGGTTTACAGTGCGTGAATATTTGAACTGTATCTTACTGAAATTGGTACACCTTGTTTGCTGTAGCATAGACTAGATCCAGGCCTGCTGAATCTAGCTTTGTTTATATGCTTGTTGTTTGTTTGCTTGTTATTTCCCTGGAACGCTAATTCCACCTAATATGCTGCTTCTCAGCGCTTCTGTGGATCACTAGTGATATCTGCATTGCTTACTGTACTTATTTCCTTGTTTCACTTGAAAGAAAGTTACTGTTTGTCATTTTTGCATTTAAGTTACCTGTAACACATTGCACTTAAGTTACCTGGCACTTGCTCACTAAAGCAATTATATAAGTCAGCACTAAAAATTAAAAGCACTACACCCTCACTCCCCACTGGCCCTGTTTTCAATTATTAAAGAATTCCCAATATTATTCTAGCATGTCCAAAGGTCAGTTGTCAATCTCCTCTCCGGTCCAGCTGGTGAATCTGGGAATCTTGAGGCAATGTTACAACTGCCTCATGTACACAGACAACCCTCTCCTCCTCCCAACAAATTCCAACACATGTGAGAGATGCAACCATATAGCCAAACTGGAGGCTAAGCTCTCTCAACTCAGTACTGGCATAACCAGTCAGGAGGAGAAGGAAACCACACTCACTACAATTCCAGTCTCACATAGACCTACCACGACAGCAAACCAAACACATAATCACACAAAAACATACTCGGAGGCTCTAAATAAAGATCTGCCGAAGCAGCAGAGACCTCCAAAGCAGACACCCAAGCAGCCGCTACCCCAAAACAAAACACGTGCAACACATATCTCACAAAGCCAGTGTGCCGAACAGTCACAGCCCTTAAGACTAAACAATACACCTGATACACTTGTAATAGGTGACTCTATTGTCAGGCACACTGACGTCTCGCTCACCAGGCTGAACAAGGAGAGGGTCAAGGTGAGCAGCCTGTCGGGCGCTAGGATCCGCCACATAACACAAGCACTCAGGTCACTCCAAGGCAAGTACAAATATGACTCAGTCATTGTCCATGCTGGTGTGAATGACCTGAGACGTACCTCCCTGGACTACATGAAAAGAGACATAAAGGAGCTCTCTGAGCATGTAGCCCAGGCCGGTATGACCCTGACCTTGAGTAGCATCTTACCCTCACCAAGAATGATGCCACAATATGAAGACAAGATGATCAATTTCAACAATTGGCTTAAGTACTGATGTCATTCAAAGGGGATCCAATGCCTGTCAGCTTGGGATGATATGCTCGACAAGCCACGATGCTTCGCTAGGGACGGCTTGCACCTGTCACCCTGGGCTTTCGGATATTGGCAAAGGCTCTTGTTACCCCATAGTGCCTTTTTAGGCAAGGCTCAAAAGACAAACCCACCTCCATAGGTATCACAAGGGATAAGAAACTAAGAGTAATGCTACTCAACGCCAGAAGTCTAAACCTCAAGATGCACGCTCGAAACTCTCCTTAGCATGGAGAACATCGATATCTGTGCAGTAACAGAAACCTGGTTCAGGGCTCCCGAGAGCACCCCAGCACTACCAGGTTATACCTCATACCATGCTTTTCGCCCCAAAACTTGGACCGAACCACAAAAGGAGGGGAGTATCGATATTCATCAAAGATACCCACACCTCCAGGTTGGTGGCAAAGCACAAGCATCAGAGACTAACCATGTGCAACTAACAGTGGGTAAAACTGCCTTCCAGTTTATAGCCTGCTACAGACCACCTTCCCAAACCCAGGAACCCCACTCAGCCTTCCTGAGAACACTGGAAAATATGAAGGTCTCTCCAAACACCATTATATTGGGCGACTTCAACTACCCAAACATAGATTGGGAGCATTACTCTAGCTCCAACACCCTAGCCCAAAGGTTCCTAGAATTTATAAACTCAAATGCTATGGAACAACTTGTTACCACTCCCACAAGAGGGGAAAACATACTGGACCTGATCATCACCAACATGGGGACTCTATGCTCCAGACCAAAAGTGTATCCCTCACTGGTAAGATCAGACCATAAACTAATCTCACTGGATATTCACATCCCGACCCCACCCCCTGCCCAGAAAACCACAGTGAAAAACTTCTCTAAAGCAAATTTCACACTCCTCAAAACTGAGGTGGAATCCTTCAAAGCCCCGGCCTGTGGAAAATACTGGCCCAGACCGCAGAATCCTTTATAAACGCATTCTATGAACACCTTCAGGAATGCATGGATCATGCAATCCCAAATAAAACCAAGACCCAATCCTCCAAAGGCAGACGTCCTGTCTGCTGGACCCCAGCCATAAACAAACTATACAATAGAAGGAGGAAGCTACTAAATGATAGAGCAAAATCCCAAAAAGGGAAGGCATCACTGATCAGTATTAGCAAAAAACTACGGGCACACATAAAATTGTCTAAGGCCAGCTTCCAGAGAAAAATTGCACAGGACACTAAGGATAATCACAAGGCTTTCTTTAGTTATGTTAGGAACCTGGGTAGGAATTCCCAGATATGCTCAGAATTAGTCCAAAATGACAAAAAATACACCGAACCCACAGACATTGCCAACATCCTAGCTGACAGGTTCAGCGCAAACTTCTCCCCCCCTACCCACCGAAAGGGCAAATATCCATCCCAGCAGAGTGCTGCCCCCCTGACATCTCAGATGCTCAGGTAAGATCCGCAGTCTCCAAAGCAAAAAACACAGCATCAATTGGACCAGACGGTGTCCCAGGCTGCGTCCTACATGAACTCCAAGAAGAGCTAAACCCAAACATAAAACTACTGTTCAATCTCAGCCTTACTACAGGATATGTGCCCAAAGAGTGGCGTACAGCAGCAGTGGTCCCTCTCCATAAAGGTGGTGCCTCAACGGATCCTGGAAACTATCGCCCCATAAGCCTGACTAGCTTGGTCTGCAAAGCTATGGAAAGGATCATCATGGACCTCATAAATAAAGATATTGGGGACCTACAAACACTGGATCCTACCCAGTTCGGCTTTGTTAAGGGCAGATCCTGCCTCTTAAACCTGGTTGATTTCTTTGAAACAGTCACCAAGGCCATTGACGAGGGGAAGGTGGTCCACACAGCCTACCTGGACCTCGCAAAAGCCTTCGATACAATACCCCACTCGGGCATTATAGATAAGCTCACCAGCTTAAATATAAACCCCTATGTCACTAGATGGACTGCAAACTGGCTCAAGGACAGAACCCACATGGTTAGAATTGCTGGAGCCATGTCAGACTCCAAACCAGTTACAAGTAGTGTCCCACAAGGCTCAGTCCTGGGACCTCTCTTGTTCGGTATATATTTCTCTGAGGTACAGGCCAACACGGAAGGACTGTGGCTGACCACGTTCACACCAGCTTAAATATAAACCCCTATGTCACTAGATGGACTGCAAACTGGCTCAAGGACAGAACCCACATGGTTAGAATTGCTGGAGCCATGTCAGACTCCAAACCAGTTACAAGTAGTGTCCCACAAGGCTCAGTCCTGGGACCTCTCTTGTTCGGTATATATTTCTCTGAGGTACAGGCCAACACAGAAGGACTGTGGCTGACCACGTTCGCAGATGACTGCAAACTGGGCACCATAATCGACTCTCCAGCTGACACAAGCATCCTCCAAAAGGGCCTCATAGAAACAGACAACTGGTGCCAGGGCCATGGCCTCAAGCTAAATGCCAAAAAGTGTATAGTCATCCCCTTTGGCAAAAACAAAGTGCCCACAAATTACCACATAGTTGATAATCCATTAAGTACAGAAGAAGTAATTAGGGACCTGGAGACCCAAGTTGATAGCAATCTCTCATTTGACAACCACATGGCCAAAGTGGTTAGAAAAACATTTTATATAGCCCACCTAATCATGAAGGGATTCACATCTAGATCAGGGGACATCATCGTGCCTCTTTACTCATCCCTCATCAGGCCCATAATTGAGTACAATGCCCCTTTTGGGATGTACCTTACCAGACACCTGCAGCAACTGGAAAGACCCCAAAAGTACCTCACCAAGAGGATCAAAGGGCTCAAACAGATGCCATATGCTGCCCGGTTAAAGAAACTCCAGCTCTACTCAGTAGCATACCGCCTGTTCAGAGGCAATCTGTGCCTGACGTATAAAGCCATGTCCAACCCGGAATTAATGGACATGCTGCACCTCAGAAAATCCAAATCCCATCGAGCTACGTGCTCCAGAGACTTGAACCTCAGCACTGAAATAAATAGGACATGGTGGAGGGACAGATTCATAACCCAGAGGCTCCCTTCACTCTGGAATAAAATCCCAGTCCAGGTTAGGCAGAGTCCCTCATTGACTCTCTTCAAGAAGAATCTTGATGAGTGGATGGGAGATCGTAGGTTTACCCCGGGTATCACTTCTGTGTCACTGTTAGACAGAGGCACAGTATACTAACCTCGAAAAAGGGCATAGCAAAATAAATTTAAAATGGGTGGCAAAAGCCAAACACATTCTGGTTAGGCTTATAAATGCCCTAGGGCAGATAGCCTAGTATGAACCTATGAACCTATGAAGCGGAGGTATCTTCTGCATGATTTCCTGATTGGAATATGCAGGTAAGCCTCTTTTAAGTCTAGAGTTACCAACCTAGCATAGGTAGTAACTATTGAAGAGTCAACATCTTGAATTTTGGAATGTCCAGAAATGTGTTTAGAGTGGATAAATCCAGAATTGGATGCCATGATTTGTCTTTTCTGGGTACCAGGAAAAGTCTTGAATAGAAACCTTGTCCCTTTTCCTCTTCTGGTACTGGTTGAATAGCCCCCATGTTCATGAGGGACAGAACTTGTTTCTGGGCCTCTGCCCACTGATTTGGGGGCAGATCTGGCCATCCGTTTGGGATTGGTAACATGTGGAAATTAAATCTGTATCCCTGGTATACTATATTTAAAGCCCATTTGTCCTGGGTAATGAGTTGCCAGTTTCGTGCATGAAGTGCCAGTTTTCCACCCAAAGAGGCAGCTAAAAGGTAAGTGCTTGGTGATTGTAGGGGGAAGTCATTGAGACTGTTTACCATAGGGAGATGCCTTGCTGCTTCCAGATTTGGAGGTGGAGGCACCCCATTGTTTTGTTCTAAAAGTTCCTTGTGACTGAAACCTGGAGCCTTTGGAATGTCTTGATTTGACTTGAGTGGCTCTCGAGGAGACTGGAAAGGACCATTTTGTTGTAGGCCCATGCCTACTAAATCTTGAAGGTTGCACGTGCAAAAAATCTTTCACAGTTTGCATAGATTTAGCTTTATCTTCCATCTTTTTTAACACTTCTTCAGCCTTATTACCAAAGAGACGGTCCTGTTATAAAGGAGCATCCAACAATTTTGCTTTAACATGGTCAGGCAGAGTCTGCTCTTTGAGCCAAGCATGCCTTCTTAGCACAGATCCAGTTACAGCAGCCCTGCAAGAGGCCTCCAAGGAATCAAAACCACATTGCAAAGTATGTTTTCCAACTTGTTCAGCTGAATGTAATAAATCCTGCAAATTTTTATTTTCCACACAGTCAGATTAACATAGTTTTCTGTTTAAGTAGTCCCATGATATGCTGTTGATATTTAAGCATATGAAGTTGACAGTTTAAAGCCCTGATTGCCAAGGTTGCAGATGTGTAAACCTTCATACCCCATCTATCCAGCGCCCTGGAATCTCTATCAGAAGGGGTAGGATTTTTTGCAGTAGAGGCCTTAATGCCCTTGGGACCCTGAGATATGGTTTCAGGGTCGGCAATGGGATTTTTGAAAAGGAATTTGTGGGAGTCAGAAACCCTGTATTATCTGTCTGGCTTACAAGGAGCTGGAGGCAGAGAATCAGGAGTCATATTAGATTATGAAAAAACATCATCAACAATGTTTAGAACAGGAGGTATGGCCAAAGGCCTATGCTGAGGAAGAAGGTGAAAATCCCTAAGTCTCTTTTTAGATTCAGAGAAATTTTGACTTTCCCAGTGGAAATGCCCCCTTAAGGTATGTAAAGTTTCCCCAAAAGAAAAATCCTCAGGGGGAGAAGCAGAAGGAATGGTATCTTCTGCATCACAGTCCTCATAAGTAGGAATAGACAAATCCTGTTCATTAGAAGAGTCAGAAGAAATAGAATCCTGTTCAGAAGATTCATAGTCAACGTCTTGCCTAGGCCTCTTAGAAGGAGGGGGTTGGCTATTCCTGATCAGAGTAATTAAATCTTCAGCCATTTTGATCATTTGTTTTTTATGCATAGGGGCCTGCACATGTGGCCCAGGCATTGGTTTTTTAGACATAGATTTAGATTTTGGCCTTAGTTTTAAAGATGGCATTGGTCTAATATACAAATTTGTAGGCCTGAAAGCACCCTCAGAAGCCAGTGTCTGCACAGTGCCTCCGGACCCATCTAAGGTAGAGACATCCACGGGTTCCATAATTGAAGCATCCCACGGCATACCGGACTCCAAATGGGTCTCAGTAGAGACCTGTGAATCAGAATTTGCGGGTATCAGGGGCTGCAAAAGCACCTCACTGAGTACCGGCGAACTGGCAACTGGCTTAGGAGAAGCGTCGTCGTCGGTTTTGGACCTCAACGGTCTGTCTCTGTCTTTTTCTTTGCGTTTTTTAGGTATTCCAGTAGTCGGATTGCTAACCAATGACATTTCTGGATAATTAAATCTTGAGCCAAAATATTTAGATGCAAAAATATTCTGACGTTTAATCGTGCATTGATTAAATTTAGCACAAAACCGACAGCAAGGCACACTGTGGTCAGGGCCTAAGCAAGGAATGCAGTACAAATGAAAGTCGTTATGAGGGATTTGCTTCCCACAAGTAATGCAATTATTAACTTTTACTGACATCGGTAAGGAGCAAGAAAAAGTTTCCCCAATGGGGTACTTAGCTTTTAGTTGAAGACTTCGGTTCTGAAACTCGAAAACGAAAATTTCAGGAGTCGGCCGACCGGCACTTGCAAACTGCTTCTGCTTCGGGCACCGCGCGGCAAGAAAGACTGATTAAATGGCATCGGCTGCATGTTTTATACCCCTGACGACCTAACATTATGGAAGAAGAGACAGCAACCGACGCAGGACCCAAGACTTTGTTAATCAGGCCTACTGAGGGCAACCTGCCAGCAGATTACCCAAATGTAATGACTGCAACAGTGAAATACGAAGAACATCTGCTAGCAATCCCGTCCTTCTGGTCAATTCATCTAATGCTGAGGGAGCTAGGTGATCTAGGGTGCTTTCAGGGATTAAAACCTTCCCCATATAACAAGCTATATAGTTTTGTAAGTAACAGTGCAGGGCAGAATGGAATCTACGGGTCTTTTTGCAAGTTACATTGACATTTACAACACGATAGGCATTACATTAGGACTGGGAAAGATGGGCAAAGGTCATAGGAAAATCAAAGCCTGCAGTGTGGCAATCAGTATGGTCAGAAAAAAATACATGTTTGGTTGGTTATTTATTTATTTATTTATTTATTTATTTATTTGACATTTGTTTACTGGGAAAGTCAGACTGCACCATAAATACGCTCCGTTTTAGCAGAGGCCGGGGAAAAAACTCCACAATCAAACAGAAATTAAAACATTTTAGTGCGAGACAAAATACAGATCATTTCAACAATGTAATATATTACATAATAAGAACAGCTTATGCAACATGTATAAATAACATAAAGTAAATTAGAGGTACATGACATAAAGTTCATATTGCATAAAAGATGCATGACCTTATAAGTCAATTACATCACTTATATAGGAGTAAATAAAATGAAACAATGCACATAAGGCAAAAACATAGTTGGAGAAGTGAAAGGAAGAAAAATATTAATGGTGAAATAGAGATAATATGAAAAAAAAAAGCAGATGTATGTTAAATACAGAAAAAAAATCACATTTTACGATGTATAACAGAGTTAAGAGTGTAGAAGTAGGCAAAAGGTTGGAGTGGGAGGAAAGAGACAACTGAGGAAGGGTCTGAAGCTAGAAAGGGTTGTTGTTGTTGTTGTATCTTTCGGCTTTTCCTGGTTAGAGGTCCGCTAATGATTGGCAGTAGATTTTTACATGCTGGCTTACCAGGCCTAACGCACAACCTTCAACGAAGGAATGCCCATTCACGCATGTCGCCACACAGAAGACACTCTAACTGAGAAGCGAACGGGCAATGTCTAACTGTGAGGCAACAACGCTACCGCAGCACCACCACCGCAGTGTAAGAATAGAATTTAGAAAAGGTATATCAAGATGGAAAAGAGTGAGAACAAAGTATGAAGTGACAAATTAGGGTAAAAACAGAATACTGAGCAGGATGGAATGAGAGAGAGGAGGAGAAGAGGGGGTTATGAGAAAAACAGTATGGTATAGAAGGGGAGAAAGAGATAAGAGAGAATAGGGTATGAAATAAGCTAGGTATGGAATAAGTATTAAAGAAAGACAACAGAAGGGAAGAAAGGGGAGAATGAGGGACTTAACTTGGACTGGAGCAAGAGCAGATCCATGACTTGGTTAAGTATTCTTTTAATGTGGAATTGAAAGATGACAAGTTAGGTAGAGCTCAAATAGTTAGAGGTAATAAGTTCCAAGCTCCTGCTACTGGGTGAGAGTACAGGCTTTGGCCAGAGCCTTTGTTGAGTTTAAATACCTTGAGGAGTTGTTTGTCTTCCGATCTAAGAGTTCTGGTTGAGATGTATATATTGAGTAAAAGACTGAGTGCTGGGCAGGATAAATGTTTGTAAATGATGTTCTCAGTTAGAAGTTGAAGGTAGGAAAGATGGTAGGGAAGTTCAAGCCAAGTAAGGTAATAAAATGATTTGCAGTGAAGTGTGAAGGAAGTTG
Organism: Protopterus annectens; assembly: GCF_019279795.1. Lineage (NCBI taxonomy): Eukaryota > Metazoa > Chordata > Ceratodontiformes > Protopteridae > Protopterus > Protopterus annectens. Next base: position 128,097,381 of record NC_056745.1, on the reverse strand, counting down.
CACTGATGGCAAACTTGGAGATTCTATTGTAGCTTTTAGGGAGGACTGTAGATTGCTTAGTACTGGGGGGGGGGGCATAAAGTAGAGAGGGGAGGAGACAAGATTTGGCTATAATAATTTTGGTAGATGCACTCAGAAAGTATTTGTTTCTATATAGAATGCCAAGTTTCTGGTAGGTCTTCTTGACATTACTTTGAATCTGGACGTCAAACTTGAGATTATCATCAATTATGACTCTTTAATAATTTGGTATGAGGAATATTGCAAATTCTGTGTTGTTTATGGATAAAATTTTGAACATGGTTTTGTCAGGGGAGTATAATCTAGGGGCAAAGAGCAGGAAGTGTGTTTATGGTTGAGTAAGAGTTGTACATTGGTAAGCTAAGTTCAATGGAGGTAAAACAAAAGTTCTAGACTCACCATGATGATACATCTGTGTTATCTGTTTTCAACCTTCTTCAACTAATGGGTCAGATCTGACATCAGTGACTTTTTGGACTTAGGATCCATACTGCAAGCTCCTCCCCTTCCCCATAATCCCCTCCAAACCCTGTTATTACCTCAAATCGCATTTGCCCCCTTAGTCTTAGAACTCCAAAGTACTGAATACCATGGTATTCATAAAGGGAAAAGGAGGTAGGTATCAAGGTACTAGAGTAATGACAGTAGAAAGTCTGGAGCTGAAAAGGGGGGGGGGGAGACAATAGCGAATATCCCTCATGTCATACCAGAGAGCCATATATAAATCTTCCACAAACGGAAAGAGAAAGTAGGGAGGGAAGCCATGGAAGGACAAAAACAGACAATAGAGATGCATCATTATGGTGACCACACAACTTTTCTATATGATGTTGTCTTTTTTGTCCATTCCTCAACTGATGGGACAGAGTCCCCAGTTGCTGAACCCCAGAGTGGTCTTCATGGAAGGATATTCTGGAGAACAGCAGAACCAAATGCCATCCTATCCCTTGAAAAAATATCCAACTTGTAATGAGCAGTAAAGGTATGATCATTAGACCAAGTGGCAGCCGCACAACTGTCATCTATTGAAGTTCTTGTTAAGAAAGCAGAAAGGGTGGAAACAGACCTTGTGGAATGAGCCCTTGGAGGTCTTGGTAAGGTCAAACACTTTTCCTTTTAGGCATGAGAAATACAATCAGTGAGCCATCTAGCTAAGGTTACTTTGGACAAAAAGTGACCCAATTTTGCCTTTGAGAAGGAAATGAGAATTGATTAGACTTTCTGAAAACATTAGGTCTATGGAGGTGGAATCTGAGCTGTCCGTGTATCCAATAAATGAAGCATATTCCCCTTTGTTGGAGAATTTCAGAAAGAAGGCAGGCAAATTAATGGACTGATTAAGCACATTCTCCAAGGCTACCTTTCGTAAAAAGGAAGGGTTGCTTTGAAAAGAAACTCTGTACGCACGAATAATTAGGTAAAGTGGCTGACAAGATAGTGCCTCAAGTTCACATATTCTCCTGGCTGATGTAAACCAGAAAAACAGTTTTCTAAGATAAATACTTTAAATCTACTTTAGCTGCTGGTTCAAAGGGCGATTGCGTTAAGGCCTGTAAAAGCACTGTAAGGTCCCAACGGGGAGTAGGGTCCTTAATAGGTGGTCTGAGTAGAAAGGTGCCCTTAAGAAACACTTTGCAAAGTTTGAGCAATGCCAGGGAGGAATGATTTTTGCCAAAATGAAAACTGGAAATAGCAGCTAACTGCATACTGACTGTAGAATAACTTGCTCCCTCATGAAAGAATGAAGCAAGGAAATCTAGGACAGCTGGAAGAGGGGCTTAGAAATGCTCCAAGTATCTCTAATGAGCCCAAATAGAGAACCTTTTCCATCTGCTCTTGTACATCTTCCTGGCAGAATCCTTTTGGGAGGAACTGAAAATGTGTTTCACCTGAGAAGGAAGCCTAGACTGTCTAGCCATTATTGGAAGTGGAGAAAAGTACAGTCGTGTACACTTACCATAATGTAGATGTTCGAGTGTATTCACTGTCGCAGTCATTACATTTGGGTAATCTGCTGGCAGGTTGCCCTCAGTCGGCCTGAATATCAAAGTCTTGGGTCCTGCGTCGGTTGCTGTCTCCTCTTCCATGACGTCAGGTCATCAGGGGTATAAAACAGGCAACCAACGCCATTTTCTTTAGTTTTTCTTGCCCCAGATGTCAGGTGCCCCCCAAATGTGGAGCAAAAAAAAAAAAAAAAAATATATATATATATATATATATATATATATATATATATATATATAAAACTATATATACATGCAATTGTAACAACATAAACTTTACCTTCATCTAAAAGCAAATACACCACAAAGGCTGTAGAATATAGTGAAGGAAAGAGAAGCTCTAGATAAAAGGGGGATGGAAGGTGGGTAACTCGGACTGCAACAGTGAATACACTTGAACATCTACATTTATGGTAAGAGTACACAACTGTACTACGTTCTTCGTGTTTCACTGTTGCAGTCATTACATTTGGGTAGAATCCCAAAGCTATGGATGGGAGGCTGGAACTAAATAGCATTAGGAGTGGCTATAAGGCCCTGCAGAACTGCAGTGGCAAAGCCTGGCCTGGACTTAGAGAGGAGAGGCAAATGATAATGCTTTGTAAAATTATGAACAGAGCTCCAAGTAGCAGCTTCTAGAATATCTTTGGTTGGCACTCCTCTGAGAAAAGCTGCTGAGGTAGATGCAGCCCTGGTGGAATGTGACCTGATTCCCTTGGGCACCGGTTTACCATGATGCAAATAGCAGAAACTAATGCAGTGGCTTATCCACTTTGAAATAGTCTGTTCTGAAATAGCCTTTCCCTCTGATCCTGCAGCAAATGCCACCAGTAGCTGCTCAAACTTTCTTAGAGATTTGGTCCTGTTTAATTAGAATCTTAGCTGTCTGTGTACATCCAAGGAATGCAGAATCTGCTCCCCCTTGTTCTGTGGATTTGGGTAAAAAGTTGTCAGGTGAATAGTTTGGTTAAGAGCCACACTGGATACCACCTTAGGCATAAAGGAAGGATTGGTCCTGAGGGACACCCTGTCTGGGTAAAATATGATAAAAGGCTCCACAGCCATGAGGGCCTGTAGTTCTGAAACCCTTCTAGCTGAAGTGATCGCCAGAAGGAAAGCTGTTTTCCAAGATAAAAACTTTATATCTGCAGTAGCTGCTGGTTCAAATGGAGGCAGGGTGAGCTTTTACAACACAAAATTGAGGTCCCATGCAGGAATTGGTGATCTTCTGGGAGGTCTTAAATTTTTGGCCCCTCTAAGATACTGTTTCAGCAGAGGATGAGAAAAGATGGGAGGCTCTGTATTGTAATGAGCCGAGATGGCAGAGGCATGGATTATTATTGATGAAAAAGATAGGCCCTTGTCAAGCATCTCAGTCAAGTATTGTAAAATCTGAGGAATACTTGGCTTTGCTGTGTCAGTCCCCTGTGCTTGGTTCCAAGCACAAAATCTCTTCCATTTATCAGCATAAGATTTTCTAGTACTAGGCCTTCTGGCTTCCAAAATGACATCCATCACAGATTTACTGAGAGGTGTTGTTTGAATAACTACATGACCAGCCATGCTGCCAGGTTCAGAGTTTGGAGCTGACTGTGCAGAATTTGATTGTTCTGCTGAGACAGTAGCCGAGGTATTTGAGGCAAGTACCAAGGAGGGAGTTGAGACATATTCCTTAGAATTGGGTGCCAGTGCTGGCAAGGCCAGTCCGGGGCAATTAGAATAATTTTTGGTTTTTCCTGTCTGACCTTTAGTAGGACCTTGGGAAGAAGAGACAGAGGAGGGAAGGCGTAGACTGATAGGTTTTTCCAACTGAAGGATAGGGCATCCACTTTCCATGCTTGTCTGTGATAAGTCCTTGTGCAGAATTCGTCCAGTTGATAATTCTGGGGAGAGGCAAATAAATCTATGTCCAGGCTCCCCCATTTCTCTGTTATCATGTTGAAGACTTGTGGATCCAGTTTCCACTCGTGAGGGTCCATAAGATTTCTGCTTAGGTCATCTGCCAGAGTATTTTGTTTTCTTGGCAGGAATTGAGCTTGAAGATGTACTTGGTAAGTCAAGGCTGTGTCCCACAATGCCATGGCTAGTCAAAGGGGGTAGGAATGTGTGCCCCCCTGCTTGTTTATATACCACATAACCATGGTGTTGTCCGTCTTTATCAGTAGTTGTCCTGGATGAAGTAAGTCCTTGAAGGCTGTCAGGGCATTCTGAACAGCTAACATCTCTTTCTGGTTGATATGCAGATGCATTTGTTTTGGGCTCCATATGCCCTGAATGCATCTCCCTGCCAGGTGGGCCCCCCAAGCATAGTCTGATGCATCTGTAGTTAGGGTTTGGTTGGCAGGGGGTAGAGTGAAAGACTGTCCCATGTTCTGGAGACATGTCTCTGCCCACCAAAGAACCTCCTGTTGTAGGCAGGGAATGAGAGGAATCATTGTTTCTAGACTGTGACAATGTTGACTCCATAAACTTTTTAGATACCACTGTAGTTTCCTCATATGCAGTCTTGCATATGGAATTAGTAGAATGCAGGATGTCATGAACCCCAAAGCCTGCAGAATTTGTCTTGCAGATAACTGGATTTTTGTTGCCATCTGTTTGAAGTAAATAGTCAGTTGCCTTTGTTTGTCTAGCGTAAGGGAAGCCATCTGGGCAGTTGTATTCAAGCTTGCACCCAGGAATGTAATCTTTTGAAAGGGTACCAGTTGTGATTTCTTTTTGTTTATTGTGTACCTTAGGCATGTTAGAAGCCTTTTTACAAACACCAGATGTTGAAGAAGAATGACCTTGTTTTCTGCTTGAATGAGACAGTCATCCAAGTATGGATAAATTTGTATGCTTCTATGTCTGCAAAATGCAATTAATGGTGCCAGGCACTTTGTAAAGACCCTGGGCGCAGTAGATAAGCCTAAGGGCAGTGCAGAGAATTGGTAATGCATAAAACCAGCCTTGAAGCGGAGGTATCTTCTGCACAATTCCCTTACTGGGATATGCAGGTATGCCTCTTTTAAGTCTAGAGTCACTAGCCAAGCATTCTTGCCCAGCATGGGCAGAAGCTGTTGCAAAGTCAGCATTTTGAATTTTGGAATGTCCAAGAATGTGTTCAAAATCGATAAATCCAGTACTGGGCGCCAGACATTGGGTACCAAGAACAGTCTTGAGTAAAAACCTTGTCCTTTTTCTAGTTCTGGTACTGGCTGAATAGCCCCCATATCCATGTGGGACATAACTTGTTTTTGTGCCTCTACCCATTGATTTTGTGGCAGGTCTGGCCAACCATTTGGAATTGGCAAGGTATGGAAATGAAATCTGTATCCTTGGGATACTATGTTTAATACCCACTTGTCCTGGGTTATTAACTGCCAATTCTGAGTATGAAGTGCTAGTTTTCCCCCTAAGGGGGCTGCCAAAAGATAAGTGCTTGGTGATGGCAGAGGGAAGTCATTGAGACTGCTTACTGTAGGGTTGTGCTTTGTTTCCTCCAAATTTGGAGGTGGAGGCACCCCATTGCTTTGATCTGTAAGAACCCTGTGATTGGTATCTAGAGCCTTTTGAGTGCCTGGATTTGCCCCTTGAGGCTCTGTCGGACACAGGAAAAAAACAATTTTTTGTAGGCCAGTGTCTACTGAATCTTGGTGGCTGCACTTGTAAGAAGTCTTTTACAGTTTGCATAGACTTAGCTTTGTCTTCCATTTTCTTTCAAAACTCTTCTGCCCTATTACCAAATAGAGTATCATGCTGTAAAGGTGCATCCAACAATTTAGCTTTAACATGATCAGGCAGATTTTGCTCTTTGAGCCAGGCATGCCTTCTAATCACAGATCCAGTAACTGTGGCCCTGCAGGAGGCCTCCAAGGAATCAAAACCCCATTGCAAAGTATGCTTTCCAACCTGTTCTGCTGCATGCAATAATTCCTGTAATTCTTTATTTTCCACACATTCAGAAATCAACATCATTTTCTGTTTCAATAATCCCATAACATGCTGTTAATATTTAAGCATATGAAACTGGCAGTTTAAGGCCCTAACTGCCAAGGTTGCTGACGTATAAACCTTCTTTCCCCATCTATCCAACGCCCTGGAATCTCTATCAGAGGGGGTAGGACTCTTAGCTTTTGAGGCCTTTACTCCTTTGGGACCCTGTGAGATAGTTTCAGGGCCAGCAGCAGGATTTTTGAATAAAAATTTTTGGGAGTCAGGAACCCTGTAATATCTGTCTGGCTTGCTAGGAGCCAGAGGTAGGGAATCTGGAGCCATGCTTGATTCTGAAAGCACATCATCAACAATGTCTAATACAGGAGGTATGGCCAAAGGCCTACGATGAGGGAGAAGAAGGAAATCCCTAAGCCTCTTTTTTGAATCAGAAAAATTCCTGGCTTTCCCAGTAGAAATGCTCCCTTAAAGTATGTAAAGTTTCCCCAAAAGAAAAATCCTCAGGAGGAGAAGCAGAGGGAATGGAATCCTCTGCATCAGAATCCTCATATATAGGTATGGATAAATCCAGGTCATCAGAAGAGTCAGAAGAAACAGATTCCTGATCAGTTTTTTAATCGAGCTCAGCCCTAGGCCTCTTAGAGATGGGGGGTGTTGACTACCCCTGATTAGAGTTATTAGATCTTCAGCCATTTTAATCATTTGTTTTTTAGACATAGGGGCCTGAGCATGTGGCAAGGGCGTCGTTTTTTTTAGACATGGATCAAGATTTAGGCCTTAATAATGAAGACGGTGTCAATTTAATATGCAAGTCTGTAGGCCTGAGTACACCCTCAGAAGCTGGTGCCTGCACAGCGGCTCCAGACCTATCAAAAGTAGATACATCCGCGGGTTCCATAGTTGAAGTGTCTCGTGGCATACCGGACTCTGAATGGGTCTCAGTAGAGGCCTGCGAATCAGAAGGAGCGGGTATCAGGGGCTGCAAAAACGCCTCACTGAGTACCGGCAAACTGGCGACTGGCTTAGGAGAAGCATCGGCGGCAGTTTTGGACCTCGGCGGCCTGTCACTGTCTTTATCTTTGCGGTAGTTGGATAGCTAACCGATGACATTTCTGGATAATTAAACAGAGAACCGAAATATTTAGAGGCAAAAATGTACCAACGATGGATAGTGCGCTGATAAATAAAGCACAAAACTGACAGCAAGGTATGTTGTGGTCAGGGTCTAGGCAAGGAATACAGTACGAATGAAAATCTTTATCAGGTATTTGCTTTCCACAAGTAATGCAATTATTAACTTTTACTTAACTTGGTAAGGAGGAAGAAAAAGTTCCCCCAATGGGGTACTTAGCTTTAAGTTGAAGACTTCGGTTCTGAAACTCGAAAACGAAAATTTCAGGAGTTGGCCGACGCACTTGCGAACTGCTTCTGCTTCGGGCACTGCACGGCAAGAAAGACTGATGTAATGGCATCAGCTGCATGTTTTATACACCTGACGATCTGACGTAATGGAAGAAGGGACAGCAACCGACGCAGGACCCAAGACTTTGTTAATCAGGCCAACTGAGGGCAACCTGCCAGCAGATTACCCAAATATAATAACTGCAACAGTGAAACATGAAGAACATCCCCACTTGTCAAGGCCAAAATGAGGCAATGAGGATTACCATGCACTTCCGTTGATATGTTTTCTGTAGAAACTTCAGGATAAGTGGGGTAGGTGAATAAGCATAGAAGAGATCAGGGGGCCCAGTCATGGATCAGGCCTTTGGGAGAATCAGGGAAAAAATCTGATGTATTTGGACTTGTGGGTAGAGATGAAAAGATTGCAACATGGCTGACTCATTGATAAAATATCATCTTCATCACTGACAGATTGAGAGACCACTTGTGAGAAAACAAAAACGATCTGCTCAGTCAGTCTACTAATACATTGGACTTCCCTGGAATGTGCATTACTATTAGAATGCAATAGGAAGAGATTGTTCACCGCCACCTTCTTATTGCTTCTCGACACAAGGGATAGGAGTGAGTTACTCCATGTTTGTTGAAGTAACAGACTGCCAGCATGTTGTCTGTCTGTATAGTAATCATCCCCAGAAATAGAGCATCATGGAAGGTCTGCAATGCTAGGAGCACTGCTCTCATCTTTATAACACTGATGTGCAGACTGGCCTCTAAGGGGACCATGTGCCTTAAACCTTCTGTCCCAAGTAGTGCCCCCTCACTCCAGCTGGGAAGCACCCATGGTCACAGTGACCTTGGGCAATGGTGGAATAAAGCGTTGGCAGGGAGGAACTTCTGGGGTATGGATTCACCAGGACACATGTTCTTTACAAACCTTGGTGATTTAAAAGAGAAAATTCATGGGCTGCCATCTTATTGACCACTGTTATGGGGGCAGCCATAGAACTTAGGAGCTGTAAAACAAACCTGGCTGGGGGGGGGGGGGGATTGAAGAGATAAGAGATGCACAGCCTGATGTTGTAAACTGGAAGTCTGGATTGAGGCAGTATTGCTATCTAAAAAACTATACCTATTTGAGCACCTATGAACTCCAGGACCAGAGTGGCATAAAAAAGAAGTTATGCCTTACCATAACATTCCATCTGAGTTGTTGATCTTCTTCCAGTCATCACTGATGGGTTCGGTTCCGAGCCCTCAGAACCGAGTTGGCCTTATACCAAACTTGCATGCACCAAAAACTCTCAAGCTAAGCTGCTACCCACAATGCCCTTTGCTCAGTTACCTCAGATCGAGTTTGCATGCAACATATAGAGAAAGAGTAAGTCAGAGGCCATCTCTGTGCAGAACCTCTAATACCCCACAAAGGCCCAGAAGATCCGCCAGGAACCTTAGGAGGGGGTTGGTGGGAGGGTGTGATGACTGGAAGATCAACAACTCAGACGGAACGTTATGGTAAGACATAACTTCTTTATCTGAAGTTGTTAATCTTCTTCCTATTCATCACTGATGGGACCGAGTCCCCAGCTACTTGAAGAACCTGGGTGGCCCTTATGGAAGAACATTCCTGAGAACCATTGAACCAAAGGCCTCTCTTCCCCTGGAGATCAGATCCAATTTGTAATGCTTGATAAAAGTGTGGGGCTTAGCCCAAATGGCAGCTGCACAAATGTCATCCATGGAAGCCCTAGAGTGGAAGGCAACAGATGCTGCAATAGCCCTAGTTGAGTGAGCTTTGATTTGGCCATGCTTAGATTCCTCTGTAAGTGAACATGTGTGCAATCCCTGAGCCATTTAGACAAAGTAACCATTGATACTACACCTCCCATTCTAGGGTCTGCAAAGGAAATGAAAAGCTGGTCTGACTTGCGAAATTATTTAGTTCTGTCCAGATAAAAATGCAATTGTCTATGAACATTCAGGGAATGTAGACAGTATTCTCCCTTGTTAGAGTAATTTGGGGAAAACACAGGGAGTTTGATGGATTGGTTAATCGAAAAGTCAGAAACCACTTTGGGGAGAAAGGATGGGTTAGTTTGAAGTGATACTCTGTCCTTATGAAAGATCAGATAAGGGCTCTTGATATATAATGCTTGTAATTCAGAAATTCATCTTGCTGAAGTTATAGCCACTAGGAATAAGGATTTCCATGATAAGAATTTTAGATCACAGGTGGCAGATGGCTCAAACGGTGGCAGGGAGAGAGCCTGCAGAACTGAGGACAAATTCCATGCCTCCACCGGCTGTCTGATGGGAGGCCTGCTGTGAAAAATACCCTTGAGGAAGGTCTTGCAAAGACGAGAGGAGATAAGTGGCACTCCTTCAGACCTCTTATGGAAATTGGAAATAGCTGCTAGATGGACTTGAATGGTAGAAGCCGAGGCCCCTTTGTCAAACAGCTCAGCCAAATAATGAAGAATAGTGACTACAGGGGCTGAGAACAGGTCTAGCTCCTGATTATGTGACCAAATAGAGAATCTTTTCCATTTATCCCTGTAAAGTTTTCTGGTGGATGGTTTATGAGAAGCCAAAATAATATCCTGGACAGGTGAAGAGAGGATTTCCTGCCTGGCAACTAATGGAAGTGGAGAAACCAAGCTGTCAGCTTAAGGGTGGACAGACGTGGAGGAGTCAGCCCTTGTGGGTGAGAAATTAGGTCCTGATGAGTGTCTAGGATCCAACGAGGTTGTAACAGATGAGGTCGAAGGAAGGGGAAACCACACTTGGCGAGGCCAGAACAGAGCGATGAGGATCACTTTGCTTCTCAACCGAAAAGCCTTCTGTAGAACAAGGGGAATCAGAGGAATCGGAGGGTAAGCATAAAGAAGACCTGTGGGCCAATCGTGAACCAGAGCGTCCCTTGGTGACTCCCCGAGAGGGGGAAAGAGGGCAAAGTAGCTGCTGCATTTTGAAGGGGAGGTGAAAAGGTCGCAGCATGGCTGGCCCCAGCAGCTGAAAATTTCCGTCGCCACACTTGGGCTGAGAGACCACTTGTGAGGATGAAGGATGCATCTGCTCAGTCTGTCTGCAATCACGCTGGAGCTCCCCAGGATATGCACTGGGATCAGGAAGCGGTTGGAAGCTATCGCCCACTGCCAGATTATCATGGCTTCACAACAAAGGGGGTAAAACTTGGTCCCTCCCTGTTTGCCTATGTACCAGACCACGGACAGGTTGTCTGACTGGACAGCAATCATTCTGGATGGAAGAAGCGGATGAAAAGCTTGCAATGCCAGCAGCACCGCTCTTAACTCCAGGACATTTATATGCAAATTGACCTCTACATCGGATCACGTGACTTGGACTGACTTTCCCTGGAAGTGCCCCCCCCCACCCCATCAGGGAAGCATCAGTGGTCACCGTGGCACTGGGCTGTGGAACCTGGAAGGGACGACAGCAAATATTTTCATCTGTACTCATCCACCAGAGGAGATCTTGTTTGCAAATGTTGGTGATGAGAATCTTTGAGCTCAGGGGGTGAAAGTTGGGTATCCACTGGGCCTGAAGGAGCCACTGTAGTAATCTCATGTGTAGTATGGCTAAGGGGACTATGGGGATGGCTGCAGCCATAGATCCCTAGGCTTGAAAAATCTCCCTTGCAGACACCTTGCTTTGACAGAGCATCACCTGAACTTGTGCCCTGAGTCTCTGAAACCTGTGAAGAGGAAGTGAGATTAGGTTTGACTGCCTGTTGAATACTGCCCCTATGAATTCCAGTTGTTGTGATGGTTGAAGGTTTGATTTCTCCCAATGTATGGTGATGCCTAATGACTCCGCTAGAGCCAATGTGTAGCGGAGTTCCCTGACCAGAAAATGCTTAGTGGGGGCAGAGAGGAGCCAATCGTCTAGATATGGAAACACCTGGAATCCCTGAAGTCTCAGATGAGCTGTTACCACTGCAAGACATTTCGTGAACACTCTGGGGGCTGTCGAGAGACCAGAAAGGAAAGGCTCTGAATTGATAGTGACTGGCTCCCAACTGGAAGCGAAGGAGGCTCCTGGAGTGCTTGTCCATCTTGACATGGTAATACACATCCCAGAGATCTAATGACCACATCCACACACCCTCCCACAGAAAGGGGAGAATGGATTGAATCGTGACCATGCAGAACTTGGTCTGAACTACTGATTTGTTTAGTTGACTGAGATCCAGAATGGGCCTCCAGTCCCATTTTCTTTGGCACCAAAAAGAATCTTGAGTAGAACTCTGATCCACACTGATCTGAGGGGACCTGTTGGATGGCTCGTTTTTGAAGAAGCTTTCGTATTTCGGAAGCTGCCACCTCCCTTTGACTGGGTGGAACATCAGATAGGGATTTTGGAGGTCTTGGAGAGGATATTAATGGAATATGGTAGCCTCTGGTAGTGATTCTCTGCACCCACTGATCATTCATAATGGATAGCCAGGCAGCTTGGTGCAGAGAAAAACACGCCCAACTGCTTCCAGAGGAAGGCAATCGGGCAGCACCTCAGGAGCGCTGATATGGTCTACCTGAGAAGGAATCTCTGGAGCCCTGGTTCCGGGGACCCCCTCTGCCCCTAAAGGGATGTCTTCCATTAATGGAATCCCCTCTGCCTCTGGAAGAGTCCTCACCACGTCCATCTCAGAAAGAACCTTGAGACTTCTTGTGCCACATCTTTCCGCTCCTCTGATTCCTGGAGAAGAAACGCTGAGGTTTTGAAAAGCATAGGCCAACGGCAGACAAGGTCTTCCTGCCTTGCTTGCACCTGTCTAGTGTATCCTTGACCTTAGCACCAAACAGAGCTGAAGGCTCGATAGGGGCATTTAGAAAGAAAGACTTGAAGGAGTCCGCGAGGTCACAGATGCGCAACCAGGCATGACGTCTCATGACTAGGCCTGCACCCGCAGCTCTAGCTGCTCCTTCGGTTGCGTGTGACAGCAACCTCATGAATGAATTAGATATGGATTCTAGGGTGGCAAGTTGGGAAGCAACTGTATCATGTGCTCCATCCGATACTTGACCCATGAGGGTTCTGGAAAGTTCGGAGATAAGATCTCTCTGGAGCCTCGTAAAATATGCCAGAAAGTTCAGAGACCTAACCACGTAGGTTGCTGATGCAAAGACTCACTTCCCTAATCTGTCCACTGTCTGAGACTCTCTGTTGGGCAGATGAACAGCAGGACTCTCTTCTGCAAGGTCCTTTTTCATGGCAGCGGCCACCACCATAGCGTCCACTGGCAAGCCTCTGGACCAATGGGGTTGATCCTCTGGAGGGGAGAGTACTTTGTCTGATCTCCTGGGGATGGCCTCAATGGAGTCAGGGTTCTTCCAAGCCCACTGCATGATGAGTTTAACCAACTCATTGTCAGGTGGATCACCAAAGAAGTAGAGGGCCGAGAGCAAAAGGCCTTCAGGAATACGGATTCCTCTGAGGAAGGGGTTGAGGACTTCCAGTCACCCCTCTGTTTCAAGATTTCTATGATGTCCCTGAAGGAGACATTGTCAGGGGGTGACCGTGGGGACCCTTCCCCATCATTGTAGTCTGTATCCTCTGTGAGGGACTCCTCTTACACCCCCGTTTCCAAGGAGGTTCTTCGGTGGGAACATCTGAAGAAGACTCGGGAAGTGAAATGCCCTGGACAAGGGTCTCCTGGGCCTTGCACTCTCGGAGTCCTGGGGGGGGTGACCTTTGACAGCTGTGGCTCAGAGGGAACTGGGGGAATAACCAACTGTGGAGGACTGCTAGCAGCAAGCGCCCTCTCCATCACCTGGAAAGTGAGCCTGCCCGAAGAGGAATGGGAGCCCAGAACCAAAGAAGACAAAATCGGAACCAGGGTCACACCCCGCTCCAGACAGTCTGCCCCCAGGGACGGAGCCTCAGTCAAGCTCGGAGTGGTAGTCACCCTCTGATCCAAAGTCGGGGCCAACACAACCATCAGAACTGACACCGGAACTGGGGGCTCCACCACCCAAGCATGAGATTGAGGAAGGGTGGGTTCCGATGGAACCGGCACTCAAAGTGATCTTGGAGCCTCAGACAAGAGTTGTTGTCGGCACCGGGGAAGGAAAACCTCTAGTAAAAGTTGGATAGATGAGCCTTGGAACCAAGAGGTCCAAGGGAGGAAAGTAAGTAGGGGTTGCTGGAGAAATAGACCCAAAGCCAGTAGTGGGATAGGGTCTAGATGGATTTGAGATTCCCATAGTAGTCAGCAGCTGATCAAAAACACTTACCACATCCAATTCGGAAAGGCTCCTGGTGGATCTCACCGATGCCCCTGAGGGGGGAGTCAAGTCTTTCCAAAAAGGGGCTGCAGGCTTGTCCGGCAAACAGGTCTACATTGGATGAGTATCAGGTCCGTGGTGTGTCGCAGAATGGTACTGACGATTCCAGTTTTGCAACAGGTAATAAAGGTATGGTCGCAGCCGTGAATGGGCTTGGAGCAGAAGTCACTATAGGGGTGGATGACAGGAACGGTTCTGAGGTAGTTGTCGGAACCGATATTGGAGTTGAAATGGGCAAAGTCGGTGCCGATAAAGAAATTAATACACTAGTCGGTACCGAGGCCGTAGGCGGTACCGTAATTGTCAGTGCCGGGGTGGGCGTCGACTAGGCTACCTCAGTAAACTTCAATGGAGCCAAGCTCGGAGCCGATATAGCAGTCGGCACCGAGGAGGCAGAACGGTGCTCAGATGAGGACGTATGGGCCTTGTGCTTGTGACCTTTACCTCTGTCACTGGCTGGTGAAGAGGGGTCTGATCGAGGATGTTTCTTGTCCGAAGGAGGGGGTGAGACCTTCATCGCAGAAATGGCCTCAGAAAAAGGCGAAGCAAGCAGGCCCTTTAAAATAAGTTTGTTACGATGTTCATTTAGCGTCCACTGACTGAAACTAGCACAGATATCACACGGGGGTTTCGCTGACAAATGCGGAACCCCCAAACAGTATACACATTCTTCATGGAGGTCACTAGCACACAAGGGAAAGAGAGAGGAAAGAGAGAAAATGGAGAGAGAAAGCAAATACCAACAATGGTAACAAGATACCGTAAAGGTGGAAAGTTAGAAATACCAAGAAATTACCAACAATGGTAAGGGAGAAATTACCTGTGGGTAGAGCTGAAGCAATATAGAACAACAAGAACAAGTTATAAAAGGAGAAAAAACTTTTTAAACTAGTAAATATATCTGAAAAAAGCACTTAGCTGGACAGCTCGGTGAAACGCTGCTATATTGCTGTGCGGCAAACGAGATCTGAGGTAACTGAGCAAAGGGCATTGTGGGTAGCAGCTTAGCTTGAGAGTTTTTGGTGCACGCAAGCTTGGTATAAGGCCGACTCAGTTCCGAGGGCTCGGAACCAAGCCCATCAGTGATGAATAGGAAGAAGATTAACAACTTCAGATGGTGTTATTTTACTGTGATGCCCAGATTGAGGCAAATAGTTCCTGGCCAGAATCAAAAGACACTTGGTGGGAGCGGTGAGGAACCGGTCATCCAGATGTAGAAACAAACAGAGTCTTAGCAATCTAAAGTGAGCTGCAACCATTGCCACACATTTGGTGAACACCCGGGGGGGTGTGGTTAGACCAATGGGCAGGGCACTGAACTGGATGTGACTGGCCCCCAGCCAGAACAGAAGATACCTCCTTGATCTTCTGTCTAGTTTGATGTAATAGAACACATCCTAGAGATCTACCACAAACATCCAATCACCCTTCCTAAGTAAAGGAGCTATGGACTGAACCCTGACCAATCAGAACACTGAGTGTTTTACAAACAGATTTTATATTTTATGGCTTATGTCCAAAACTGGCATGAGTTCCCCAGTTTTCTTTGGCACTAAAAAGAATCTTGAATTATTTCTGAACCCTTGCTGGACTGGTGGGACCTTATGGATGACTCTTTTTTGCTAAGAACTTCTCAACGTCTAAGGCGACATGTGAGGTGAGGTGACACATTGGGAATTTTCCTTGATCTTATTGGGGGAGGATGGGAAAAGGGAATGTAATAGCCTCTGGTAATTATAGTCTGCATCCAGAGATCTTTGAAGATGGATGTTCAGGCTTCCAAGTACAGAGATAAGCGTCCTCCTCCAGTTTGCCTCCATAGTGCAGCAGTCATCAATCCTTCAGGAGCATTGATAAGTTTTCTCATTAAATAAACCTCTGAAACCTTGGTTTTGTGGGCCTCCTCTGCCGTATGTGTGATGTCTACCATTGGAATTCTCCCTCTGCCATGAGTAGATCGATCTCCATAGGTGTTCTGGGAAAACCCTTACAACATATGGAATTACATCTTCCTACCCCCTTTCTGGTTTCTAGAAAAGGTTATTTGAGGGGTAGAAAACTGTACTCCTATGGCAGATAGGGTTTCCCATCCTGTTTGTTCCTGGAGAGAGTCTCTTTAACTTTGGACCCAAACAGAGTGAATCCATCAAAAGGAGCATTGATGAAGGATGTCTTGAAAGGCTCCACAAAACTGCATAATTACATTCAGGCATGCCTCCAAGCTGTAAAGCCTGAACCTGCAGCTCTATAAACACTCTCTGTATCATTGGAGATCAAATGCATGGAGGTGTTCGACTGGGACTGAGGGGTGACTATTTGGGAAGACATAGTTTTCTTGTCCTCCACAGTCAAGGATTTTGAAAGGGACTGGGAAAGCTCCTTGGTCAAGTCCCTCTGGAACCTTGTCATGTGTGCCAAACAGTTCAGTGACCAGACAGCAAAGGTAAGTGATGCATAAATTCACTTCTCAAATCTGTCCAAGGCCCTAGACGCTCTGTTAGGGGGACTGACAGTAAGACTTTCCTTGTCAAGTTCCTTTATAGTGGCTGCCACCACCATTATAGCATTGACTTGGGGCACCTTGCTCCAGTGGGCATAGTCTTTGGGTGCAACTAGGTATTTATCTGACTTTTTAGAGTTCTGCCATATCTGGATCCTCCAATTGCCAATGGAAAACCAGATCCACCATTTCATCCACTGGGGGGACTACCCAGGAAGTAGCTGAGCCTGCTCCAATAGCCTCGAGAAACACCAACTCCTTCTGAGAAGGGGCTTGGGAAGACCAACCACTTTTCTGTTTCAGAAGCTCGGGGAGCTCCCTGAATGAGACGTCCTCAAGAGGTGACCTGGGGGGTCCCTCCGCTAAATTAAAGTCCGTGTGTTCTGTTAATGACTCCTGTGGGGAGTCAATGTGCCTCCTCTTACACATGTGCTTCCAAGCAGCTCCCATGGGGGATAACTGGGGAAGTCTCTGAAATTCTTCGGGGGGGTTCTGGTGAGGACTGTCTCAAGACTGGAATGGACTGGCTGTCCCAATGGAGAGCATGCGCAGGCTCAGGACCCAGGGCAGATAGTTGTAGGGGGAGGGACCAAGGAGGGCAAGAATGTTCTATCTCCTAAGGTGGACAAAGCTCTCTACTGCCTCAAAGGCAGAAGCCAAGGGACAACCCAGAATTACCCCAGTGAGAGCTGAAGCTACCTGTCTAGGTTAGCCCAGAGACCCCCTCTGACCCTGCTTCAAAGCAGAAATCAGAGCTGAGCTATCAAACTCTGAAGCCCCAAGGGAAGAGACAGCTCTGAAAGTCTTGGGAGTGAAGTCCCCACCCCGAGATCCAGCAGTGAGGCTATGGCTCCAAGATCCTTCTGGCTCCAGCAGAATCAATGCTGGCTGGATCAGAGAAGATGCCAGAGTTGAAGGGGACCAAACCTTCAGATCTGACGCAGACAATCCTGGAAGTCTTGGATCTGATGTATCCAAAGCTGCACAACAATGGGTGTCTAAGACTTCCAAAGCTCACAAGTTAGATCGGAGATGGTGCAAGAAGAACTCTCAGCTGAATTTGGGTCCACAGGAATGTCCTTGTCACTCTGTTTACATCTGCTTCAGATAATTTCCTAGTAGACCTTAAGGATGATGAAGTAGATGGGGGTCTCAAAGCCCTACTGGCCATGTCTTGCGGAAAAGGGGAATGTAGTCTTGAAGGTATTGGCTTCAGGGAGAAACCAGATTACCTTTGAGAAGGTGACTTAGAAGAGGAATGAGTCAGATCCAAGGACATGGTTGGATCCAGGGTCTTCTGAACTTTAGCAAGTTGAGCTGAGCCTAGTAAGGACAGCGGTCAGGGAAATGTTTCCTTGGGTCCTTAAGTTTTTCAACTGCCTTTTCAGTTGTCTTTTCTATTTTGTCCTCTTTAGATGTATCCATGGGCTTCTTGACAAAAGGGGAAGCTCCAGACACAAAAGAAGAGGAAGAAGGAAGCAAACCTCTCAAAATCACAAAGCTCTATGATTGAACCCCAAGCGATCATCACAATCTTCGTTGAGGTGACTGGCCCTTAAACAATATACACACTCTGAATGACCATCAGAGTTAGGGATTTTAGGGCCACAGGAAGTGCAGTTTTTGAAACCAGTGGGCTTTTCTGACTAGAGGAAGAAAAAGTACAGTTGTGTACCTACCATAAATGTAGATGTTCGAGTGTATTCACTGTTGCAGTCATTACACTTGGGTTATCCTGCTGGCAGGTGACCCGCAGTCGGCCCGAGTTCCAAAGTCTATGTCTGGCATCGGTTGCTGTCGCTTCTTCCCTGACGTCAGTGTGTCAGGGGTATAAAAGATGCAACCAACGCCATTTTCTTCAGTTTTTCTTGCCCCAGATGTCAGGTGCCCCCAAAAAGGAAAGGCTGGAAAAAATGATGTCAAAAAACATGCATGTACCAAAATAAAATATCCTTTATCTACAAGCAAATACATCACATAGGTTGTAGAGAGTTGAAAAGTACAAAAAAGGACCCAGCAAAGAGAAAGGGGGATGGTGGGTGGGTAACCTGGGCTGCAACAGTGCATACACTCAAACAGCTACATTTATGGTAGGTACACAACTGTACTATGTTCATCGTGTTTCACTGTTGCAGTCATTACACTTGGGTTGAGTCCCAAAGCTGAGGTTGGGTGGCTGGGCCTAAATAGGATTAGGAGAGGCTACCAGGTCCTACAGAACTGCAGTGGCAAAGCCTGTTCTGGATTTAGAGTAGAGAGGTAAGTGTTAGTGCTTAGTGAAAGTGTGCACTGAACTCCAGGTTGCAGCTTCTAAAATGTCTTTGGTTGGTACTCCTCTGAGAAAGGCTGCTGAAGTGGCTGCTGCTCTGGTAGAATGTGGCCTAATGCCCCTAGGCACTGACTTGCCATGTTGTGAATAGCAGAAGCGAATGCAGTGTCCTATCCATTTTGAAATTGTCTGCTTTGAGATAGGCTTTCCTTGTGATCCTGCAGCATAAGGTACAAACAGTTGCTCAGTTTTTCTGAAAGCTTTTGTTTTGTCCAAGTAGAATCTTAGCTGTCTGTGTATATCCAAAGTGTGCAGAAGTCTCTCCCCTTTATTCTGGGGATTTGGATAGAAAGTTGGAAAATGAATGGTTTGGTTAAGAGCCACACTGGAAACCACCTTTGGCATAAATGTTGGGTTCGTCCTTAGAGAGACCCTGTCCTGATGAAAAATGATGAAAGGTTCCACTGCCATTAATGCCTGTAACTCTGAGACTCTTCTTGCTGAAGTTATTGCTAGGAGCAAAGCTGTTTTCCATGATAAGAACTTTATATCAGCTGTGTTGGCTGGCTCAAAAGGAGGCAGTGTGAGCTTTTCTAATACAAAATTGAGGTCCCAAGTAAGTATTGGTGCTCTCCTTGGGGGTCTTATGTTTCTTGCCCCTCTGAGGTACTGCCTTAGTAGTGGATATGAAAAAATAGGAGGTTCCGTATTGTAATGAGCTGAAATGGCAGAGGCATGGATTTTAATAGATGAAAAGGATAGTCCTTTGTCCAGCATCTCAGTTAGGTACTGTAAAATCTGAGGTGTATTTGGAACAAGCGGTTCGAATCCTTGTGCATGGTTCCAAGCACAGAATCTCTTCCATTTTTCTGCTAAGATTTCCTAGTGCTGGGCCTCCTGGCTTCTAAAATGACATCCATAACAGCTTTAGAGAGAGGAGTGGTCTGAGTGGCTAAATTATCTGCCATGCAGCCAGATTTAAGGTTCTGAGTTGACTGTGTAGAATCTGATTGTTTTGTTGAGTCAGAAGATGAGGAATTTGAGGTAAGGGCCAGGCTGGGCCTCGAGACAAGCTCTTTAGGATTGGGTACCAGTGCTGGCGTGGCCAGTCTGGGGCAATCAGGATCATTTTTGGCTTCTCTTGTCTGACTTTTAGGAGTACCTTGGGAAGAAGAGGCAGTGGAGGGAAGGCATAAACTGATAGGGTTTTCCAGCTGAATGAAAGAGCATCCACTTTCCATGCTTGTGAGTAATAAGTTCTTGTGCAGAATTTCTGTAGTTGGCAGTTGTGAGAGGAGGCAAAAAGATCTATGTCCGGGCGTCCCCATTTCCTTGTTATCATGCTGAAGACCTGTGGATTTAGTTTCCATTCGTGTGGATCCATGAGATTTCTGCTTAGTTCGTCTGCCAGTGTATTTTTCTTTCCTGGCAGGAATTGTGCCTGCAGATGTACTTGATAGGTCAGTGCTGTGCTCCACAAAGTCATGGCTTGCCTGCAGAGGGGGTAGGAATGTGTGCCCCCTTGATTGTTTATGTACCACATAACTGTGGTGTTGTCCATCTTTAGTAATAGACCTGGATGTAGTAGATACTTGAAGGCTGTCAGGGCATTCTGTACAGCTAGCATCTCTTTTTGATTGATATGAAGATGCATTTGTTCCTTGGTCCATGTGCCCTGAATACATTTTCCTGCCATATGTGCCCCCCAGGCATAATCCGATGCATCCGTTGTTATTGTCTGCCTGTCAGTGGGTAAGGTGAAGGGCTGTCCCTTGTTGTGGTGACAGGCCCTGGGCCACCATCGAAACTCCTGTTGTAGACAGGGAATTATAGTCACTATTGTTTCCAGGCTGTGGCAATGCTGAGTCCAAACATTTTTTAGATACCATTGTAGTTTCCTCATATGCAGTCTTGCATATGGAATGAGTAGAATGCAGGAAGCCATGAAGCCCAGGGCCTGCAGAATTTTTCTTGCAGGGAGCTGGGTCTTTGTTGCCATCATTTGAAAGTAATGAGTCAATTGCCTTTGTTTGTCTGGCATGAGATAAGCCATCTGGGCAGTTGTATTTAAGCTTGTACCCGGGAATATTATCTCTTGAGAGGGCACTAGTTTTGATTTCTTTTGATTTACTGTGTCCCCTAGGCAAATTAATAATCTTTTTATAAACACCAGCTGCTTTAGTAAATGTCCTTGCTTTCTGCTTGAATAAGGCAGTCATCCAAATGGGGTATATCTGAATTCCTCTTTGTCTGCAAAATGCAATTACTGGTGCCAGGCATTTTGTGAAGACCCTGGGTGCAGTAGATAAGCAAAGGGCAGTGCAGAGAATTGGTAATGCATTGAGCCTGCTATGAATCTGAGGTATCTTCTGCAAGATTGTCTGATTGGGACATGCAGGTATGCCTCTTTGAGGTCCAAAGTAACTAGCCAAGCCTTCTTGCCCAGCATGGGTAGAAGTTGCTGCAGTGTTAACATTTTGAATTTTGGAACATCCAGGAAAGTATTTAGGATTGACAAGTCCAGTATTGGTCTCCAGGCTTTGTCCTTTCTGGGAACCAGGAAGAGTCTTGAGTAAAATCCTTGTCCCTGTTCTTGCTGTGGTACTCTTTGAATAGCTCCCATGTTCATGAGAGCAGCAATTTCCTTTTGTGCCTCTGCCCATTGGTTTTGTGGCAGGTCCGGCATACCTTTTGATTTTGGAAGAGTGTGAAAGTTGAACCTGTAACCCTGAGAAACTATATTCAGTACCCATTTATCCTGGGTGATTATGTGCCAATTTTGTGAAAAAAGTGCTAGCTTTCCCCCCAGGGGTGCTGCCAAAAGGTAAGTGCTTGGCTTTTGTAGAGGAAAGTCATTGGGACTGTTTCCTATAAGGTTGTGATTTGTCTTCTCCTCCTTTGTGGGGAGAAGCACCCCATTGTTTAGGTCTGTAGGAGCCTTGTGGCTGAGATCTGCCTCTTGGGCGTCTGCATCTGCCTCTTTGAGGCCTGTCTGACACCTGAAAGGACCAATTTTTTGAAGGCCAGTTTCTACTAAACCTAGGTGGTTGAACCTGTAAGAAATCCTTTATTGACTGCATAGATTTTGCTTTATCCTCTATTTTCTTTAACACCTCTTCTGCCTTAACACCAAACAAAATATCATGCTGTAATGGAGCATCTAATAATTTTACTTTAACATGTTCAGGTAAACTTTGCTCTTTCAACCAAGCATGCCTTTGAATGACAGAGCCTGTAACTGCGGCTCTGCAAGAAGCCTCTAATGAATCAAAACCACATTGCAGAGTATACTTCCCCACTTGTTCAGCTGCATGCAATAATTCCTGCATTTCCTTATTGTCAGGATTCTCTGAATTTGTAAGCATTTTCTGTTTTAACAAAGACATGAGGTACTGTTGATATTTAAGCGTGTGAAACTGGCAATTTAAAGCCCTTACAGCTAAAGTAGCAGAAGTGTAAACTTTTTCCCCCATCTATCCAGAGCTCTAGAATCCCTAGCAGAGGGAACAGGGTTTTTAGCAGTGGAAGCCTTAACCCCTTTGGGACCCTGAGAAATTGTTTCTGGGTCAGCAGCAGGGTTTTTATAAAGAAATTTATGCGAGTCAGGGACCCTGTAATACCTGTCTGGCTTGACTGGTGCAGGAGGTAAAGGATCAGGAGACAGACTGGATTCAGAGAAAACATCATCAACTATATCAAGCACAGGGGGGATAGCCAGGGGCCTGTGTTGAGGCAGTAAAAGAAAATCTCTGAGCCTTTTCTTGGATTCTGAATAATCCTGGCTCTCCCAGTGGAAATGTTCCCTCATGGTGTGCAGAGTTTCCCCAAAAGAGTAATGTTCAGGTGGAGAAGCTGAAGGTATAGATTCTTCAGCATCAGAGTCCTCATAGGGAGGAAGAGAACAGCCCTGATCTGAAGAGGAATCAGAGGAAGAGAACAGCCCCGATCTGAAGAGGAATCAGAGGAAAAGAACAGCCCCGATCTGAAGAGGAATCAGAGGAAGAGAACAGCCCTGATCTGAAGAGGAATCAGAGGAAGAGTACAGCCCCGATCTGAAGAGGAATCAGAGGAAGAAAACAGCCCCGATCTGAAGAGGAATCAGAGGAAGAGAACAGCCCTGATCTGAAGAGGAATCAGAGGAAGAGAACAGCCCCGATCTGAAGAGGAATCAGAGGAAGAGAACAGCCCTGATCTGAAGAGGAATCAGAGGAAATAGAAACCTGGTCAGAGGAATCATAGTCAGTGTCTTGCCTAGGCCTTTTATCAGGAGGGGGATGGGAACCCCTGATCAAAGTAATTAAGTCTTCGGCCACTTTAAGCATCTGTTTTTTTTGGCATGGTTGACTGTCCAGGAGAATGCTGTACTTGTTTCTTTGTCTTTAATGGTGTCTTTGACTGTACTTTGGCTGCTGCAGAGGATTTAATAGTAAGCTGTGAAGATCTGAAAACACCCTCAGAAGCCGATGCCTGCTCAGCGGCTCCGGACCCATCCAAGGGAATATTTTCCGTAGGCCCAATACCTTGAGTATCCAGAGGCCTAGTTGTCTCCACGTGGGAGTCTGATACGGCCTGTGGCTCTGAGGTAGCGGGTGTCAGGGGCTGCGAAAGCGCTTCAATGAGAACCGGCGACTGGCCTAGAAGAGGCTTTGTCATTGGTTTTGGACCTCGGATACCTGTCCTTTTCCTTGTCTTTGCGTTTTTTATGAATTCCAGTCGTCGGTTGTTCCGAAGGCATTATATAGTTAAACCTTCGGCCAAAGTAATGAAATGCAAAATCAAACCGACATTTAATAGTGCGTTTGTTGAATCTAGCACAAAAACGACAACTAGTAACGTTGTGGTCAGGGCCTAGGCAAAGAATACAGTAAGGGTGGAAGTCCTTATGAGGTATTTGCTTCCCATAAGAAATATAACTGTTAACTTTTACTGACATCGGTCTGGAGCAAGAAAAGTTTCCCCAACGGGGTACTTAGCTTTATTGAAGACTTTGGTTCTGAAACTCTATTTCGAAAATCTCAGGAGTTGGCAGACTGGCACTTGCGAACTGCTTCTGCTTCGGGTACCACGCGGCAAGAAAGACTAAAGAAAATGGTGTTGGTTGCATCTTTTACACCCCTGGCGCAGTGACGTCAGGGAAGAAGCGACAGCAACCGAAGCCGGACCTAGACTTTGGAACTCGGGCCGACTGCGGGTCGCCTGCCAGCAGGATAACTCAAGTGTAATGACTGCAACAGTGAAACACGATGAACATCAGCAAAAGAAATCAACACTAGCACAATCAGAGCAAGTCAGATACTAGCAATCTTAACAAGAATATCCTGAAAATGGAGATAAAGGGGAAGGGGTACCAATGACGGTAGGAAGGATACTAATGAATAGTGTAGAAAAGAAGAATGTGCAAGGTCTACATGTAAAAGTAGTACTACTAGATACAAGTTTTTTTTGGCAATCGGGAGGAAAAGAACAAGTTGAGAGTAAAACACTCCAAGAAGACTGGAAAGACAACTATAGTTTCCAAAAAACAAAACTCACTTATCTGACAGCTTCAGCTACTTCAACCACTTCTGACTCTGAGAGCTGCAAACAAGATCTGAGGTAATACAGGGATTGGAGGGTATTGTGGGTAAGGGGAAGGACTTGAGCTACAAATCCTAAGTCTGAAAAGTGGCTGAAGTTGGAAATGAGGTCGGATCAGAGACCCATCGGTTGAGGAGCGGATGATTAAGACAACATCGGATCACTTGTTGGGTTATGTGTTGTAGATGTGTTAGGGAGGTGAGAGTGGTGTCATGTGCATACTGAATTGATGTGCCTTGACAAGAGGCTGTATGTAGGGTGTTAGTGAAAATATTAAAGAAGAGAGGACCAAGGGTGGACCCTCACGGCACACCTGTAGAAGTTGTGAGGTAACGTGAGATGGAACCGTGTCATTTTACCGACTGTTATCTATTTGTTAAGTAACTGGAGAACCATTGAATAGAGGGATATGACGTTAGTCATATCCTGCTTCTTTACACATTACTGAAGTCCATGTTCCAGTCTAGAAGGTTTCTATTAATAGAAGAATGTAAGATGGGGATATGTAGAAGTTAGTTATGCCTGGCATGCTTTAATCTGGACAGCAAAGCTCATAGGATGAAATGCTCATGATGAAGACTCAAAAATACAGCGCTTAACTAATACCACTTACTAATAACACAACATTATATAATGGCATAATATAACACTATATTATAAAAAGACATAATAATAATAACATAATAGAATATAATATAACAATATAATATAACATAATATAACATTAGTATAATATATTATAATCTAATGTAATATAATATAACATAACATAACAAACATAAAATATAATATAATATAATATAATATAATATAATATAATATAATATAACATAACATAATCTAGTATAATATAATATAATAGAATATAATAGAATAGAATACAATATAATATAATACAAGCGTTGTCGCCTCACAGTAAGACGCTGTCCGGTTCGATTCTCAGCTAGAGCGTCTTCTGCGTGGAGACATGCATGAATGGGCGTACCTTCGTTGAAGGTTCTGCGTCAGGCCTGGCAAGCCGGTACGTAAAAATCAACTGCCAATCATTAGCAGACTGGAGTTCCGCTGTGGCGACCCCTAACTGGGAAAAGCCGAAAGACACAAACATAATACAATACAATGATTTCTTTGCAGACTTACTTAGACCCTTTCTGTTTCAGCTGAAAAGAGTGACTAAAGGGCTTTTTGGCAAGAGTAAGATTTATTAGCCCCTTCCACGTGCTCATGTTGTTACTGAAATATGTCAAACATCCTGAACTGTTCACTCAGCTTTGCACCTGGTTTATTTATACACAGTAAGTATGCAGCTCCAGAGACTCCATAAATTTGTGGCCTCATTTGTAGGAAAAAGAGGTAGGGCTACAAACACTTTGCTGTGAATGCTTTTCCTGGGCCAAAGCCTTAAATTTATTAAACATTAAGATAACAGAACAGTCAGAAGGGCAAAGTCTGAATGAAAGTACTGTGATATTTCACGCAAACCCAGCTTAGGTTGAATGAAGAAGCCAACAGCATATAAATGTCTTACAAATTAAAGACTAGCTATGTCATGCTTTAATGATATGCAACAGTGCAGTAATCATTACTGTAGGGATAAACATACACGCTGGAATGATAAAGATTTACACATGTAGCGCTGAATCTCAGGAGATAAATATATCGTGGGGATGAGAAATAGTGCCAAACAAAAAAAGGATGATCAGACTTTATAATCTAATGTTATAGATGAATACAGTAGGTTACAGTGTTGAGTTGCCAGCCCGGCGCCCAACCTTCCACAGAAGGCACACACACACATGCACTCACACCTAGGGCCAATTTTAGAGTGTCCAATCCACCTACTGCATGTCTTTGGGATGTGGGAGGAAACAGGAGCACCTGGAGGAAACCCACGCGACCACAGGGAGGACATGCAGACTCCACACAGAAAGAACCCCTGCCGAGGATCGAACCGGAGAACCTCTTGCTGTGAGGCGACAATGCTAACCACTGCACCACCGTGGCCGCCCTTCTATACAATGTATACAATTTTTACAAAATGTCTTTATTCACTATGTATACATTGTAAAATATTGTTTTTTTTCTACACTATGTATAAATCATTATCTAATATATATCGTTTGGAGCTTGTCTCCCAGGGACACCACTGAAAAGGGGACACTGTGCCCAGTCGGATTTTCCCTTGTCAACAAATGTAATAAATAAATAAATAAATATACATTGCTATAAATACATGTTCTATATATTTACACACACACACACACACACACACAATGTATCCATTTGGCCAGAAAACCAAAAAAAAAAAAAAACAACCCATGAACTGAACACTCAATAAATAGTATGGTATCAGAATTTATTCATTAGTACACACACACAAACGCACATGTGCCTATAAAACACTTAATGTAAATGCATTTTAAATAACTTGTCAGTAATGGAATATTTAAAAACATACTAAATAGGATCATATAACGAAGAGGAGCACCACCTAGTGGCAACAATAAGTAACGTAACTGGACATGTAAAAATATATTTGTAATAATGTTTTTATAAATATGTATTCGCTAAACACACTGTCCATTGTAAAACTGTCAGAAAGTAAATATATAGAACAATGTATTGTAAATATTAGCAACCTATAAAACTACATTTATATCAGGATGAAATAATACCCCTAATTGCTTAGAATCCGAGGAAATAAATGAATTCAGGGCATCCTAGTTGTACTGAAGAGTTTTATCCCACTGTGTTACATGGCCAAGAAGAAGGTTTTATCCAAGTATTTAAATGCTTCATGAAAATTCCGTGATGATGATGACCGTTAGACAATTTAACTTTAAAATCTGTTTATCTGAATGTTTTAAACTTGACTACTAAATCTTCTGGAATACCAGATGACAGAATTACTGATTTCATTGCAGAAATAAGCCATTACTTTCAGAGATGGGTTAATTAATGTCAAGTAACTACTTACGTACTTTGCCTAAGGAGATGGGAATCTTGCTAACATATCAGAAGTGTAGCACTACTGAAGAAATGCATTAAAATGGACTAAAAGGATTACCACTAGCTAGTTAGCATAGCAAAACTGCACAGAAGAAAGTACAGTTGTGTACACTTACCATAAATGTAGATGTTCAAGTGTATTCACTGTTGCAGTCATTGCATTTGAGTTATCCTGCCAGGGGTAGCCCTCAGTCGGCCTGAATACCAGAGGCTTAGTATTTCTGCGTCAGTTGCTATCGCTCCAGGACTAACGTCAGGTCATCAGAGGTATAAAAACAGGCAGCCGACGCCATTACATCAGTTTTTCTTGCCCTGTCAGAAGCCCCCAATAGGAGCTAAGATATGATGGAAGAACACCACAAAAAATAAATACCAAAATTTCCTTGTAAGGAGAGAGAGAGGGAGGGGGCTGGAGGGAGGGAAAAGTACAGTTTTGTACCTACCATAAATGTAGATGTTCGAGTCTATACACTGCTGCAGTCATTACACTTGGGTTATCCTGCCATCAGGTGGTTTCCCAGTCGGACTGAGTTCCAAAGTCTTGGTCTGGCGTCGGCTGCTGTCGCCTCCTCCCTGACGTCAGTGCGACAGGGGTGTATAAGATGCAGCCGACGCCATTTTCTTCAGTTTTTCTTGCCCCAGATGTCAGGTGCCCCCAAATGGGTAGGCAATTCAAATTGCTAATAAGACTTAGATAGGAAAAGCAAACAACTTTTAGTTACCAGCAAATACTCCCCATAGGTAGTAAAGGGTACTAGATATAGGTACGTACCAGCAAGTAAGAGGGAAAGGAGGGAGGGTAACCTGGACTGCAGCAGTGTATACACTCAAACATCTACATTTATGGTAGGTACAAAACTGTACTATGTTCATCGTGTTACCCTGCTGTAGTCATTACACTTGGGTGGAATCCCAAAGCTGAGGTAGGGAGGCTGGATCTATAAGGCATTAGGTGTGGCTATAAGGCCCTGCAGCACAGCAGTGGTGAAGCCAGCTCTGGATTTAGAGTATAAAGGCAGATGGTAATGCTTGGTGAAGGTATGCACAGAACTCCATGTTGCTGCTTCCAAAATGTCCTTGGTAGGCACTCCTCTGAGCTAGGCAGTTGAAGTGGCTGTTGCCCTGGTGGAGTGAGATTAATGCTGCTAGGTATTGGTTACCCATGGTGTGTGTAGCAGAAACGTATGCAATGTCCTATCCATTTTGAAATAGTCTGTTTTGAAATGGCTTTTCCCTGTGCTCCTGCAGCATATGCTACCAGTAATTGCTCAGATTTTCTGAAAGCTTTGGTTTTGTCCAAGTAGAAGCGTAACTGCCTGTGAATGTCCAAAGAATGCAGTAGTCTCTCCCCTTTATTCTGTGGTTCTGGATAAAAAGTTGGCAAGTGAATAGTTTGGTTTAGAGCCACACTTGAAACCACCTTTGGCATAAACGTAGGGTTAGTTCTTAAGGACACCCTGTCCTGGTGGAAAATGAGGAAAGGTTCCACTGCCATTAGTGCCTGTAATTATGAAACTCTTCGAGCTGATGTTATTGCCAGGAGCAGAGCAGTTTTCCAAGAAATATATTTTAATTCTGCTGTGTTAGCTGGCTCAAAGAGAGGTAAAATTAATTTTCCAAGACAAAGTTGAGGTCCCAAGTTGGAGTAGGTGCTCTACGGGGCGGTCTTATGTTTTTAGCCCCTCTGAGGTACTGTTTTAGCAAAGGATTAGAGAAAATTGGAGGATCCGTGTTGTAATGAGCAGAGATGGCAGAGGCGTGGATCTTGATGGATGAAAAAGAGAGGCCTTTGTCCAACATCTCAGTTAAATATTGCAGAATCTGGGGAATGTTTGGGACAAGAGGGTCAAGGCTGTGCGTCTGGTTCCAGGGACAGAATCTCTTCCATTTATCTGAATAGGCTTTCCTGGTACTATGCCTTCTGGCCTCCAGAATGACATCCATAACAGCTTTGGAGAGAGGCACTGCTTGCTTGACTAAGGAATTTTCCATGCAGCTAGGTTTAAAGTCTTTAGCTGACTGTGAAGAATCTGACTGTTGTGCTGAGTCAGCAGATGTGGGATTTGAGGCAATATCCAGGGTGGTTTTTGTGCCAAATTCTTTAAGATTGGGTACCAGTGCTGGCATGGACAGTCTGGAGCAATCAGGATCATCTTTGGCTCTTCTTGCCTGGCTTTTAAGAGAACCTTTGGAAGGAGAGGTAGTGGAGGGAAAGCGTATACTTGTAGGTTTTTCCAGCTGAATGAGAGGGCATCCACTTTCCATGCTTGTGGATGGTAATTCCTTGTGCAGAATTTCTGTAACTGGCAGTTCGTTGGGGATGCAAACAGATCTATGTCCGGGCTCCACCATTTCTGTTATCATTCTGAATATTTGTGGATTCAATTCCCATTCGTCGGGATCCATGATGTTTCTGTTTAAGTCGTCTGCCAGTGTGTTTTTCTCTCCTGGCAGGAATTGTGCTTGCAGATGAACTTGATAGTTTAGAGCTGTGTTCCACAAGGTCATGTCTTGTCTGCAGAGGGGGTAGGAGTGAGTGCCCCCTTGCTTGTTTATGTACCACATAACGGTGGTGTCCGTTTTTAGTAATAGTTGTCCTGGATGCAGCAGGTCCTTGAAAGCTATAATTGCATTTTGTACAGCTAGCATCTCTTTCTGATTGATGTGAAGATGTCTTTGTTCTGCGGGCCACTTGCCCTGAATACATTTTCCTGCCATGTGTGCTCCCCAGGCGTAATCCGATGCATCTGTTGTCAGTGTTTGCCTGGCTGTGGGTTGAGTGAAAGACTGTCCCTTGTTGAGGTGACAAGCTTGAGCCCACCATCGAACCTCCTGTTGAAGGCAAGGAATTGGTGGTATAACTGTTTCCAAACTTTGACAGTGTTGAGACCATACACTCTTTAGGTACCATTGTAGTTTCCTCATATGCAGTCTGGCATATGGAATTAATAGTATGCAAGATGCCATGTAACCCAAGGCCTGCAGAATTTTTCTTGCAGGGAGATGGATTTTTGTTGCCATCAATTGAAAGTATTGAGTCAGTTGTCCTTGCTTGTCTGGTGTGAGATAAGCCATCTGGGCCGTTGTGTTCAAGCTGGCACCCAGAAATATTATCTCTTGTGAGGGCACTAGTTTTGATTTCTTTTCATTTACTGTGTACCCCAGGCAACTTAATAACTGTTTTACAAACGCCAGATGCTCTAGAAGAATGTCCTTGCTCTCTGCTTGAATCAGGCAGTCGTCCAGGTATGGATAAATTTGAATTCCTTTCTGTCTGCAAAATGCAATTTACTGGTGCCAGGCACTTTGTGAAGACCCTGAGCGCAGTAGATAAGCCAAAGGGCAGTGCAGAGAATTGACAGTGCATTGAACCTGCTATGAATCTGAGGTATCTTCTGCAGTTTTGTCTGATAGGGACATGCAGGTATGCCTCCTAGAGGTCCAAGGTCACGAGCCAAGCTTTCTTGCCCAGCATGGAAAGAAGCTGCTGTAGTGTCAACATTTTGAATTTCGGAACATCCAGGTAAGTGTTTAGAGAAGAAAGATCCAGAATGGGCCTCCAGGCTTTGTCCTTTCTGGGAACCAGAAAGAGTCTTGAATAAAATCCTTCTCCTTGCTCTTGTGGTGGTACCTCTTGAATAGCTTTCATTTCCATGAGTGCTGTAATTTGTTTTTGAGCCTCTGCCCATTGATTTGGTGGCAGATTTGGCATTCCTTTTAACCTTGGCAGAGTGTGAAAGTGGAACCTGTAAAGTACAGTTTTGTACCTACCATAAATGTAGATGTTCGAGTGCTCATACAGCTGCAGTCATTACAGATGGGTTATCCTGCCGTCAGGTGGGTCCTTGGTCGGCCGAATTCCAAAGTCTAGGTCCGGCGTCAGTTGTCATCACTTCTTCCCTGACGTCAGTGTGGCAGGGCTATAAAAGAGGCAGCCGACGCCATTTTCTTCAGTTTTTCTTGCCCCAGATGTCAGGTGCCCCCAGAAGGAAAGCAAAACATAATATTATGCAAACATGCAATGTTGATAAATCAAAAAACAGTAGTTGCAAGCAAATACACCATAAAAGAATACCCCAAAAAGGTTATATGATAAAGGTGTTTGTCATAAGGCCTGTCCTAAGAGGGGATGGAGGGAGGGTAACCTGGACTGCAGCTGTATGAGTACTCGAACATCTACATTTATGGTAGGTACAAAACTGTACTATGTTCATCGTGCATACAGCTGCAGTCATTACAGATGGGTAGAATCCCAAAGCTAAGTAAGGGTGGTAGGTACTAAGTGGAACTAGGAGGGGCTAGGATGCCCTGCAGGACTGCTGTGGCAAAGCCCGCTCTAGATTTTGAGTATAGTGGAAGGTGGTAGTGCTTGGAGAAAGTGTGCACTGAACTCCAAGTAGCTGCTTCCAAAATGTCCTTGGTAGGGACCCCCCTGAGGAAAGCTGCAGAGGTAGCTGTAGCCCTGGTGGAGTGGGATCTGATGTATACAGGCACAGATTTTCCATGAAATGAATAACAAAAGCGTATGCAGTGGGCTATCCATTTTGAAATTGTCTGTTTGGAAATAGCCTTTCTCTGTGCACCTGTAGCATAGGACACAAAGAGCTGCTCAGATTTCCTGAATGACTTTGTTCTGTCCAAGTAATAACGAAGTTGTCTGTGAATGTCCAAGGAATGTAGTAGTCTCTCCCCTTTGTTCTGTGGATTTGCATAAAAGGTAGGTAAATGAATAGTCTGATTCAAAGCTACACTGGATACTACCTTTGGCATGAAGGTAGGGTTGGTTCATAAGGAAACTCTGTCCTGATGGAAAATGATGAATGGTTGCACAGCCATGAGGGCCTGTAGCTCCGAAACCCTGCATGCTGAGGTAATAGCCAGAAGGAAGGCTGTTTTCCATGACAAGTATTGTAGCTCTGTTGAAGAAGCTGGCTCAAAGGGAGGCAGGGTCAGCTTTTCCAATACGAAGTTGAGGTCTCAAGCTGGGACTGGTGGTTTCCATGGGGGTTTTATATTTTTTGCCCCTCTGAGGAACTGCCTTAATAGAGGATGTGAGAATAAAGGAGGATCTGTATTTTATTGTGCAGAAATGGCTGGTGTGGATCTTGATGGTGGAGAAGGAAAGGCCACTGTTTAACATCTCAGCAAGGTACTGTAAAATTTGAGGTATATTTATTACCCAAGGATTCTGTCCCTTTTCTTGATTCCAGGAACAAAATCGTTTCCATTTGGTGGAGTAGGCTTTTCTAGTAGAGGGTCTTCTGGCCTCCAAGATGACATTCTGCACCTCCTTGGAGAGGAGAGTCTGTTGGCAAATTAAGGTATTCTCCACGCAGCTAGATTCAGGGTTTTGAGCTGGCTGTGAAGGGTTTTGTAGTTGTGCTGGGACAACAGAAGAGGAACTAGAGGTAGGATCCATGGTGGTGAGTGTGTCAGGCTCTTTAGGAGAGGATACCAGTGCTGTCGTGGCCAGTCTGGAGCAATGAGAATCATTTGTGGCCTCTCTGCTCTGGCTTTTAATAGAACTTTGGTCAGTAGAGGAAGAGGCGGGAAGGCATAGACTGTCAATGTTGTCCAATTGAAAGAGAGTGCGTCCACGTTCCAGGCCTGTGGATGATAGGTCCTTGAACAGAATTTTTCCATCTGGTAATTTTTGTGGGTAGCAAATAGATCTATTTTCTAGCTGTCCCCATGCCTGAGTTATCTTTGAGAAGACTTGAGGATGCAACTTCCATTCGTGTGGGTCTGTCATATTTCTGCTTAAGTTGTCTGCCAGTGTGTTTTCCTTCCCTGGCAGGAATTGTGCCTGTAGTTGAATTTGTAATTCCAGTGCTGTGTTCCACAGGGTCATGGCTTGCCTGCACAGGGGATATGAATGCGTTCCCCCCCCTGTTTATGTACCACATGGCTGTGGTGTTGTCTGTCCTTATTAATAGCTGGCCTGGATGGAGTAGGTCTTTGTAGGTCATAAGAGCATTTTGCACGGCTAGCATCTCCTTTTGGTTGATGTGTAGGTGCTTCTCTTTTTGGGACCATTTTCCCTGAATGCACTGATCTGCCATGTGTGCTCCCCAGGTGTAGTCTGAGGCATCCGTTGTGATGATTTGAGTTGCTTGAGGTAAACAGAAAGGGAGACCTGTGTTTCTTTGGCATGCTTGAGCCCACCACAAAAATTCCTTTTGAAGGCATGGAATGAGTGGTATAATTGTTTCCAAGCTGTGGCTGTGTTGAGACCATATGTTTTTTAGGTACCATTGTAGTTTCCTCATATGCAGCTTTGCACATGGTATTAGTAGGATGCAAGATGCCATGAATCCCAGAGCCTGCAGGACTTTCCTTGCAGTTAGTCTGGTGAAAGTTGCCATTTTGTTGAAGTATTGAGACAGTTGCCCTTGTTTGTCTGGCGTGAGGTAGGCCATCTGGGTGGTTGTATTTAAGCTGGCACCCAGGAAAATTATCTGTTTAGAAGGTATTAGTTTTGATTTCTTTTTGTTCACTGTGTATCCCAGGTAGTTTAACAGTTTTATTACAAACGCCAGATGCTGCAATAGAATGTCCTTGCTGTCCGCTTGGATCAGGCAGTCGTCCAGATATGGGTAGATTTGTATTCCTTGTTGTCTGCAGAAGGCAATTACTGATGCCAGGCATTTTGTAAACACTCTGGGTGCAGTAGATAAGCCAAAGGGAAATGCAGAGAATTGGTAATGGGTTGAACCTGCAAGAAATCTGAGGTATCTTCTGCAATCTTGTCTGATAGGGACATGCAGGTATGCCTCCTTGAGGTCCAACGTTACCAGCCAAGACTCCTTGCCCAGCATGGGAAGAAGCTGCTGTAATGTGAGCATCTTGAATTTTGGCACCTGTAGATATGTGTTTAGGATGGATAGGTCTAAGATGGGTCTCCAATCTTTGTCCTTCCTTGGTACCAGAAATAGTCTGGAATAAAAACCTTGACCTTGTTCTTTGCAGGTACCTCTTGAATTGCTTTCATATCCATGAGAGCGGAAATTTGTCTTTGTGCCTCTGCCCATTGATTTTGTGGCAGGTTTGGCAAGCCTCTCATTTTTGGAAGGGTGTGAAAGTGGAACCTGTAGCCTATGTCTATAATGTCCAGAATCCATTTGTCTTTTGTAACAATGTGCCAGTTTTTTGAAAATAATGCCAGTTTTCCGCCCAAAGGTGCTGCCATTATAACTTTGTTTGGCAGGCATAGGGGAAGTCATTGTGTCTGTTTTCTAAACGACTGTGATCTATCTTCTCCACCTCTTGGGGTTGGTGCTTGCCATTGTCTAGCTCTGTAAGATCTTTGAGGTTGTCCTCTAACCCTTGGGCGTCTGTATCTGCCCCTTTGAGGTCTGTCCGTGGCTGGAAAGGACCAATTTTTTGAAGGCCAGTTTCTGCTGAAGCGTGGAGGTTGCACCTGCAAGAAATCTTTCACTGTTTGCATAGATTTCGCTTTTTCCTCCATTTTCTTTAGTACCTCCTCAGCTTTAACACCAAACAATACATCTTTTTGAAGTGGTGCATCTAATAACTTTGCTTTGACATGATCTGGTAAGGTTTGCTCTTTGAGCCAAGCATGCCTACGTATGACAGACCCCATGACAGCAGCTCTGCATGAGGCCTCTAAAGCATCAAAACCACACTGCAAGGTATGTTTACCCACTTGCTCTGCTCCATGCAACAAATCCTGCAACTCTTTCAAATCTGGTTGTTCTGTTTGTGTCATTTTGCTTTTCAGCTGAGATAACAAAAACTGTTGGTACTTTAACATATGAAATTGACAGTTTAATGCCCTCATGGTTAAAGTGGCAGATGTATACACCTTTTTCCCCACCTTTCTAATGCTCTGGAATCTCTCTCTGAAGGTAAAGGGTTTTTAGCAGTAGAGGCCTTATTCCCTTGGGACCCTGTGAAATTGTTTCTGGGTCAGCAGTATGGCTTTTATAAAGGAACTGGTGAGAATCAGGAACCTGGTAATACCTGTCTGGTTTATCAGGGGCTGGAGGTAAAGAATCTGGATTAAGACTGGCTTCTGCGTACACATCATCCAAAATATCTAAAACAGGAGGGATAGCCAGAGGCCTATGCTGGGGGAGCAGTAAAAATTCCCTGAGCCTTTTCTTGGAATCTGAGTAATCTTGGCCTTCCCAGTGGAAGTGCTCCCTCAATGTATGCAGGGTTTCCCCAAAAGAGTAGTCCTCAGGGGGGGAGACCGAGGGAACAGACTCCTCAGCATCAGAGTCTTCAAAAGGGGAATAGGCATAATCCTGGTCCTCAGAATGGTCTGAGGTAATAGAAGCCTGGTCTGAGGAAGGGTAGTCTTCCTCCAGTCTGGGTCTTTTGTCAGAGGGGGTTGAGAACCCCTGATGAGAGTTATGAAATCCTCAGCCATTTTAAGCATCTGTTTTTTAGGCATGGGGTCTTGAGAGGAGGTCTGAGGACCCTGTTTTTTAGTTTTCATGGCAGCTTTAGAGTTAGTGAGGGATTTAATAGAGAAGGGGTAGGCCTGAAGATGCCTTCAGAAATGGTAGGCCTCACTAAATTTTCAGTTTCCCCGCCAAGAGTGGCGTCGGTATCTGCAGTGGGAATGGAGACCAAGGAGCCTGTGACCTCGGGCACTGAAGTCACTGGTAAAACAGTTTCATTGGTAGTCAGGGGCTGCGTAGGCGCCTCGCTGAGAACCGGTAGTCGGCCTAAGCGTGGTCTCAGTACTCGGTGCAGACCTCGGATGTCGGTCCTTGTCTTTGCGTCTTTTGCTTAAAACTGGCGTCGGTGTATCCGACGACATGATATAATTAAATTTTTTGCCAAAATAATGAAGGGCGAACTCCGGCGCTAATAGTGCGCTTGTTGAACCTAGCACAAAAATGGCAAGCCGAGACGTCGTGGTCTGGCCCTAAGCAAGGTATACAGAAAGAGTGAAAATCCTTATGCGGTATTTGCTTCCCACAAGAAATGCAATTATTAACTTTGTCTGACATCAGTCTGAGGCAAGAAAAGTTTCAACGGGTACTTAGCTTTAAAGAAGACTTTGGCTGAAATACTTCAGAAATCTCAGGAGCTGGCCGACCGGCACTTGCGAACTGCTTCTGCTTCGGCACCATGCGGCAAGAAAGACTGAAGAAAATGGCATTGGCTGCCTCTTTTATACCCCTGCCGCACTGACGTCAGGGAAGAAGCGACGACAACCGATGCCAGACCTAGACTTTGGAATTCGGCCGACCGAGGACCCGCCTGACGGCAGGATAACCCATCTGTAATGACTGCAGCTGTATGCACGATGAACATCCTTGAGATACAATGTTGAAAACCCATTTGTCTTTGGTGAGCCAATGCCAATTGTGATAGAAAAGTGCTAGTTTTCCTCCCAAGGAGGCAGCCAAGAGAGAGCTGTTTGGCAGCGGTATTGGGAAGTCATTGAGGCTGCTTTTTATATGGTTGGGGCCTGTCTTCCCCTTCTTTCTGGCCTAGTGCACCCCATTGTCGAGGCCTGTAAGGACCTTGTGATTGACCTCTACCTCTTGGACGTCTGTATCTGCCCCTTTGAGGTCTGTCTGTAGCCGGAAAGGACCAATTCTTTGTTGGCCAATTTCTGCTAAATCTTGGTGGCTGAACCTGTAAGAAATCCTTTACCGTTTGCATAGATTTTGCCGTATCCTCCATTTTCTTTAACACCTATTCTGCCTTAACTCCAAATAACACATCCTGCTGTAAAGGTGCATCCAATAATTTTGCTTTAACATGATCTGGCAACGTATGTTCTTTTAACCAAGCATGCCTTCTAATGACAGAGCCTGTAACTGCTGCTCTACAGGAGGCCTTTAAAGAATCAAAACCACACTGCAAAGTATGCTTTCCCACTTGTTCAGCTGCATGCAATAAATCCTGCATTTCTTTAAAATTAGGAGGATCTGAATCTGGAAGCATTTTTTTGTTTTAACTAAGACATCAAAAATTGCTGATATTTTAGCATGTGAAACTGGCAATTTAAGGCTCTCATTGCTAAGGTTGCAGACGTATATACTTTCTTTCCCCATCTGTCCAATGCTCTGGAATCTCTGTCAGAGGGGACTGGATTTTTTGCTGATGAGGCCTTAATCCCTTTGGGTCCCTGAGAAATAGTTTCAGGGTCAGAAACAGGGCTTTTATACAAAAATTTGTGTGAGTCAGGGACTCTGTAGTATATGTCAGGTTTAACTGGGGCTGGAGGTAAAGAGTCAGGATTTAAGCTGGATTCAGTAAACACATCATCCACAATGTCTAACACTGGCGGAATAGCAAGGGGTCTGTGTTGGGGTAATAAAAGGAAGTCTCTGAGCCTTTTCTTGGATTCAGAGTAATCCTGGCCTTCCCAATGGAAATGCCCCCTCATGGTATGTAAGGTTTCCCCAAAGGAGTAGTCCTCAGGCGGAGAGGCTGATGGAATTGATTCCTCAGCATCAGAGTCCTCATAAGGGGGTAAAGAATATCCTAGGTCTGAGCATGAATCTGACGAAATGGACACCTGGTCAGATGAGTCATAGTCTTCATCCTGTCTGGGCCTTTTATCAGGAGGGGGATGGGACCCCCTGATCAGAGTGATTGGGTCTTCGGCCATTTTGAGCATTTGTTTCTTAGGCATGGAGGCCTGTCCTGGAGAATGCTGTATTTGTTTCCTTGTTTTTAAAGGAGGCTTAGACTTAGCAGGGGGTTTAATGGTAAACAGTCTGAAAACACCCTCTGAAGCTTCGGGTTGCTCAGCTACTCCGGATCCCTCTGAAGGGTTAGCCTCGTTAGGCTGAAAAACTTGTGCGTCCGAAGGCCCAGCCATCTCCACATGGGAGTTGGAGGTGGCCTGTGGTTCTGCAGAAGCAGTCGTCAGGGGCTACGAAAGCGCCTCACTGAAAACCGGAGAACTGGCGACCGGCCTAGAAGAGGCTTCGTCATCAGGTTTGGGCCTCGGATGCCTGTCCTTGTCTTTGCGCTTTTTATGTATTCCGGTCGTCGGAAGTTCTGACGGCATGGTGTAATTGAATTTTCTGCCAAAATAATGTTGGGCAAAATCAAATGACGTTTAATAGTGTGCTTGTTAAACCTAGCACAAAACCGACAACCAGTGACGTCGTGGTCTGGGCCTAGGCATGAGATACAATAGGAATGGAAATCCTTATGAGGTATTTGCTTCCCACAAGAAATACAGTTATTAACCTTTACTGACATCGGTCTGAGGCAAGAAAAAGTTTCCCCAACGGGGTACTTAGCTTTGTAGAAGACTTTGGTTCTGGATTCAGAATGAAAATCTCAGGATTCAGCCAACCGGCACTTGCAAACTGCTTTTGCTTCAGGTACCGTGCGGCAAGAAAGACTGAAGAAAATGGTGTCGGCTACATCTTATATACCCCTGTCGCACTGACATCAGGGAGGAGGCGACAGCAAATGACGCCGGACCAAGACTTTGGAACTCAGGCCGACTGGGGAACCGCCTGACAGCAGGATAACCCAAGTGTAATGACTGCAGCAGTGTAACACGATGAACATCCAGGACTGCAACAATGAATATACTCGAACATCTACATTTATGGTTAGTGTGCACAAGTGTACTATATTCTTTGTGTTTCACTGTTGCAGTCATTACATTTGGGCTGATTCCCAAAGTTGAAGAAAAGGGTGGAGGCAGTCAAGAAGACTGGGGGCTGGCTAGGATGCCCTGCAAGACTGCAGTAGCAAAGCCTGCCCTGGATTTGGAAAAGATATGCAGATGGTAATGTTTGGTGAAGGTATGAACAGATGTCTATGTTTCAGCCTCCAGTATGTCCCTAGTGGGGACCCCTCTGAGAAAAACTGTAAAGGTGGAGGTTGCTCTGGTGGAGTGTGTCCTGTCCCCCTTTTGGGGTGGTTTCCCATGCTGTTTGTAGCAGAAATGGATGCAGTGCGCTATCCATTTGGAGACTGTTTGTTTGAATATAGCCTTGTCCTCTGCTCCTGCAGCAAAGCTGACTCGCAATTGATCAGTATTTCTGAAAGATTTAGTCCTGTCCAGCTAGAATCTGAGCTGTCTGTGCACATCTAGAGAGTGCAGAATCCATTCCCCCTTGTTTTGTGGGTTGGGAAAAAAGGTGGGCAAATGAATAGATTGGTTGAGAGCCACACTGGACACCACTTTAGGCATGAAGGTTGGGTTAGTCCTGAGGGACCCTGTCAGCATGGAAAATGATGAAGGGCTCTACAGCCATATGTGCTTGTAGCTCTGATACTCATCTAGGTGAAGTGATGGCCAGAAGCAAGGCTGTCTTCCTAGAGAGAAACATTAACTTTGCTGAAGCTGCAGGCTCAAAGGGGGGGGGGGTAGGGTGAGCTTTTCCAACACAAAGTTAAGGTCCCATGCTGGGATAGGAGCTCTTCTGGGTGGCCTTAAGTTCTTAGCCCCTCTTAGGAACTGTTTGATGAGAGGGTGTGAGAAGACAGGAGGCTCTGTGCTGAAATGAGCAGAGATGGCTGAGGCATGAATTTTAATAGAAGAGAAGGATAGATCCCTGTGTAGTAGGTCTGCCAGGTAATCCAGGATGAGAGGTAGGGAGGGCTGTGCCGTACTGGCTCCCTTAGCCTGGATCCAGGTGCAACAACTTTTCCACTTGTCAGCATAGGATTTTCTAGTGCTGGGGCATCTGGCCTCACAACATCTAGAACTTGTTTGCTTAGGCTGGCAGCTTGAGGAGAGGTCAGGGAATAAGCCAGGCTGCCAGGTTGAGGGTCTGCAAATGGGGATGAATGAACTCTTCATTCCTCTGGGTAATGAGTGATGGAACAAGGCTGCACAGCAGTGGGTACCAGTGCTGGCATGGCCAGTCTGGGGCAATCAGGATTGCTCTCGAGCTTTCCTCCCTTATTTTGAGCAGCACCCTTGAAATGAGGGGTAGAGGGGGAATGCATAGACTGAGAGGTTTACCCACTGGAAGGATACAGCATCCACTTTCCAGGCTTTTCTGTGAGGTTCCCTGGTGCAGAATTTGCTAAGCCAATGATTGGAGTTGGAGGCAAAGAGGTTGACCTGCGGGGTGCCCCATTTTTGGGTTACAAGGGTGAAGGTTCTGTGGTCTAGCTGCCACTTGTGTGGGTCTAGCAGGTTTCTGCTTAAGTTGTCTGCCAGAGAGCTTAAAGAGCCTGGCAGGAATTGTGCTAGCAGGTGTAGTTGCATGGCTGAGGCCGTGTGCCAAAGGGTCATGGCGAGCCTGCAGAGAGGATGAGTGCGTCCATCCCTGCTTGTTGATATACCACATCACTGTGGTGTTGTCTGATTTGATCAGTAGAGGCCCCGGGGAGAGTAGGGGTCTGAAAGTTATCAGGGCGTGCAGAACAGCTAACATCTCTTTTTGAGCAGCACCCTTGAAATGAGGGGTAGAGGGGGGAATGCATAGACTGAGAGGTTTACCCACTGGAAGGATAGAGCATCCACTTTCCAGGCTTTTCTGTGAGGTCCCCTGGTGCAGAATTTGCTGAGCCAATGATTGGAGTTGGAGGCAAAGAGGTTGACCTGCGGGGTGCCCCATTTTTGGGTTACAAGGGTGAAGATTATGTGGTCTAGTTGATGTGCAGATGTAT
Source organism: Protopterus annectens (assembly GCF_019279795.1). Taxonomy (NCBI): domain Eukaryota; kingdom Metazoa; phylum Chordata; order Ceratodontiformes; family Protopteridae; genus Protopterus; species Protopterus annectens. Next base: position 128,056,779 of record NC_056745.1, on the reverse strand, counting down.
TTGATTTGGGCTCCATTGGCCCAGAATGCACCTACCATCCAGGTGAGCACCCCAGGCATAGTCTGATGCATCTGTGGTGAGGGTCTGAATGGTGTGGGATTGTGAGAATGGGAGTCCCTGGTTGTGGTTGCATGCTGCTGCCCACCAAAGGAAATCTTTTCTTAGACAAGATATCATTGGTATAATAGTTTCCAGGTCTTGAGAGTGCTGACACCAAAGTCTTTTTGGGTACCATTGCAGTTTCCTCATATGCAGTCTGGCATATAGAATAAGTAGAATACAGGAGGCCATGAACCCTAGAGCTTGCAGGACTTTCCTTGCGGTTAACTGGGTTCTGGTGGCTAGTTGAGAGAGGCAGTCTGTCAGGTAGGCTTGTTTTTCTGGAATAAGGAATGCCATCTAGGATGCTGTGTCCAGGCTTGCTCCCAGGAACACAAATTTTTGTGTGGGGACTAGTTTTGATTTCTTTTCATTGATAGTATACACCAGGGAGGTCAGTAGGTCCTTTACAAAGGTCAGGTGCTGGAGCAGCTTTTTCTGACTGTCTGCCTGAATCAGGCAGTCATCTAAGTATGGGTAAATTTGAATATTTCTTTGTCTGCAAAAAGCAAAGGCGGGAGCCAGACATTTTGTGAAACCTCTGGGAGCAGTAGATAAGCCAAATGGAAGCACAGAGAACTGAAAGTGCATAGACACTGCCCTGAAACGTAGGTATTTCCTGCATGATTCCCTGATTGGGATGTGTAGGTAGGCCTCTTTTAGATCAAGGGTGTCTAACCAAGCATCTCTACAAAGCATAGGTAGAAGCTGCTGGAGGGTGAGCATTTTGAATTTTGGTATCACCAGAAAGATGTTTAGAATGGCTAGATCAAGGATGGGGCACCAGGAAGAGTCTGGAATAGAAACCTTGGTCTATCTGTTCTGCAGGAACATGCTCAATTGCCTCATGGAGAGCAGGGAGAGAACTTGTTTTTGGCCTCTGCCCACTGGTTTGGAGGAAGATCTGGGAACCCTTTTGGGGTTGGCAGAGTGTGGAAATAAAACTTGCATCCCTGGGACACTATGTTAAAGACCCAGTGGTTGTTAGTAATGGTGGCCCAGTTGTTTGTGTGGAAGGAGAGTTTTCCTCCTAGGGGCATGAGCAGGTTTGGGCCTGGGCTGAGCTGGCCTGGAGGGGGCAGGAAAGGATCAGTGTTTGGAAGGGTAATGCCTATTGAACCTCGGTGGCTGTACCTGTAAGAAATCTTTAACTGTCTGCATAGATTTGAATTTTATTCCATCTTTTTTAAGATCCGTTCTGCCTTGGTACCAAATAAATTGTCTTTGTTCAAGGGTGCGTCCAATAATTTTGATTTGACATGGTCTGGCAAGGTCTGCTCTTTAAGCCAAGCATGCCTTCTAAGGACAGAACCAGTGACTGCTGCCCTGCAAGATGCTTCTAGGGTGTCAAATCCACATTGTAAGGTGTGCTTATTAACTTGACTTGCAGAATGCATTAACTCTTGTAACTCTTTATTTTCTGCACAAGCTGGAAGAGTAGATATTTTTTGTTTGAGGAGTTCCATGGTATGCTGTTGATATTTGAGCATATGGAACTGACAATTTAGTGCTCTAACAGCAAGAGTAACAGAGGTGTATACTTTTTTACCTCATCTATCTAATGCTCGGGAATCCCTATCTGACGGGGTGGGATTCTTAGCTGAAGTTGCTTTGATTCCTTTAGGTCCTTGAAAGATGACCTCGGGGTCAGCAGAAGGATTTTTAAAAATAAATTTGTGAGAGTCAGGGACTCTATAATACCTGTTAGGTTTCCTGGGAGCAGGAGGGAGGGTGTCAGGAGTCCGACTGGATTCCATAAAAACATCATCCACAACATCCAGGACTAGAGGAATGGCCAGAGGTCTATGCTGTGGTAGATCTAAGAATTCCCTGAGTCTCTTTTTTGACTGAGGGTAGTCCTGACATTCCCATTGGAAATGCTCCCTTAAAGTATGTAGGGTTTCCTCAAAGGAAAAGTCCTCAAGTGGAGAGGCTGAATGGATGGATTCCTCTGCATCAGAATCCTCATAAGCAGAGAGAGGTTGCATATCTTCATATTCAGATGCATCAGAGTCCTCGAACTCCTGTTCAGATAAAACCACTGGAGACAAGTCTCTTTTTCTTTTGGAACAGGTAGCCTGGCCTCCCCTAATAAACATTATAAGGTCTTCTGCCATTTTAAGCATTTGAGAATGGGGAAAGGAAGCTGGTGGCTGAGCTTGGGTCATTGTTTTTTTGGGTGTGGTTCATACCCTGGGCCTTAAAAACTCCGTATTTTTCAAAAGAAAGTACAGTTGTGTACACTTACCATAAATGTAGATGTTCAAGTGTATTCACTGTTGCAGCTATTACATTTGGGTAATCTGCTGGCAGATTGCTTTCAGTCAGCCTGAATTCCAAAGTCTTGGGTCCTGCGTCAGTTGCTGTCTCCTCTTCCATGACGTCAGGTCATCAGGGGTATAAAACATACAGTTGATGCCATTTTCTTTCATTTTTCTTGCCCCCAAAAAGGTAGCAATATTATAAATATTTATATATATACATGCATCAATATAAAGTTTACCATCATCTACAAGCAAATACACCACATAGGTTGTAGAAGATAGAGAAGGAAAGATAAACTGTAGAATGACAGGGGGACGGCGGGAGGGTAACCTGGACTGCAACAGTGAATACACTCGAACATCTACATTTATGGTAAGTGTACACAACTGTACTATGTTCTTCATGTTTCACTGTTCCAGTCATTACATTTGGGTAGAATCTCAAAGCTATGGTTGGGAGGCTGGAGCTAAACAGCATTAGGTGAGGCTATAAGGCCATGCAGCACTGCAGTGGCAAAGCCTGCCCTTGACTTAGAGTAGAGAGGCAAATGGTAATGCTTTGTAAAGGTGTGAACAGAACTCCAAGTAGCAGCCTCTAGAATGACCTTGGTTGGTACTCCTCAGAGAAAGGCTGCTGAAGTAGCTGCAGCCCTGGTGGAGTGAGACCTAATGCCCTTGGGCACAGGTTTGCCATGGTGTAAGTAGCAGAAACGGATGCAATGGCTTATCCACTTTGAAATTGTTTGCTTTGAAATAGCCTTTCCTTCTGATCCTGCAGCATATGACACTAGTAATTGCTCAGTTTTTCTTAGAGCTTTAGTCCTGCTCAAGTAAAATCTTAGCTGTCTGTGTACGTCCAAGGAATGCAGAATTCTCTCCCCTTTGTTCTGCAGATTTGGATACAAAGTTGGCAGATGAATTGTTTGGTTAAGAGCCACACTGGAAATTACCTTAGGCATAAAAGTAGGATTTGTCCTCAGAGACACCCTGTCTGGGTAAAATATGATAAAAGGCTCTACAGCCATGAGGACCTGTAGTTCTGAAACTCTTCTTGCTGAAGTAATTGCTAGTAGCAGAGCTGTCTTCCATGATAAGAACTTTATATCAGCGGTAGCAGATGGTTCAAATGGAGGCAGAGTGAGCTTTTCTAATACATAATTGAGGTCCCATGCAGGTAAGGGTGATCTTCTAGCAGGCCTTACGTTTTTGGCTCCTCTAAGATACTGCTTTAGTAAAGGATGAGAAAAGACTGGAGGCTCTGTATTGTAATGAGCCGAAATGGCTGAAGCATGGATTTTGATTGATGAGAAAGATAGGCCTTTGTCAAGTATCTCAGTTAAGCATTGTCATATCTGAGGAATATGTGATTCTGCTGTATCAGTTCCTTGTGCTTGATTCCAAGCACAGAATCTCTTCCATTTGTCAGCATAAGATTTTCTAGTACTAGGCCTTCTGGCTTCCAAAATGACATCCATCACAGCTTTACTGAGAGGTGTCGTTTGTATGATTACAGGATTAGCCATGCTGCCAGGTTCAGAGTCTGTAGTTGATTGTGCAGGATCTGATTGTTTTGCTGGGACAGTAGTTGTGGTTTTTGAGGCAAGGTCCAAGCTGGGTATTGAGACAAGTTCCTTAGGATTGGGTACCAGTATTAGCGTGGCCAGTCCGGGGCAATTAATATCATCTTTGGCTTCTCTTGTCTGACTTTTAGGAGGACCTTGGGAAGAAGAGGCAGAGGAGGAAAGGCATAAACTGATAGGGCGTCCACTTTCCATGCTTGTCTGTGATAAGCCCTTGTGCAGAATCTTTTGAGTTGATAATTTTGAGGAGAGGCAAATAGATCTATGTCTGGGCTCCCCATTTCTCTGTTATCATGCTGAAGACTTGTGGATTTAGTTTCCACTCGTGAGGATCCATAAGGTTTCTGCTTAAATCATCTGCCAGAGTGTTTTGTTTTCCTGGCAGGAATTGAGCTTGAAGATGTATTTGGTAAGTCAAAGCTGTGTCCCACAGTGCCATGGCTAATCTGCAAAGGGGGTACGAGTGAGTGCCCCCTTGCTTGTTTATATACCACATGACTGTGGTGTTGTCCATCTTTATCAGTAGTTGTCCTGGATGAAGTAAGTCCTTGAAGGCTGTTAGGGCATTTTGAACAGCTAGCATCTCTTTCTGGTTGATATGTAGATGCATTTGATTTGGTGCCCATATGCTCTGAATGCATCGTCCTGCCATGTAGGCCCCCCAGGCATAATCTGATGCATCTGTTGTCAAGATTTGATTGGCAGGGGGTAGAGTGAAGGGCCATCCCATGTTTTGGTGACAGGCCTTTGCCCACCATAGAAACTCCTGTTGCAGGCAGGGAATGAGAGGAATCATTGTTTCCAGACTGTGTGAATGTTGACTCCATAAACTTTTTAGGTACCACTGAAGTTTCCTCATATGCAGTCTTGTATATGGAATTAGTAGGATGCAGGATGGCATGAAGCCCAGAGCCTGCAGAATTTGTCTTGCAGAAGACTGGGTTTTTGTTGCCATCAGTTTGAAGTAAGTAGTCAGTTGCTTTGTTTGTCTGGCATGAGGTAAGCCATCTGGGCAGATGTATTCAAGCTTGCACCCAGGAATGTTATCTTTTGAGAAGGTACAAGTTGTGATTTAAGTGTTAGAAGCCTTTTCACAAACGCCAGGTGTCATAGAAGAATGTCCTTGTTCTCTGCTTGAATGAGACAGTCATCCAACTAAGGATGTATTTGAATACTTCTTTGTCTGCAAAATGCAATTACTGGTGCCAGGCACTTTGTAAAGACCCTGGGCGCAGTAGATAAGCCAAAGGTCAGTGCAGAGAATTGGTAATGCATTAAGCCAGCCTTGAATCTGAGGTATCTTCTGCACAACTGTCTTATTGGGACATGCAGGTATGCCTCTTTTAGGTCTAAAGTCACCAGCCAAGCATTCTTGCTCAGCATGGGCAGAAGCTGTTGCAAAGTGAGCATTTTGAATTTTAGAATGTCCAAGTATGGGTTCAAAATTGATAAATCCAGTATTGGCCACCAGGCCTTGTCCTTTCTGGGTACCAAGAACAGTCTTGAGTAAAAACCTTGCCCTTTTTCCTGTTCTGGTACTGTATGAATGGCCCCCATATCCATGAGGGACGTAACCTGTTTCTGTGCCTCTGCCCATTGTTTTTTTGACAGAACTGGCCAACCATTTGTCATTGGCAGAGTGTGGAAATGGAATCTGTATCCTTGTGATACAATGTTTAGTACCCACTTGTCCTGGGTTATTAACTGCCAATTTTGAGCAAAAAGTGCTAATTTTCCCCCTATGGGTGCTGCCAATAGATAAGTGCTTGGTGTAGGTAGAGGGAAGTCATTGGGATTGCTTTCTGTAGGTTTGTGCTTTATCTCCTCCAGATTTGGAGGTGGATGCACCCCATTGCTTTGACCTGTATGAGTCTTGAGCCTGGTACCTGGAACACTTAGAGCGTCTGGATTTGCCCCTTTGAGCTCTGTCTGACACAGGAAACGACCAATTTTTTGTAGGCCAGTGTCTACTGAATCTAGGTGGCTGCACTTGTAAGAAATCTTTAACAGTTTGCATGGACTTAGCTTTGTCTTCCATTTTCTTTAAAACCTCTTCTGCCTTAATACCAAACAGAGAATCATGCTGTAAAGGTGCATCTAGCAATTTAGCTTTAACATGATCAGGCAAATTTTGTTCCTTTAACCAGGCATGTCTCCTAATCACAGATCCAGTGACTGCGGCCCTGCAGGAGGCCTCTAAAGAATCAAAACCACATTGCAAAGTATGCATTCCAACTTGTGCAGCTGCATGCAATAATTCCTGCAAATCCTTACTTTCTGCACATTCTGAAATCAACATCATGTTCTGTTTCAACAATCCCATAACATGTTGTTGGTACTTAAGCATATGAAGTTTAAGGCCCTGATTGCCAAGGTTGCAGATGTATAAACCTTTTTTCCTCATCTGTCCAGTGACCTTGAATCTCTGTCGGAGGGGGTAGGGTTTTTTGCTGTTGAGGCATTAACTCCCTTTGGACCCTGTGAAACAGTTTCAGGATCAGCAGCAGGGTTTCTAAATAAAAATTTATGAGAGTCAGGGACCCTGTAATATCTGTCAGGCTTACTGGGAGCCGGAGGTAAGGAGTCAGGGGTCAGGCCTGACTCCGAAAACACATCATCCACAATGTCTAAAACAGGGGGAATGGCTAAAGGCTTGTGCTGAGGGAGAAGAAAATCCCTGAGCCTCTTGTTTGATTCTGAGAAGTCTTGACTCTCCCATGAAAATGCTCCCTCAAAGTATGCAAGGTTTCTCCAAATGAATAATCCTCAGGAGGAGATGCAGATGGAATAGACTCCTCAGCATCAGAATCCTCATAGGGAAGTAAAGATAATTCCTGATCAGAAGAGGAATCAGAAGAAATAGAAACCTGATCTGAAGATTCATAGTCAGTGTCTTGCCTAGGCTTCTTATCTGGAGGGGGATGGGTACCCCTGATCAAGGTAATAAGGTCTTCAGCCATTTTGATCATCTGTTTTTTAGGCATAGAGGACTGTGCACGTGGCTCAGGCATCGTTTTTTTAGTTTTAGAAGGTGTCTTTGCCTTTGGTTTTGCAGCTTTCGTTGGTCTGATATAAAAATGTTGAGGTCTGAATACACCCTCAGAAGCCAGTGCCTGCTCAGCGGCTCCAGACCCATCCGAGGGAGATACATCTGTCGGTCCAATACCTTGAGTATCTTGTGGCATGCCGGACTCCACATGGGTGTCGGTAGAGCCCTGTGACTCGAAGGTAGCGGGTATCAGGGGATGCGAAAGTGCCTCACTGAGTACTGACAAACCAGCGACTGGCTTAGGAGAAGCTTCGTCGTCGGTTTTGGATCTCGACTGCCTTTCTCTGTCCTTTTCTTTGCATTTTTTATGTACTCCGGTAGTTGGATTGCTATCTGCCGACATTTCTGGGTAGTTAAATCTGTTTCCAAAATACTTAGATGCAAAAATATACCAATGCTTAATAGTGCGTTGGTTAAATCTAGCACAAAACCGACAGCCAGGCATGTTGTGATCACGGCCTAGGCAAGGAATACAGTATAAATGGAAATCCTTATGAGGTATTTGCTTCCCACAAGTAATACAATTATTAACTTTTTCTGACATCGGTAAAAAGCAAGAAAAAAGTTTCCCCAACAGGGTACTTAGCTTTAGTGAAGACTTTGGTTCTGAAACTCAAACGCGAATATTTCAGTAGTTGGCCGACCGGCACTTGCAAAATGCTTCTGCTTCGGGCACCGTGCGGCAAGAAAGACTAAAGAAAATGGCGTCGGCTGCATGTTTTATACCCCTGACGACCTGACGTCATGGAAGAGGAGACAGCAACCGATGCAGGACCCAAGACTTTGGAATTCAGTCCGACTGAGGGCAACCTGCCAGCAGATTACCCAAATGTAATGACTGCAACAGTGAAACACGAAGAACATCTGAAAATGCAAAAGAAGTCATTGGTCTGTGTCGAGCATCGGTAGTGTGAAGTACTTCCTCGGCAGCCGGTGCCTCCTCATCGGCTCTGGACCCATCCAAGGTAGAGACATCCACAGGGTCCTTAGTCGAAGAAAAGTCTCATGGCATACCGGACTCCAAAAGGGTCTTGGTAGCGGCCTGCGAATCCACAGAAGTGGTCATCAGGGGCTGCGAAAATGCCTCACTGAGGACCGGAGAACTGACGACTAGCTTAATGGAAGCGTTGTCGGCAGTTATGGACTTGTGTGGTCTGTCTCTGTCTTTATCCTTACATTTTTTCAGAAGATCAGTAGTCAGAAGGCTTACCGAAACCATAATGGAATTTGAGGAATTAGAGCAAAAATATCTGGCTACAATAAGGGCCCGACGATGTAGAGTTCTGGCATTGAACAAAGCACAAAAGTGACAGTGGGGGACGTTGTGGTCTGGGCCTAAACAGGTGACACAGTAAGAATGCAAGTGTCGGTGTGGTATTTGCTTTCCACAGGCAAGACAATTGTTAACTTTTTCTGACATTGGTTAGAGTAAGAAAAAAGGATCCCCAACGGGGTACTTAGCTTTAGAAGACTTCACTTCGGAAACGAAACTCAGGTAGCGGCCGACCAGCACTCATGCAAACTGCTTTTGCATCGGGCTCCTCTGCAAGAAAAACTGATGTAATGGTATTCGCTGCCTGTTTTTATATGTCTGACAACCTGACACCATAAATACTAAGCCTTTGGTATTCGGGCCGACTGAGGGCTACCCCTGGCAGGATAACCCAAATGTAATGACTGCAACAGTGAAACACAAAGAACATCGTAATAGCATAAGAAGGTGGTGACCAGCACTATACATCGGTATAAGGGAACCTCATGGGGGCACAGGTTTCACAGGCAAATAGGGAAACACTGGTTTGTGTGCACATTAGAGTCTTGAGGTAAGTGCTTCCAATGTAACCAAGAGGGGGCAAATAAAGTCCAAATGTCCACAGAGAATGTTTGGAGAATAAAAGCCAAACAAAGTTGCTAGCAGAGGTAACATCATGGCAGTAGTGGGGAGTCTTGAAACTGCAACTGCTCTAAACTATCATAACTTGTGCCCTATCCTGGTAGAAGGTAAATAAACTATTTTAAGAGCTATACTGCATGAGACATAACCATGGTTAATCTTACTTTTGTTAGAGAGGAGCATTATTTTCCAGGTGCCACTGCTGAGGCACTCTGGATTGAGAAAGGTTACAGGGAGAAAAACGTGACAGTATTTGAGGATAAATCAGACATATGACACAGTATATTGTGTATATGCAAATAATAAATGGGGAAGGTAGTGGGCAAGAGTTCCAGCCAATGCCCACACCTCCCGTAGCACTTTGGGATATAGCTGCTTCAGAAAAGGGCTAGATAGCAGCAACAGGTATAAATTTGAGCTACAGTTTTCAAAATGTACTAGTGTTCCACTGAAAAAGCATACTTCAGAGGTGATGAAAGTTGGTAACAGCAAACCTGGATGTGAGAGACAGTTGTTGAAAAACACTAGGCTTCCTCTGTTAGGAAAACTGGGGATAATCTCAAAAAGAGAGAGAGAGAGAGAGAGAGAGAGAGAAGAAAGACACATTCCTCAAATCGCACCTCACAAAACTTGAAGAGGGCAGCCAAAGAGGAGCCTGACTCTCAAAGTCAGAGGAAAGTCCATATACCTGCACAATGAGTTAGTGCACAGAAAATTAGTTCCCAAAGAAGGGCTAGAAGAAGACATGATATGAAGGCTGGTAGTCCCAAAGGCCTAATGTCAGGCATTTCTGGCCATAGCTCAACATAATATTTTTTTATATGATTTGGGCATAAAGTGTACACAAATGCGACTATGCAAAATTTTTATTAGCCAAGCATTGCAAAAAATGTGAGGGCATACTGCAAACTGTGTGAGCAGAATCAAAAAGTTGTTAAAGCAGAAAAAAAAGCTAAGGCTGCATTGGTACCTTTACCTGTTAAGTGAAAGATAATTTTAGGGGGTCTCTGTGGATATTGTAGGGCCTCATAGTACCCCAAGCTCCATGGGTAAGAGGTATATCTTGGTGGTGGCAGACTACTCTACTACGTACCCTGAAGCAGTAGTTTTGTCCATTACCGAGATAGAAAAGGTGGCAAACACTCTGTCAAAAATTTTAGTAGAGGTGGTTTTCCCTGAAAAATACTGATGGACAGGAAGCGTATGCCAGTGGCATAGAGGGAAAAACCCTGCTCATGGTCAAGACTGACCTAGTTTAATAAGCAGCCTGGGAGCTTGTCAGCACAGGCAAAGAAGAATGGATGTATCCACTTTGGGGGCGAATGTAGGAGCCAGACATGTATATTGGTGTGTCCCCCCAATGACAGACTGATATGTATGTGTGGCCTAGGGAGGGTAATAGGCTCACCAACCCACCAGTAATGCCCGTAGCCTTTGTAGTGGTTGTGTAAGAACATGTACCCATATGTGGTGGTTGTGTAAGAGCATGTCCCCTTATATAGTGGTTGTGTAGCAGCATGGACCCATATGTAGTGGTTGTGTAACGGTATGCACCACTACGTAGTGGTTATGTAAGAGCTTGTACCCATATGTAGTGGTTGTGTAAGAGTATGCACCCTTATGTAGTGGCTGTGTAAGAGCATGCACCCTTATGTAGTGGTTGTGTAACAGCATGGACCCATATATAGTGGTTGTGTAAGAGTATGTATCCATATGTAGTGGTTGTGTAAAAGAGCAAGTAACCATATGTAGTAATTGTGTAAGAGCACGTACTCATATGTAGTGGTTGTGTAAGAGCATGTACCCTTATATAGTGGTTGTGTAGCAGCATGGACCCGTACTCATATGTAGTGGTTGTGTAAGAGCATGTACACTTATATAGTGGTTGTGTAGCAGCATGGACCCGTACTCATATGTAGTGGTTGTGTAAGAGCATGTATCCTTATATAGTGGTTGTGTAGCAGCATGGACCCAAATGTAGTGGTTGTGTAACATCATGTACCCTTAAGTAGGGGTTGTGTAAGAGCACGTACCCATATATAGTGGTTGTGTAAGAGCATGTACCCATATGTAGTGGTTGTGTAAGAGCACATACCCATATGTAGTGGTTGTGTAAGAGCATGTACCCATATGGGGAAGCATTGTGAGCCTCTGTGGTGATGTAGTTGAGCTTCTCTCTCTCTACAGGTGGTGGAGTTAGGTAACACTAATGCCCTCAAGAGCCAGGATGCCAGCAAAGGCACAAACTCCTTGAAGTCTGTTTTTTTGACAATCTCTCCAGATGCTTTTCAACAAGTTCATGACAACTCACTGAACAACCATTTCACTGAAACATAATTCACTCAGTCAAAATGGTCAAAAGCCAGTTTTACTGAAAGACCGTTTAATCAAATTCAAAACAACTGAAACACAATACAGTCAAAAAACATCCAAGGGAAAAGTTTTCAAAAATACTTTTTTGCAGGGGAGCAAGCCCCTCTGCAGGCCCACATAGGAGTGCTTTGCCCCCACAGCATCCTTACTCAAATATACTAACTCCACAGATGTACAACAGTGGAGAAAAGAGCAGAAACACCAACAGTGAATCACTGGTGATGCACAACACATTACATAGAAAACTTCATAACACAAACACACCTTTAAAAAATGTTTTTACAAGGGGCAACATACAAGCTCTATAGTCATAGAACTGTGTAGAAAAGTGAAAATAGCACACACACACACACACACACACACACACACACACACACACACACACAGGCACACGCGCACGCATACACGCACACACACACACGCACGCATACACGCACACACACACACACACACACATACATGCACACGCATACCCACACACGCACACGCGCACGCATACACGCACACACACACACACACACACACACACACACACACACACACACACACACGCACACACGCACACACACGCACGCGCGCACACACATGGAATCACTGCCAGTCCACATAAAACAAGTGCCAGGTAAAGCTTCTTCAGACACTTTTGTATACTTCTGGTACTTCTGGTTCTGTATTACAGAAATAGAATTGACTTTCAGCCATATTGCTTCTGAGTGAAATGGGCTTTCAGTAATTTGGATTCAGTGGTTTGTCATTTAGTGAAATCAAATTATAGTGATCTATAAATATAAATGCAAGTATAAAAATAAATGTGTGTGTGTGTGTGTGTGTGTGTGTGTGTGTGTGTGTGTGTGTGTGTGTGTGTGCACGCGCGTTTGTATGTATATGTGTAATAAGAACAAGGAGGATGTGAAAACCTGTTTTTTCCCATTCTACTGTCCATTTCTATGGTGTTAGTGGCTGAATTGACATAAATTGTGGTTCTGCAACTTCTTGTTTGCTACAGACAATATTCTGGCATCTGGTTTGGGATTCTATTCTAAACTTGTGTAAGAGACACAGATTCCACAGATGATCCTGCTGTTGCTTCTTGGCACAATACGTTGTGTTCTTTAGTGTTAGGACATGTCTATTACAGCTTCCCCTACATGTGGTTTGCACACTTTGTTGAACACTAACTTTCACACTCCATCTCCCTGATGTGTTGTTTCCCCAAGCATGTTTGCTATATATGTACTTGAGCTGTAAGACTGCAGCTCATTCATGCACTGTGTTCTCCCTTCTATTCTATTTCTTTTTCTCCCATGGTTATGCAACCATGGAGTTAGTATTATTCAAGTAACGGTGATGGGGTAAAGTCCCACACTTAGAGGAGCACAGTAGGTCATGCTCCCTGCAAAAACCACAAACTTAGGTTTTGTTTTGGGGAGGTGTTTATTGATCTGATGTTAATCTTCAGTCTGGAGTGATACTCTGTCTTTATGGAAAAATCATATAAGGGCATTTTATGCACAAGGCTTGTAGTTCAGATATTCATCTTGCTGAGGTAATAGCTGCCAAGAATAAAGTTTTCCAGGACAAAAATTTTATATCACAAGTGGCAGCAGGTCAAAAGGAGAATGAATCAAGGATTGTAGAACAAGTGTCAAATTCCATGGCTTGATTAGGTCTTTGAAGGGTGGTCTAATGTGCATGACACCTTTCAAAAAGGTTTTACAGAGACGATGAGAAATCAAGGATGAGTCCTAGAAGCCATTGTGGAAGTTAGAGATAGCCACCAGGTGTACTCGAACATTTAGAAGCTGCCGCTCCCGAATGGAGAAGGTTTGATAAGTAGTCCAGTACCAAAGTAAGTGGAGCTGAAAAAGGGTCTATTCCTTCTCTCGAGACCAGATTATGAATCTTTTCCACTTGCTGAGATAAAATTTCCTAGTGGATGGTTTATGGAAGCCAGAAGAATGTGATATACAGGGGAGGATGGGTTATTTTGCCTGGCAATTACCGGATGTGGAGGAACCAAGCTATCAGCTTGAGGCTCAATATGTTTGGATGCAACAACCCTTGTGGGTAGGACAGCAATTCCGGAGTTGGATCCAGAATCCATGGTTGATGTACTAGGTGAGACCAAAAAAAGGGAAACCAAACTTGTCGGGGCCAATAGGGTGCAATGAGGATTATTCTACTTCTCAACCAAAGAGCCTTCTTTAGAAATTGTGGGATCAGAGGAAAGGGAAGGAAGGCATAAAGAAGTCCTGTAGGCCAATCGTGTACTAGAGCATCCCTTGGGAACTCCCCCTGTGGGTTAATTAGAGCAAAGTAGCTGATGCATTTGTGGTTTGCGGGGCATGCGAACAGATCACAGCAAGGCTGGCCCCAGCAACTGAAGATCTTCGCTGCTATGATAGGATTGAAGGACCACTCGTGAGGCAGGAGAATGCATCTGCTCAGTTTGGCTGCAATTACATTGGCCCAGGAATGTGTGTTGCTATCAGAAAGCGGTTGGAAGCTATCACCCATTGCCAAATTCTCATGGCCTCCCGACACAATGGGTAGGACTTGGTTCCATCTTGTTTGTTGACATACCAGACTATGGACATGTTGTCGGACTCGATAGCAATTGTCCCTGACAGGAGGACAGATTGGAATGATTGCAATGCCAGAAACATTTCTAGGACATTGATATGCAGGTTGGCCTCCATGGGTGACCAAGTGCCTTGGACTGTCTTTCCCTGGAAATGCCCCCCTCACCCCATCAGAGAAGTGTCAGTGGTCACTATGGCCTTGGGCTGAGAGGGGGAGAATGGATGACTCTGTAGGTCTTTTTCTGGCTTCATCCACAAAAATAAGTTTTGTTTGCATTGACTTGTTATGTGGATCTGAAAAGACATAGGATGAGTCAAAGGGGACAAATGTAAGGTTTGTAAGGCCAAACTGGAAACAGTCACACACCTCTTGCTGGCTGTAACATACTATTGGCAGAATTACTGTATACAGAAAATCTCAACAATGTGGTAGAGACTGTTGCACTGGGGACTGTGCAAACATTATGGTTTTGAAGTGGCTGAGAAGCACTGGAAACATGAGCCACAAAGCATCATAGAAAATAATCAAGTCTACAACACATGGGATCATCCATTACCAACAATTCAAAAGATAGATGCTATAAAACTGGATATAGTAGTCCAAGAAAAGAAGACAAGAACAGCATTGATCATTGAAATCGCCACACCCAGTGACTACAGTGTCCTGCGTACAGAGAGACACAAAGTCATAAAATATCAGGATCTGCAGGCAGAAATGAGAGCAATGTGGAAGAAGGATACCCAGATAATTCCAATAGTAGTAAGAGTAACAGGTCTTATAAAAAAGAATCTACAATCACACTTAAGTATGCTACCAATACATGTAACTCTGTACAAACTGCAGAAGGAGTTATTATTGGGCAGGTTGCGGATGCTGCGAAGAACACTTTTCACTGACATCAAAGAGTGAAACAATACTAATTTCATGAACTTTAATCGTACTTTGACTTAGGAATGGGGTCCATTCCTGTCATGGTATTAGAAACCCAAAAGATATGGAGAAATTAAAAAAGGGAGAGACCACTGTGTTAGTAAAAGCCACTGTAGAAGCCTCATGTGTAGTCTTGCCAGGGGAACTATTGTAATCGATGCTGCCATAGATCCTAGTAGTTGAAGGACTGCCCGAGCTGAAACGTTGAGAGAGTATCACCCAGATTTGAGACCTTAGTCTTTCTAACCTATGAAGTGGGAGGGAGAGGAGACTAGGGAAGATTGAGTAATGAAAGCTGCCCCTATGAATTCCAGATTTTGAGAAGGAATCAACTTGCATTTCTCTCTGTTTACTGAGACCCCTAAGGATTTTGCTAGCTTTTGGGTGAATGTAAGGCTGTAACCAGTAGACGCTTGGTGAGGGCGGTAAAGAGCCATCTTCTAAATACGGAAACACCCAGAATCCTTGCAGTCTCAAGTGAGCTGTTACCACTGCCATGCATTTGGTGAACACTCTGGGGGCTGTACTGAGACCAAAGGGCAGCACTCAGAATTGTTAGTAATTGGCTCCCAGATGGAAGTGGAGGAATCTTCTGGAGCATTTGCCCATTTTTATGTGGTACTATGCATCCTGAAGATCTATTGAGCACATCCAATCATCTTTCTCTAGAAATGGTAGGATAGACTGAACAATGACCATCCGGAATTTTGTTTGTCTGACAAATTTGTTTAGGATGTTGAGTAAAATCCGGATCCTATGTGGTTTGATGAGACTGCTTGGATGACTCTTTTTAGGAGCAGCTTTTGTATTTCTTGAGCTGCTGATTTCCATTGACTGGGTGGAACATTGGGAATATGCCTTAGCAGCCTTGGGTAACGATTGAAAGGTATGTGATAACCTCTGGTAATTATTGCCTGCACCCAAAAATCTGTGTTTATCGTTTGCCAGGCAAGGTGGTGCAGAGAAAATTGTCCCCCGACTGCTTCCAGAGGGAAGCAATCGGGCCGCTCTTCAGGAGCATTAATAGGGCTGTCCAGAGAAAGAAGCTGTGGATCCCTGATTATGTGAACCCCTTCTGCCTCTGTAGGGGCATCTTCCAGATGAGTTTCCCCCTCTGCCTCGGGGGAGGGTAAACTCACCACGTGTGTCACAGAAAGGACCCTAGGATTTCTTGTGTCACATCTTTCCACTCCTCTGATTCCTAGGGTAGGATCGTTGGGGGGTGGAAAAACGCAAGCCCATGGCAGAGAGGGTGTTACCGACCTTTTCACACCTGGCTAAAGTGTCTTTTACCTTTGGGCCAAAAAGATAAGAGGCCTCCATGGGATCATTGAGAAAGGAAAACTTAAAAGAGTCTGCAAAATCACATAGGCGCATCCAGGCATGACATCTCATGACAATGCCTGCACCTGCTGCTCTAGCCGCCCCTTCGGTAGTATGTGAAATCAGGTAACCAAAGACTTAAAATTCCTCCACAAATATGTCAAAAGGCGCTGCTTCCAGTAAACAATAAAGGCTGTCCTCCATAAAAGTTCTTAGAACTCAGTATAGTAATCAATCCACCAGCCAAAAACGGGTTGCAAAGAACTCCAGTTAATTTATTTATTTAACATAAAATAATGAAAAACATCGGATTTAGCGCTTTCATCTCCACCACGGACACTTCATCAGAATCATCTGTTTCAGGTTAAAAACACTTTTTATATCATTCCATTCATTCTAATTGGCTGGCCAATCAATGCTGAAATTGGTAAACTAACCAAACTTTTAACCCTTCATATCCAGTGATAAAAACATTTGGTTCGTATTAAACCAGTTCTATAAATAATTTATAAATACATTTACAAGTATAAAATATTAAATACAAGTTATACACATAAATGAATAATTATTATTGCGAAAAATTGTTAAAAAACTTTTAAAACCATGTTTACATAAAATATATATATATATATATATATATATATATATATATATATATATATATCCCTAATTCTCAAAGGGACAGCATACATGTGACCCCATGTCATGATACCTACTAAACATTTTAAACCATACAGTGCATTGTAACGAAAAAGTCATTTCAATTGAAATCCTTAGTTCATACATATAACATCCTATACTCTAATGTTTTTAACTAAAAATAAGAAAATGTTGTCCCAGAGGTGACTGGGAGACCAAGTTCGAATTTAGAGAAATTATTTGGCAACTTAGACTAGATGCATGTAGTGCTCTAGGTTTAAATGACCACATTTCTATTAGCCCGGCCCTGAAACTTCTTACAGATGACCCTAAGAGACACAACCCAGAATGTTAATATTTAATATTTTATATTTCAATACTTGTCTACTCTGTATGTGGAAAACAAAATAAGGTATGGTTTATTTAGGCTGTATACACAGATTTAGTAACATTTTCTTATTTTTAGTTAAAAACATTACAGTACAGGATGTTATATGTATGAACTAAGCATTTCAATTGAAATGACTTTTTCATTACAATGCACTGTATGGTTTAAAATGTTTAGTAGGTACCATGACACGGGGTCACATGTATGCTGTCCCTTTGAGAATTAGGGATATATATATATATACATATATATATATATATATATATATATATATATATATATATATATATATATATATATATATATATATAGGTGTGTGTATATGTATATATATATATATATATATATATATATATATTTTTTTTTTTTTTTTTCCCCTGATGTAAACATGGTTTTAAAAGTTTTTTAACAATTTTTTAGCATTTTTTCGCAATAATAATTATTCATTTAAGTGTATAACTTGTATTTAATATTTTACACTTGTAAATGTACTTATAAATTATTTATAGAATTGGTTTAATACGAACCAAATGTTTTTATCACTGGATATGAAGGGTTAAAAGTTTGGTTAGTTTACCAATTTCAGCATTGATTGGCCAGCCAATTAGAATGAATGGAATGATATAAAAAGTGTTTTTAACATGAAACAGATGATTCTGATGAAGTCTCCATGGTGGAGATGAAAGCGCTAAATCCGACTATTTTCATTATTTTATGTTAAATAAATAAATTAACTGGAGTTCTTTGCAACCTGTTTTTGGCTGGTGGATTGATTACTATACTGAGTTCTAAGAACTTTTATGGAGGACAGCCTTTATTGTTTACTGGAAGCAGCGTCTTTTGACATAGTATGAGAAATCAACCACATGGACGAGTTAGATATACATTCCAGGGTGGCAAACTGTGAGGCAGCTTTGATACATAACTCATCAGAAACTGCTCTGCTAAGGTTCCCGAGAGCTCCAAGATTAGGTCTCTCTTGAGCCGTGTAAAATGTGCCAAGTAATTCAAGGACTGAATGGCAAAGGTTGATGAAGAATACACCTGTTTCTCTAATCTGTCTATCGCCCGAGACTCCTTGTTTGGGGGATGGACAGTAGGGCTCTCCTCAGCAAGCTCTTCCTTAGTGGCCGCCACCACCACCATAGCGTCTACTGGTAGGCCTTTGGATCAGTGTGGGTTGTCCTCTGGTGGAGTAAGAATTTTCTCTGGTCCGCAGGGATAGGTTCAATGATGTCAGGATTCCTCCAAGCGCACTGGATGATGAGCTGAACTAAGTCATCTGCAGGAGGGGTCACCTGAGAAGTAAAGGATCAAGCATGGAAAGTCTGCAAGAATGCAGACTCCTCAAAGGAAGGGTTGGTGGGCTTCCAGTCTCCCCACTGCTTTAAAATTTCCAGTATGTCTCCAAAGGAGACATCCTCAGGGGGCAGCCATGAGGACCCTTCCCCTTCATTGTAGTCTGTATCTTCAGTAAGGGATTCCTCGGGGGAATCCATGTGCTTCCTCTTGCACAATCTCTTACGTGGTAAAAGCAGGCCCACACAAAGAGGGGTGGGAGCCCAGAACTGAGAAAGACAACCTCAGGACTGGGGTCACACCCCGCTCCAACAACTCCACCCCCAGGGAAGGAACCACAAGAGGACTCAATGCCGCCAAGACAACCAGAACTGTAGTAGATGGCGCCATTGAAAAAATAGGTGTTGTACTAGGGGTCACGGTCCCGAGGATGGCTTGGCTCCGAGTGAGTCGAAGGCCATAGGGTACACTCCGGAGCCATGATAAGGTCTACCAATGGAACCGAAGAAGCTGGTACTGGGATAGGCATCAGTGTCGAGGGCTCCGATACCTCCAAGGAGGTCAAAGGAGGAATATATGTCAGAGTCTGTGGAGAAAATTCCTCGGCTCTGGGTGGGAGGGAGGATTTGGAAGGAGTTGGAATTCCTCTGGCCACCAATAGCTGATCCACCAGTCTCACTACTGTCAAATTTTGAAAGGCTCCTGGAGGAGAGGGTTGACATTCCCGACAGAGAATCAAGGAGTTCTAGAAAGGGACTGCACTGTTGTCCAAAAAAGGGATCTGCCAACAGGGAGTATCAGGTCCAAGGTAATATTTCACCTTTCGGCACTGTGGTCAAAGGACCAGTAAGTAGTATGGGGGGGGGGTGACCGGAGTTGGGAATACTATTTTTGGTGCCAAAAGGGGCATTGATACTGTAGCAGTAGTTTGTACCATAGAAGATAAAGTTTTGGGTAGTTCCATAGTCACGAGCGGTACTGTAGTAGGTGCTTGAGGCACTGGTGCCAAGGACGGTACCGCAGTTGATGGTTGAGGCCCTGGTACCGATGACAGCACCACAGAAGAGGTTTGAGGCCCCGGTGCCAAGATTGCTGGTGTAAATATAGGAAGTTTTGCTTTCAGTTCGATAGATTTTAACAGATTTTGAGTCGCTAAAACGTGGAGAGCAAGGTACAGATTGGCTCCTCTTTTTGTGTTCCTTTTTAGGAGGGGGTTGAGCCCTCCATCTCAGATAAAGCCTCCGAGAAAGAAGTTTTTAGGAGACCCTTGAGTATCAATTTATTTTTTCTTTCTGTCAAGGTACAGACGCTAAAGCCCTTACATATGTTGCATGGGGGTTGAACTTTCAGATACGGTACCCCATAAACACAAGACAAATGACTATCTGAATTCAGCATTTTCCTGCTGCACTGTTCATACTGCTTAAAGCCTGTTGTTCTTTTTTTATCAGCCATCACCAAAAATAAACCAAACACTTATCCGACAACAATATGTCTGAAGCAATCAGCAAAATACACACAAAGTGAAGACAAGAAGGATTTTTTTTTTTTTACCAACAATGGTAAGAAAAGAAATACCCAATGGGTAAAGAAAGGGAGAAAAGAGGGAGGGGCGGATACCAGCAATGGTATTGAAAGTTACCTCAGAGGTAAAGGAAGGCCTGTACCAGCAATGGTACGAAGAATACCACAAAACATGGTAAAGAAAAGGAAGACAGTACAACCGGTGAACCAAGGAAAGCAAACTCTAAACAACTACTAAAGAATTAGAAATTTCAAAAGATAAATGAGAAAAAATTTTAAAGTATACATTTTTAAATGACTTAGCTTGAGAACTAGCCTGACACGTCTTGATACTATATGTGCTAAACAAGATCTGAGGTGATGGAGAGAGGAGCACTGTGGGTAAGCTTAGCTCGAGAGTGTTTGGGCTGGTACGAGCTTGTTATAACTGCAAACTCAGTTCCGAGGACGGAAGTGATACCCAAGGCCATCAGTAATGAATGAATGAAGATCAACAACACAGATGGAACGTTATGGTAAGAACATAATTTCTTTTTTATGACTGGATTTTACTTTCATGGGATTTTCTGCCAAACAATTTGCAATGGAAGCATTTGTAACACCTTAAAAAGCAGCCACCAATGCAAGCACTATCATCAAGTTAAAATTTGTGTTCTGACTGTTTATACTGGCTATTACCTAGCAAAGAATGGCAGTCAGCATTTAATATTATAAAAACAAGCCAATGTCACAACAGTAGGGGAGCAGCTCTCGTGAAATTACTCAAAATGATATTTACGGACTTGAACACTTGTGGCTAACCCAACAGACAAGTTACACAACCATGTTCAGACTTTACTGGTCCTGTTAATGGTGGGCAGAGGGAGGGGCCCAGTGAGTCTAAAAGCTTTTGCAGTATCTTTGATCATGGCCAGGACAATATAATGACTTGCTTACAGTTCGCACCAAAGCCATGTTGATACGGATTAAGCCATGGCTGTTTCAGACCTAAACGCAAATACACAGTTCATGTGGGTCATCAGCTATGCCTATTTTCTGAGGCAATTGAACTGTAACAACTTCATATCCTTAAAGAAGCTATGCTATCCAACTGCTGAAACAACTAAAGACACCCAATCTCACTCACACAAGCATGTGCACACACACACACACACACACACACACACACACACACACACACACACACACACACACACACACACACACACACACACACACATATGCACGTGCACACACATAGACACACGCACATACACACAAACACACACACATGTTCACACATACACCCAGGACAGCTACCTTGGGA
Source organism: Protopterus annectens (assembly GCF_019279795.1). Classification (NCBI taxonomy): domain Eukaryota; kingdom Metazoa; phylum Chordata; order Ceratodontiformes; family Protopteridae; genus Protopterus; species Protopterus annectens. Next base: position 128,035,528 of record NC_056745.1, on the reverse strand, counting down.
AAAATTATACTGTTTTGTCCAATTTTCATTTTCATTCCAGAAAGAAACAAGATGTACAGAAATCAGCGGATAACAGATTAAACTACTAGTGTCATTACAGATGTGAACTCTTATGCCCTCTAGTATACTGCTCAACCTCCATCACACAAATGTGAGTTGAGGCTTAAATAAAACAGGGACTGATCACCAAACCTCACAATACCAGTTCAAAACTACACACCAAATTAATACACTTCAAGGGACATAGTACATTTAATCTCAAGTGGCTCAGTGATACCTCAGTAGACAAGTCATCATCATCATCATCATCATCATCTTCTTTCGGCTGTTCCTGTTAGGGGTCGCCACAGCAGATCACCTGTTTCCATTTCTTCCTGTCCTCTGCATCTTGCTCTGTCACACCAACCACCTGCATGCCCTCTCTCACCACATCCATAAACCTTATCTTAGGCCTTCCTCTTTTCCTGTTACCTGGTAGCTTCATCCTTAGCATCTTTTCCCCAATATACTCAACATCCCACCTCAGCACATGTCCAAACCAACGTAATCGTGCCTCTCTGGCTTTATCTCCAAACCTTCCAACCTGGGCTGACCCTCTAATATACTTAATTCCTAATCCTGTCCACCCTCGTCACACCCAGTGCAAATCTTAACATCTTTAATTCTGCCACATCCAGCTCAAACTCCTGCCTTTTTGTCAATGCCATTATCTCCAACCCATATAACATAGCTGGTCTCACTACCCTCTTGTAGACCTTCCCTTTCACTCTTACAGGTACTCGTCCGTCACAAATCACTCCTGACACTCTTCTCCACCCACTCCATCCTGCCTGTACTCTCTTCTTCACCTCTCTTCCACACTCACCGTTACTCTGAACTATTGACCCCAAGTATTTAAACTCATCTACCTTCACCCCCTCTACTCCTTGCATCCTCACCATTCCTCTATCCTCCCTCTCATTCACACACATGTGAAATTTTAAATAGTAAAAAACACAGATGTCGCACCATTGAGAAGTTTAATATACACTGATGAAGTTCTTACTTTTGGGGCAAAAGTATTTATGGATTATGTGTTACAGTGAACATTAAGCTTCTTAATGGTGCAACATCTGTGTGTTTTTTACTATTTATTGACAAGAAAACTTTTGTTGTGGAGTGCAAGTTTCACCACATACACAGGGGCCAGCCCTCTTGCACTTAATTTATAATACAGCAAATACCAAGGTCATCATATCTTAAGGTAGGTTATATTTTACGAACAGTGAATTGCTACTTTGGTTGGCTAATCTCAACTAGATGGTGTCACTGACTCACTGAAAAAAATTGTGCAAATTCATTTTCTAAGGATTTATTAATTTGTATGTATCCTTCCTTGACAGTGTTAGTCCCACTAGGCTAGTAGCCTCTTTTCAGGGGAGACTGGGGTGGTATTTATACTACAAGGGGAAACTTGGCCAGGGCATTGGGGAACTTCCCCTTTTTTTTTGATACGTGCCATGGTTTCTTTCACATCCAACTGAGCTTCCACCAAATCAAGCAGATGGGGCTTCGGTTCAACATCTCATCTGAAGGACGGCACACAAAGGAGACAGAACCCACTTATTCTGCACTACAATGTCAGCAATCAATCTACTTGGTGTGGAGATAGAATCCACAGTCTTCTACACCAAAGGTGAGTGTGCAACCTGCTGCATCACTGACACAACTAATAGGTAACCAAAGAACTTTTAAAACTTAAAATGTTTATTTCGTTTTTCTAATCTCTGTTGGTTAAAATGAAAATTTTCAAAATATACATGAAACACTGTAGTTACCAAGATGGCAGGACAGCTGAGAAAAATGCCTTTTTACAGGAATAGCATAGAATACCCCATCTCCTGAAAACAACTTGAGCAATCTCTATAAGAAACACCCCCAAAGCATGAGCTATGTCTCATGCTACCCAAGTAACAAATCTGAGTGTATTGCCTTTCCTTATCTACCCTGCATACACTGGTATAGACTAGGATTTGATACACTAAGGCTGTAGATAAACTTTGTCACTGGCACAGATTAGAACCTGGTACACTCAGGTTGCAAAAAAACTATGTCATTGGCATAGATTAAGATCTGGTACACTCTGGTGTGATGTTTAACAACAGTCCCTCCCCACCCCCCACCCGGGGCGGTTTGTGCAGGAATAGGTGTGGTCATAGTGATTGGCATGCCTAGTGTCTGTGATGTACCATGCAAATGAAGCACGATTGACATGCTATGCAGATTTGCCAGTGACATCACTCATACATTGCTTGTTGATTGACTCCTGCTGAAATCACCCCCTGTGCATGTGACTTTAAGTTTTCCTGAGACAGTGAGGCTCCAGAGGTAAATGTAATTAAATGATGCTGGCCTTTTTAAGTTAACTCATAAGACATTTGCCTTAGGGAAAACTATCTTTTAAAGGCAGCCTCGGTATTTTCAAGAGAAATGCATTAACCCAGATTTCCCATGTTAAATTCAGTCCACACTGACTGCAAAAAATCCAGTCAATGCACCTGCCAAGAGACCTGCAACTTGCCTTCCTTCCAGACCCACTGAGTCACTAAAGGGCACAAATCAATTTTCTGTCCATAACAATGAAGGTTGAACGTCGAGCTGGCACCTCGGTGTTCATGAAAAATCTACTGCCAATCATTAGTGGACCGGAGTTCCGCTGTGTCGACCCCTAACCGGGAAAAGCCGAAAGACAAACAACAACAACAACAATCACTTTACTGAGTTTAGCAAATCTTCATCAACCCAGTCAGTAACTGGGCAGCCCAAGTAAATGCCCATCCTGGGTAGTTAGGCTACAAATGGAACTCTACCAATATACTAACCCACGAAAAGTGCAGTTGTGTACACTTACCATAAATGTAGATGTTCGAGTGTATTCACTGTTCCAGTCATTACATTTGGGTAATCTGCTGGCAGGTTGCCCTCAGTCGGACTGAATTCCAAAGTCTTGGGTCCTGCGTCGGTTGCTGTCTCCTCTTCCATGGGTATAAAACATGCAGCCGACACCATTTTCTTTAGTTTTTCTTGCCTCCGATGTCAGGTGCCTCCAAATAGGTAGCCATATTATACATATATAAATGCATGCATCAATATAAACTTTACCTTCATCTACAAGCAAATACACCACATAATCTCAACAACAGAACAAAAAAGTGAGTCCCAGCTCTACTTTCAAAGTCTGGAAGTATTTATTCAAAAAACTTCACTGTATTTACAAAGTTGATTTTCAATCTCTTAGCGCCTCGGCCAACAGCCTTTTCAGAGTAAAAAAATAACAGTCACAAAAAGACAATGGGTTTCTATTTTAACTGAAAGAGATAATATCAAAAAGGATAAACTTGTGAATGAAATGAAACAAGTTTGTGATCAATTAGTTAGCTTGACTTCTAATACCACTTTGGAAAATTTCCTGGTGGGTATAAATACGAAATTAATCAACTATGAAAAAGATCTTATTGATCGAAAGAAGTACAAGCTAAATAGAGACATAAAAGATTTTGAACACAAGAGGGCGTTTGTGTTCTCTAACAATCAGAGAATTAGGAAGAAGGCTGTTACGTTCCAGAGAGGAAATCCGGTGTCTGAAGCATATAAGAATAAAGGCTTCCTGTCAGGTGAAAGTGGTGCATCATCGTGGGAAGAAGATGACAGAGAGAACTTTCCTGAATTACCAGGAGCCGCTGACCGGAAGGTTTCAGAAGACGAATTCAAATGGACAATACACGAATACCAGGAAAAGAGGTTGGAATTATTCAGAACGCCAAAGAGACTCGGGCGATGGACATTTTAAAAGAGGTAGATGGACTTGATTTTGTCAGTGAAACTGTAAGTAATGATTATGTGGTCAACTTATCGAATTATATGTTGGATAATGTGGAAAGGGGTATTTTGGAAAGGGGGTTGAAGTTTGTTCCTACCTGCTTTCCAAAAAAATATGAGTTAAAAACAGAAGTATTTCAACTGTTTCGTAAAATCAATCTTAAAGAGTATTTTTCTAGACATATTTTTGATTCTGTCGGGAACAATAACAGCTCTATTACGGAAATGTTTAACAGTGATAGTGAGAATGATGAGAGTTTTTATTCGTGTACTTCAGATAATGAAGACATGGTTAATGCATATAGTACATTTAATGTTGATAAGTTAAAATCAAATAGCGCGTTTATACCTCCGTATAGAAACACATTAATACAAAAGTTTGAATGTGTATTAAATCTATTGGTGGAAAAGGAGCTAGAATGTTTTTTGAAACAAAAACATGATTACAATCTGACAAAAATAGAGTGGAATAAACTGCAAGGACTTAGTAAGAATAAGAATATAGTGTTTAAGCCCTCAGATAAAGGGGGTAAACTGGTCATATTAAATGCGTGTGATTATTACGATATGTGTATGAAGCATTTGGGTAATAAAAATGTTTATCTTGAGATTGATTTAAGATACATAAAGGAAGCAGAAGCTGACTTTATGAATTTATTGCAGAAAGGTATTAGGTTACATTATTTCACAAAATCTGATGTTGACCACAAAATAATTATTAAAAATACTCAAATGGCAAGATTTTTTTGTCTGCCGAAGATACACAAAAATTTTAACAGTCCCCCGGGTCGTCCAATTGTGTCAGCTCATGGCTTCTTTACTTATAATATGTGTAGTTTGTTACATGATGTATTAATTGATAAAGTTACAACATTACCTTCCTATATCAAAGATTCTTATGATTTTTTACAAAATATTAAGGGTATAAGTTGGGAGGAAAGAATGTATTTCATTACTGTAGATGTAGAGAGTTTATACACAAACATCTCCCATTTTTGGGGATTAGAAGCTATTAAATTTTTTCTGAGTGATTGTCCTAGAACACACTATATATTAGAGATGATAGAATTTTGTTTAAAAAATAATGCTTTTGAATTTAATGGTAAATTATATAAGCAACTAACTGGAACAGCGATGGGAGCAGCATTTGCTCCAGCTTATGCTAATTTATTTATGGGAATGTTTGAGAATGAATTTCTATACAAATTACATTTTTTCAATACATATGTCATAAAATATTATAGATTTATTGATGATCTTATTTTTATATGTAAAGATGGTTATGAATTTTGTGATGAATTTATACAGAAATTAAATATTAATAAATATGGTATCAAATTTGGGGATTTGCAGATAGGTTCTGAAATTAATTTTTTGGACATTTCTCTTAAAGGTATTAATAATCAGCTCATTCATACTAGTATATACAGAAAATTTGATGAAGTTAGTTGGAAAATGTGTGGGAGTAGTTGTCATCCTATACATACGTTAAAAAGTATACCCTATGGAGAGTTTATGAGAATTAAAAGGCTTAACTCAGATGTTAATTTAGCTTTTGAGGAATCTTTAAGAATGGCCAAGTTATTTATTAATAGGGGTTATGATATTAATGCAGTTAAAAATAATATTATAAAGGTATTCAAAAATAGTTTTGATATAAAAACAACTGATGGAAAATATAATGAACATAGATACAATGAATATTCAATTAGTGAAGAAAAAATATTTTTTGTGACAAAATATACAAACTTCTCTTATATTATGAATGAATTGATTAAGCAATATTGGTATGTTATTAAAAATGAAGTTGATTCTTTGAATAATATTAAATTAATTGTGTCATATAAAAAAGCTAAAAGCATTAGAGACTTTATTGTCCATAGCATATTTAAACAACCTACAATTCAGATAGCAACTAGTTTGAAAGAGCTGGGCACCTTCCCATGTGGAAGTTGTTCAGTGTGTAAATATATAGTAACTGAAGTAGAAAAAATTAATGGCAAAAGTTTTAGTGTTAGGGCTAAGTATACATGTAGAAGTAAGGGATTGATTTATGTTATTTTTTGCACATGTAAGAAATTTTATATTGGTGAAACGAAGAGAATGTTGGCAGACAGAATAAAAGAACATGTTAGAGATGTTAAAAATAAAAAACCAAATAGTCCCATTGCAGAACATTTTAACTTGTGTCATAGTGGAGATATGAGTTGTATGAAAGCAACAGTTTTGGAACATGTACCATTACACTTTAATAATGTTGATTTTCAAAAATGTGTATTGAGACAAAAGGAGTCTGTTTTAATTATGAAATATGGTACTCTGGCTCCATATGGTTTAAATAAGGAATGTAATTGGCAGAGCCTTGTTTAAGGCTATACCTTTAAATTTTTGAATTTTTTATGTTTTAATTGAATAATGGTTTAATTGAATGTAATTAAATATTTTATAGATGTATATAAATGGTCTTTTTGTGACTGTTATTTTTTTACTCTGAAAAGGCTGTTGGAGAGATTGAAAATCAACTTTGTAAATACAGTGAAGTTTTTTGAATAAATACTTCCAGACTTTGAAAGTAGAGCTGGGACTCGCTTTTTTGTTCTGTTGTTGAGATTATCAGCTGGTTCCTGCTTTTGTTGTTTATCCTTAAATACACCACATAGGTTGTAGAAGATAGAGAAGGAAAGATAAACTTTAGAATGACAGGGGGATGGCGGGAGGGTAACCTGGACTGCAACAGTGAATACACTCGAACATCTACATTTATGGTAAGTGTGTACAACTGTACTATGTTCTTCGTGTTTCACTGTTGCAGTCATTACATTTGGGTAGAATCTCAAAGCTATGGTTGGGAGGCTGGAGCTAAACAGCATTAGGTGTGGCTGTAAGGCCCTGCAGCACTGCATTGGCAAAGACTGCCCTGGACTTAAGAGTAAAGAGGCAAATGGTAATGCTTTGTAAAGGTGTGAACAGAACTCCAAGTAGCAGCCTCTAGAATGTCTTTGGTTGGTACTCCTCTGAGAAAGGCTGCTGAAGTAGCTGCAGCTCTGGTGGAATGAGACCTAATGCCCTTGGGCACAGGTTTACCATGGTGTATGTAGCAGAAACGGATGCAGTGGCTTATCCACTTTGAAATTGTCTGCTTTGAAATAGCCTTTCCTTCTGATCCTGCAGCATATGACACTAGTAATTGCTCAGTTTTTCTTAGAGCTTTAGTCCTGCTCAAGTAGAATCTTAGCTGTCTGTGTATGTCCAAGGAATGCAGAATTCTCTCCCTTTGTTCTGCGGAGTTGGATAAAAAGTTGGCAGATGAATTGTTTGGTTAAGAGCCACATTGGAAACCACATTAGGCATAAAAGTAGGATTTGTCCGCAGAGACACCCTGTCTGGGTAAAATATGATAAAAAGGCACTACAGCCATGAGGGCCTGTAGCTCTGAAACTCTTCTTGCTGAAGTAATTGCTGGTAGTAGAGCTGTCTTCCATGATAAGAACTTTATATCAGCGGTAGCAGCTGGTTCAAATGGTGGCAGGGTGAGCTTTTCCAAAACATAACTGAGGTTCCATGCAGGTAATGGTGATCTTCTAGGAGGCCTTACAATTTTTGGCTCCTCTAAGATACTGCTTTATTAAAGGATGAGAAAAGATTGGTGGCTCTGTATTGTAATGAGCCGAAATGGCAGAGGCATGGATTTTGATTGATGAGAAAGATAGGCCTTTGTCTAGCATTACAGTCAAGTGTTGTAATATCTGAGGAATATGTGGTTCTGCTGTATCAGTTCCTTGTGCTTGATTCCAAGCACAGAATCTCTTCCATTTGTCAGCATAAGATTTTCTAGTACTAGGCCTTCTGGCTTCCAAAATGACATCCATCACAGCTTTACTGAGAGGTGTCGTTTGTATGATTACATGATTAGCCATGCTGCCAGGTTCAGAGTCTGTAGCTGATTGTGCAGGATCTGATTGTTTTGCTGGGACAGTAGTTGCGGTCTTTGAGGCAAGGTCCAAGCTGGGTATTGAGACAAGTTCCTTAGGATTGGGTACCAGTATTGGCGGGGCTAGTCCGGGGCAATTAATATCATCTTTGGCTTCTCTTGTCTGACTTTTAGGAGGACCTTGGGTAGAAGAGGCAGAGGAGGAAAGGCGTAAACTGATAGGTTTTTCCAACTGAAGGATAGGGCGTCCACTTTCCATGCTTGTCTGTGATAAGTCCTTGTGCAGAATCTTTTCAATTGATAATTTTGAGGAGAGGCAAGAAGATCTATGTCTGGGCTCCCCAATTCTTTGTTATCATGCTGAAGACTTGTGGATTTAGTTTCCACTCGTGAGGATCCATAAGGTTTCTGCTTAAATCGTCTGCCAGAGTGTTTTGTTTTCCTGGCAGGAATTGAGCTTGAAGATGTATTTGGTAGGTCAAAGCTGTGTCTCACAGTGCCATGGCTAATCTGCAAAGGGGGTATGAGTGTGTGCCCCCTTGCTTGTTTATATACCACATGACTGTGGTGTTGTCCGTCTTTATCAGTAATTGCCCTGGATGAAGTAAGTCCTTGAAGGCTGTTAGGGCATTTTGAACAGCTAGCATCTCTTTCTGGTTGATATGTAGATACATTTGTTTTGGTGCCCATATACCCTGAATGCATCTTCCTGCCATGTGGGCCCCCCAGGCATAATCTGATGCATCTGTTGTTAAGGTTTGGCTGTCTGGGGGTAGAATGAAGGGTTGTCTCATGTTTTGGTGACAGGCCTTTGCCCACCATAGAAACTCCTGTTGCAGGCAGGGAATGAGAGGAATCATTGTTTCCAGACTGTGTGAATGTTGACTCCATAAACTTTTTAGGTACCATTGAAGTTTCCTCATATGCAGTCTTGCATATGGAATTAGTAGGATGCAGGATGCCATGTAGCCCAGAGCCTGCAGAATTTGTCTTGCAGAAGACTGTGCTTTTATTGCCATCAGTTTGAAGTAAGCAGTCAGTTGCCTTTGTTTGTCTGGCGTGAGGTAAGCCATCTGGGCAGTTGTATTCAAGCTTGCACCCAGGAATGTTATCTTTTGGGAGGGTTCCAGTTTTGATTTCTTTTCGTTTATTGTGTACCCTAGGCATGTTAGAAGCCTTTTCACAAACGCCAGGTGTCGAAGAAGAGTGTCCCTGTTCTCTGCGTGAATGAGACAGTCATCCAAGTAAGGATATATTTGTATACTTCTTTGTCTGCAAAATGCAATTACTGGTGCCAGACACTTTGTAAAGAGCCTGGGCGCAGTAGATAAGCCAAAGGGCAGTGCAGAGAATTGGTAATGCATTAAGCCAGCCTTGAATCTGAGGTATCTTCTGCACGACTGTCTTATTGGGACATGCAGGTATGCCTCTTTTAGGTCTAAAGTCACCAGCCAAGCATTCTTGGCCAGCATGGGCAGAAGCTGCTGCAAAGTCAGCATTCTGAATTTTGGAATGTCCAGGTATGTGTTCAAAATCGATAAATCCAGTATTGGCCACCACGCCTTGTCCTTTCTGGGTACCAAGAACAGTCTTGAGTAAAAACCTTGTCCTTTTTCCTGTTCTGGTACTGTCTGAGTGGCCCTCATATCCATGAGTGACATAACCTGTTTCTGTGCCTCTGCCCATTGATTTTTTGGCAGATCTGGCCAAACATTTGCCATTGGCAGAGTGTGGAAATGGAATCTGTATCCCTGTGATACAATGTTTAGTACCCACTTGTCCTGGGTTATTAACTGCCAATTTTGAGCAAAACTTGCTAATTTTCCCCCTATGGGTGCTGCCAAATGAAAAGAGCTTGGTGTAAGCAGAGGGAAGTCATTGGGACTGCTTTCTGTAGGTTTGCGCTTTACCTCCTCCAGATTTGGAGGTGGATGTGCCCCATTGCTTTGACTTATATGAGTCTTGTGGCTGGTATCTGGAATCCTTAGGGCATCTGGATTTGCCCCTTTGAGCTCTGTCTGACACAGGAAAGGACCAATTTTTTGTAGGCCAGTGTCTACTAAATCTTGGTGGCTGCACTTGTAAGAAGTCTTTAACAGTTTGCATAGACTTAGCTTTGTCTTCCATTTTCTTTAAAACCTCTTCTGCCTTAATACCAAACAGAGAATCATGCTGTAAAGGTGCATCTAGCAATTTAGCTTTAACATGATCAGGCAAATTTTGTTCCTTTAACCAGGCATGCCTCCTAATCACAGATCCAGTAACTGTGGCTCTGCAGGAGGCCTCTAAAGAATCAAAACCACATTGCAAAGTATGCTATTCAACTTGTTCAGCTGCATGCAATAATTCCTGCAATTCTTTATTTTCTGTACATTCTGAAATCAACATCATTTTCTGTTTCAGCAATCCCATAACATGTTGTTGGTACTTAAGCATATGAAATTAACAGTTTAAGGCCCTGATTGCCAAGGTTGCAGATGTAAAAACCTTTTTTCCCCATCTGTCCAGTGCCCTTGAATCTCTGTCAGAGGGGGTAGGATTTTTTGCTGTTGAGGCCTTAACTCCCTTTGGGCCCTGTGAAATAGTTTCAGGATCAGCAGGAGGGTTTCTAAATAAAAATTTATGTGAGACAGGGAACCTGTAATATCTGTCAGGCTTACTTGGAGCCGGAGGTAAGGAGTCAGGGGTCAAGCTTGACTCCGAAAACACATCTTTCACAATGTCTAAAACAGGGGGAATGGCTAAAGGCTTGTGCTGAGGGAGAAAAAGGAAATCCCTGAGCCTCTTTTTTGATTCTGAGAAGTCTTGACTCTCCCAGTGAAAATTCTCCCTCAAAGTATGCAAGGTTTCTCCAAATGAATAATCCTCAGGAGCAGATGCAGATGGAATAGACTCCTCAGCATCAGAATCTTCATAGGGAGGTATAGATAATTCCTGATCAGAAGAGGAATCAGAAGAAATAGAAACCTGATCTGAAGATTCATAATCAGTGTCTTGCCTAGGCCTCTTATCTGGAGGGTGATTGGTACCCCTGATCAAGGTAGTAAGGTCTTCAGCCATTTTGATCATCTGTTTTTTAGGCATAGAGGCCTGTGCAAGTGGCTCATGCGTCGGTTTTTTAGTTTTAGAAGTTGCTTTTGTCTTTGGTTTTGCAGCAGTCTTCGGTTTGCTATATAAATGTTGAGGTCTGAATACAGCCTCAGAAGCCGGTGCCTGCTCAGCGACTCCGGACCCATCCGAGGGAGAGACATCCGTCGGTCCAACACCTTGAGTATCTTGAGCATGCCGGACTCCACATGGGTGCCGGTAGAGGCCTGCGACTCGAAGGTAGCAGGTATCAGGAGCTGTGAAAGCACCTCACTGAGTACCGACGAACCGGCGACTGGCTTAGGAGAAGCTTCGTCGTCGGTTTTGGATCTCGACTGCCTTTCTCTGTCATTTTCTTTGCGTTTTTTATGTACTCCAGTAGTCGGATTGCTATCCGACGACATTTCTGGGTAGTTAAATCTATTTCCAAAATACTTTGATGCAAAAATATACCGACGCTTAATAGTGCGTTGGTTAAATCTAGCACAAAACCGACAGCCAGGCACATTGTGGTCAGGGCCTAGGCAAGGAATACAGTATAAATGGAAATCCTTATGAGGTATTTGCTTCCCACAAGTAATACAATTATTAATTTTTTCTGACATCGGTAAAAATCAAGAAAAAATTTTCCCCAACGGGGTACTTAGCTTTAGTGAAGACTTTGGTTCTGAAACTCAAACTCGAATATTTCAGTAGTTGGCCGACCGGCACTTGCGAAATGCTTCTGCTTTGGGCACCGCGCGGCAAGAAAGACTAAAGAAAATGGCATCGGCTGCATGTTTTATACCCCTGACGACCTGACGTCATGGAAGAGGAGACAGCAACCGACGCAGGATCCAAGACTTTGGAATTCAGGCCGACTGAGGGCAACCTGCCAGCAGATTATCCAAATGTAATGACTGCAACAGTGAAACATGAAGAACATCACTACTTTTCTGTAAACTAACAGAATATGTAGACAACAAAGACTACATTTTAAGCAAAAATTACCATTTAACCCATCTAAACTATTAACAAATCTTAATGTTTGTAAATGATACGTTTTCATAATCAGATGCAGTTTACATGAACCAGTTCTGTCTTTGATTTTGGGGCATTTGTCATCCATTGTTGTTGGTTCTGTCCCTGTTTCTTTTGTTATGAAGTACATCTCATAATCAGCCATAAAAGACTGTGCTGAAAAAAAAACATCAGCTCATTGCTTAAAAGCAGAAAAATGTTTTGCTTTGCGTCTGTTCTATTGCGGCGGTAATGATTCCTCTCAACTTTTTAGCGTACAAATTTTGGGCAAAACCAAAGATAACATGGGGGACGGGAGACAAAGACATAAAACCTGAAACAGATACCATGTCATTACTAACTTCTATAGGGTCAAGTGCAGTAAGAACGCCTTTTGTGAAAATTAAAGTGCTCCTGTTTCTGATTTTTAAGGTTTAGTACTGTGAGTTGTAATGTTATAAGGTTGATTGCTATGACTATTGTCATCCCTGGTAACATTTTCAAAAGGGGAATAATGCCTGTATCCATTCAGACTGATGCAAAACAATAACTACTTTGCTGTATTAGATACCTCGCCACTGTCTTGTTTTTCGCAGAATGTCCAGATTTTTGCCTCATATTTTTGGTCTGTTCATCATAAAATTGTGAGGTTTTCTAGCATATCAGAGGACTGAAGTCAATACATAATGACATACTTTTGTATTTCAGATTTCATTTCCTTCACGAAAATGCATGCTTATAAAATTCCTGTTATTTTAACAACTTTATAAATGTATAAGACCAACATTTAAAAACTGTCCCTTTTTTGCCCTTACTAACAAGTCCATACTATCTGCTTTGCGCATGCCGGCAATCCAGGATGAACATTAGTGCAAACGAAAAAAAAATCAACATGTTTTATTCATCAATTTAGAAAAACGTCATCTGGTACTGGGTGTTAGGCGGGGCCTTGCTACTGCGCATCGGGGGGGGGGGGGTACTGTTGTAAAACATTGCCCGCTCTGGCTGTAGATAAACTCTGTCACTGGCGCAGATTAGAATCTGGTGCACTCAGATTGCAGATAAACTGTCACTTACTGGCAAAAGATTAGAATCTGTTAAACTCAGGTTGTAGATAAACTCTTTTTACTGGTACAGATTAGAATTTGGTACACTAGATAAATTCTGCCACTCACAAAGACTGGATCCTAGTACACTCAGGTTGTAGATAAATTCTGTCACTGACAATGCAGTTTGTTTCCAACTTGAACTAATACCCTAACTCCACTTTGGATGCAAACACTTTGGTTTACAGGTGGGGATGGTGGGCTGACTACAGTTTGAATTCTGCAGATTTGCACTTTGAAATGTAAAAGTGCTGCTCAAATGATTTTCAATAAGAATAGCGTCTGGAACAAATCCACATTTCTACTAATGTGGTATTGGTGTTCTCAATTCAGCATGTGACTTAAGTTGTGGGAGGCGGGCAACTTAATTCATGGTTGTGTAAAGAAGAGAAGCTTGTAAAGGAAGTAGCATGCAGGGACATGACAAAGAGATTCTAATCTCTACTATCTCAAAGGTTTCCCAGGAATTAGCAGGGATATCCAAGCCAGGCTGGGTTAGCATTCACAGCCAAGTTATTTATTTATTAGAATAATAACATCAAACTTATTTTCAGGAGAACCCTGCTGATAGGGAAGTGACCAAGTACTAAATTTTGCCTACAGTGAAACCTGTCTGATTGCAACATTTGAAAGAAAGGCTGTCTTTAACTTTAAAACTTTTAAGGTTAAGTAGGAAAAACTACAAACTAAGGCAAATCATTCCAAGAAGCATTCTGGATGGTAAATTATGTCATCTTCCTTTGACAGACAAGGGCTCTGTAGCAAATCTCCTACTTTTGTATCAAAATCTGATTTAAAAACTAATATAAAATGGATAATATAAAATGCAACACTACAGAAAAATAAACAGTATTATGGGGTACAGATGCCGACAGGATGTCTTTACACTTCACCCTCTGCATTTTTACCAGATCGCCCCCAAAACTGAGTGGTTTTAAATGGTCTCTTAAGAAACCCCTACTCCAACTGGAATTTTAGTATTACTACTTTTTAGGTTATTTACCTCATTTTTCAAATCTGTAAGACTCTGACTTGCCCGAAAAGCATTCTAGTATTTTTGTTAGTTTTATCTATTGCTTTAATATACACAGCATATATGTAAGCACTTAAATAAATAAGTGCTTCCTTGTCCTTGTTCTCCTGCATCTCTGCAAGTCTAACATCTTAGAAAACACTAGAACCAGGGACCTAAATCTTCTCCAGCAGTTAAACAGAATGTGACACAAGGGCGGGAGACTTAAACCTTGACACGGTTATAAATAGAACGTGCTGGAGGGACAGATTCATCACCCAGAGACTCCCTATGCTGTGGAACAAAATCCCGGTACATGTGAGGCAGAGCACCTCGCTGGCCTTGTTCAAGAGGAATCTTGACCAATGGATGGGAGATCGCAGATATACCCCAGGGATTACTTCAGTGTCACTGCTTGACAGAGGCACAGAAAAATGATAGGCATAGTTTTTATTCAAACTAAAGGGGTGGCGAAAGCCACATAACTATGGGCTAGGCTTATAAATGCCCTTGGGCAGATAGCCTAGTATGAACCTATGAACCTATGAACCTATGATGGATATGTAGTTATTACACCTTCCCCTTTTCTGGAATAAACTGTCCCTTCAGTTAAAACAATATCAATATAATATCCTCCTTCAAACAGAACACGGATGACTGGATGGGTACCCTCAAATTTACCTGTGACTAAATGGCCTCGCCCTCCCTCAGAAAGGGTTTACAGCCTGAGGGTGGGTACTGCAAGGCACTGCTAGTCGCAAGACTAAATTTGTCTAAAAACTCCTATAATTCCTATGAAGTGTGAACATGAACTGCAGTATTTTTCTCCCTAAAATATTTAATAGCTGGTCTAATGAACTGTCCTTTTTTTACTGATGAAGTTTTGTCCTCTGGATCTCTCTGCGGTGAACCACTTTGGTTTAGTGGGGTTAACCTCATTAACAAAATTCAATAAATAAATACATTTTCAGCATGTAGCTGTCATTAGTACAGATCTGGTACCAATGCTATGAAACAATGTTTGGTATCGAGACAAGTGAACTGGGATTCATACCTCTCAACTGTACAGATTTTTGCAGAATACCCCAAATTTTCCCTCATATTTTTGTTCTGTTCCTAATAAAATTTGAGTTTTTCTGCAATATCATTAAGGATTAAAGTCACTAAATGATGACAGACAGTTAAGTTTCAGACTTCATCATCATGCATTATCACTATTATCATCATCATCAGCCCCTCTTCACATTTTCTGCATGCAGTTGGGGTGTTGTGTCAACTGTCACCACCTCTCGCTCAATTCAATACCACACTCCTACCTCCTTCAACAGTCATGCCTGACTGTCACAAGTGTTCTCTTACACAATTCAGCCATCTCTTTGCTGGATGCTGTCATTTCCTCTTGCCTTCTTCCTGTCTGCGCCAAATCTTCTTCACTAAATTGTCCTCTGCTTTTCTGCACATGTGCCTTAACCACTGTAATCTGTTCTATTTGACCTTCTCTGCAATTGGAGCTACTTTGGTTTTTCTTCTCTGATGTCCTCATTTCTTCATCTGTCCCAGAGTGTGCATCCTGCTACACATCTCAGGCACTTCATCTCTCTCTCACCTCTAGCTTCCTCAACTGCTCTGCCTTTACTGCCCAGGTTTCTGTACCATACAGTAGTACTGGACACACCACTGTTTTGTACACCTTACTTTTCAGCTTCTTTGGCATTCGTATGTCATACACTACCCCTGACACTCTGTGCCAGTTGGTTACAGCCTCTCTGATTCTAGCTTTGACCTCCTCATTCAGATTTACCTTCTTCTCAACCACCACTCACAGATACTTGAAGCTGTTAACCTGTTCAACTATTTTGCCTTCTATCTCAATTCTCAGCTAATTTTGGTTTTCCCCATTTTCTGCCATTACAACTGTGTTAGCTGTACTCAGATTAATCTTATGTGCCTTCACTTTTGCATTCCATTCACCTATGTTTTGCTGCAATTTTTGTTCAGAGTCTACCTGTAATGCCACATTGCTTTCATGGAGCAGCTTTGTTGATCTGTCCCCTTCCAACATGTTTGCTGATGTGGTCCTTCACCAGTATGAACAACAGTGGGCTCACAGCTGAACCCTGATAAACACACCCCCACTGCGAACACCATTCATACTTGAGTCACTGGGTCCTTGTACACAGTCTGCACTAATTCTACAAATGCTTCTGGGACTTCAACCACTGCACAACTGCCCAAATCAGCTTTCTTGGGGCCTTGTCATACAGTTTCTCCAAATGTTGGAATGCCCAACTGGACTCTTTCCTCACCTCTAGCTTCTTCTCAAGCATCTATCTCACTGCAAACATCAGGTCGGTTGTATTACATCCTGATCTGAATTCAAACTGCTCACCTCCCATCTTACTTTCTACTATTCTGTGTACTCTGTTATCAATCTCCCTCTCCAGAACTTTCATACAGTGTGACAGACGTTTGATACCTCTGTACTGCACACAGTTGTTCATAGGTTCATAGGTTCATACTAGGCTATCTGCCCTAGGGCATTTATAAGCCTAGCCAGAATGTGTTTGGGTTTCGCCACCCATTTTAAATTAATTTTGCTATGCCCTTTTTTTGAGGTTAGTATACTGTGCCTCTGTCTAACAGTGACACAGAAGTCATACCCGGGGTAAACCTACGATCTCCCATCCAATCATCAAGATTCCTCTTGAAGAGAGTCAATGAGGGACTCTGCCTAACCTGGACTGGGATTTTATTCCAGAGTGAAGGGAGCCTCTGGGTTATGAATCTGTCCCTCCAGCATGTCCTATTTATTTCAGTGCTGAAGTTCAAGTCTCTCGAGCGTGTAGCTCGATAGGATTTGGATTTTCTGAGGTGCAGCATGTCCATTAATTCCGGGTTGGACATGGCTTTATACGTCAGGCACCGATCGCCTCTGAACAGGCGGTATGCCACTGAGTAGAGCTGGAGTTTCTTTAACCGGGCAGCATATGGCATCTGTTTGAGCCCTTTGATCCTCTTGGTGAGGTACTTTTGGGGTCTTTCCAGTTGCTGCAGGTGTCTGGTAAGGTACATCCCAAAAGGGGCATTGTATTCAATTATGGGCCTGATGAGGGATGAGTAAAGAGGCACGATGACCTCCACTGATCTAGATGTGAATCCCTTCATGATTAGGTGGGCTATATAAAATGTTTTTCTAACCACTTTGGCCACGTGGTTGTCAAATGAGAGATTGCTATCAACTTGGGTCCCCAGGTCCCTAATTACTTCTTCTGTACTTAATGGATTACCACCTATGTGGTAATTTGTGGGCACTTTGTTTTTGCCAAAGGGATGACTATACACTTTTGGCATTTAGCTTGAGGCCATGGCTCTGGCACCAGTTGTCTGTTTCTATGAGGCCCTTTTGGAGGATGCTTGTGTCGGCTGGAGAGTCGATTATGGCGCCCAGTTTGCAGTCATCTGCGAACTTGGTCAGCCACAGTCCTTCCGTGTTGGCCTGTACCTCTGAGAAATATATACTGAACAAGAGAGGTCCCAGGACTGAGCCTTGTGGGACGCCACTTGTAACTGGTTTGGAGTCTGACATGGCTCCAGCAATTCTAACCATGTGGGTTCTGTCCTTGAGCCAGTTTGCAACCCATCTAGTGACATAGGGGTTTATATTTAAGCTGGTGAGCTTATCTATAATGTCCCAGTGGGGTATTGTATCGAAGGCTTTTGCGAGGTCCAGGTAGGCTGTGTGGACCACCTTCCCCCCGCCAATGGCCTTGGTGACTGTTTCAAAGAAATCAACCAGGTTTAAGAGGCAGGATCTGCCCTTACCAAAGCCGAACTGGGTAGGATCCAGTGTCTGTACGTCCCCAATATCTTTATTTATGAGGTCCATGATTATCCTTTCCATAGCTTTGCAGACCAAGCTAGTCAGGCTTATGGGGCGATAGTTTCCAGGATCCGTTGAGGCACCACCTTTGTGGAGAGGGACCACAGTTGCTGTACGCCACTCTTTGGGTACATATCCTGTAGTAAGGCTGAGATTGAACAGTAGTTTTATGTTTGGGTATAGCTCTTCTTGGAGTTCATGTAGGACGCAGCCCGGGACACCGTCTGGTCCCATTGATGCTGTGTTTTTTGCTTTGGAGAGGGCGGCTCTTACCTGAGCATCCGAGATGTCAGGGGCAGCACTCTGCTGGAATAGATATTTGCCCTTTTGGTGGAGAGAAGTTTGCGCTGAACCTGTCAGCTAGGATGTTGGCAATGTCTGTGGGTTCAGTGTATTTTTTGTCATTTTGGACTAATTCTGAGCATATCTGGGAATTACCACCCAGGTTCCTAACATAACTAAAGAAAGCCTTGTGATTATCCTTAGTGTCCTGTGCAATTTTCTCTCGAAGCTGGCCTTAGACGATTTTATGAGTGCCCGTAGTTTTTGCTAATACTGATCAGAGATGCCTTCCTTTTGGAATTTTGCTCTATCATTTAGTAGCTTCCTCCTTCTATTGTATAGCTTGTTTATGGCTGGGGTCCACCACACAGGACGCCTGCCTTTGGAGGATTGGGTCTTGGTTTTATTTGGGATCGATGATCCATGCATTCCTGAAGGTGTTCATAGAATGCTTATAAAGGATTCTGCGGTCTGGGCAGATTTTCCACAGGCCCGGGCTTTGAAGGATTCCACCTCAGTTTTGAGGAGTGTGAAATTTGCTTTAGAGAAGTTTTTCACTGTGGTTTTCTGGGCAGATGGTGGTGTCGGGATGTGAACATCCAGTGAGATTAGTTTATGGTCTGATCTTACCAGTGAGGGATACACTTCTGGTCTGGAGCATAGAGTCCCCATGTTGGTGATGATCAGGTCCAGTATGTTTTCCCCTCTTGTGGGAGTGGTAACAAGTTGTTCCATAGCATTTGAGTTTATAAATTCTAGGAACCTTTGGGCTAGGGTGTTGGAGCTAGAGTAATGCTCCCAGTCTATGTTTGGGTAGTTGAAGACGCCAATATAATGGCGTTTGGCGAGATCTTCATATTTTCCAGTGTTCTCATGAAGGCCGAGTGGGGTTCCTGGGTTAGGGAGTGTGGTCTGTAGCAGGCTATAAACTGGAAGGCAGTTTTACCCACTGTTAGTTGCAAATGGATAGTCTCTGATGCTTCGTGCTGTGCCACCAACCTGGAGGTGTGGGTATCTTTGACAAATATTGATACTCCCCCTTTTGTGGGTCGGTCCAAGTTTTGGGGCCGAAAAGCATGGTATGAGGTATAACCTGGTAGTGCTAGGGTGCTCTCGGGAGCCTTGAACCAGGTTTCTGTTACTGCACAGATATCGATTTTCTCCATGCTAAGGAGAGTTTCGAGTGCGTGCATCTTGAGGTTTAGACTTCTGGCGTTGAGTAGCATTACTCTTAGTTTCTTATCCCTTGTGATACCTATGGAGGTGGGTTTGTCTTTTGAGCCTTGCCTAAAAAGGCACTATGGGGTAGCAAGAGCCTTTGCCAATATCCAAAGCCCAGGGGTGACAGGTGCAGGCCGTCCCTAGCTAAGCATCGTGGCTTGTCGAGCATGTCATCCCAGGCTGACAGGCATTGATCCCTTTGAATGACACCAATAATTAAGCCAATTGTTGAAATTGATCATCTTTCTTCATATTGTGGCATCATTCTTGGTGAGGGTAGGATGCTACTCAAGGTCAGGGTCATACCGCCTGGGCCACATGCTCAGAGAGCTCCTCTATGTCTCTTTTATGTAGTCCAGGGAGGTACGTCTCAGGTCATTCACACCAGCATGGACAATGACTGAGTCATATTTGTACTTGCCTTGGAGTGACCTGAGTGCTTGTGTTATGTGGCGGATCCTAGCGCCCGACAGGCAGCTCACCGTGACCTTCTCCTTGTTCAGCCTGGTGAGCGGGACGTCAGTGTGCCTGATGATAGAGTCACCTATTACAAGTGTATCAGGTGTGTTGTTTAGCCTTAAGGGCTGTGACTGTTCGGCACACTGGCTTTGTGAGCTATGTGTTGCACGTGTTTTGTTTTAGATGTCCCCTTTGTTGTTGTACACTGGCATTAGTATGATTATTCTCCAGTCATCTGGGACATGCCTTTCTCTCCACAATGGAGCCATTTCTGCCGTTTCATCCAACACTTTTATCATATCTTCTGTGGCCTCGGCTGAGCCTGCTGCTTTCCTTCATTTCCATTTCCTTAGTGTTGCTCTTACTTTTTCTAGGGTGGGCTCCTCCTTTTCTGTCATCACAGGCTGTGTCTGGGATAGTACAGCATCTTTTGGGTTTTCTTCATTCAGAAGCTACTGGAAGTACTTCTCCCATCTACCTTTTATTTCCTGTGGGATAGTGAGCAGGGTTGCTGCTGGCATCCCTAATGAAGGGTGTCTATAAAGTACAGTTTTGTACCTACCATAAATGTAGATGTTCGAGGATACACATTGCTGCAGTCCTAACCATTGGGTAGTCCGCTGTCCAGTCGGCCCGAATACCAAAGTATATGGCTGATGTCGGTCAAGGCGCATTAGACTGATGTCAGGACGTCAGGGTACTAATGCGCATGACCGACGTCATATCCTCAGTCTTTTCTTGCCCCAGATGTCAGAAGACCCTAAAAAGACAAGGCCCAAACCAAAAAACCAAAAAAACCCTGCACCAAACATATATACAATATATACAAATGTACAAGAGTATATCCTAACCCACACCAACACCCCTAAACACAGAGGGAAGGAGGGAGGGTAAATTGACTGCAGCAATGTGGATCCTCGAACATCTACATTTATGGTAGGTACAAAACTGTACTATGTTCTTCATTCCACATTGCTGCAGTCCTAACCATTGGGTAGAATCCCAAAGCAGAGTTAAGGGAGGCTGGCAAATCATAAGGAAGCAGGAGCTGTCAACATGCCTTGCAAAATAGCTGTGGCAAAACCAGCCCTAGATTTAGAGTAGAGAGGAAGATGGTAATGCTTAGAGAAAGTATGCACTGAACTCCAAGTAGCTGCCTCCAAAATATCCTTAGTTGCCACCCCTTAGAAATGCTGTTGAAGTGGCAGTAGCCCTAGTGGAATGAGGCCTAATCCCAGCTGGAATCTCCTTGCCATGATGGGAATAACAAAATGAAATGCAAAACCCAATCCACTTAGAAATAGTTTGCTTAGACACAGGCTTGCCCTGAGAACTCAAAGCAAAAGAAACAAACAACTGCTGAGACTGCCTGAAATCCTTAGTCCTGCTTAAATAATAACGCAACTGCCTATGTACATCTAAAGTGTGCAAAATCTTTTCCCCTTATTTTGGGGATCTGCATAGAAAGTAGGCAAATGAATAGTTTGGTTTAAAGCCACACTAGAAACCACCTTAGGCATAAAGGAAGGATTAGTACGTAATGATACCCTATCCTTATGGAAAATCAAAAGGGCTCTACTGCCATAAGGGCCTGCAACTCAGAAACCCTTCTTGCAGAAGTAATAGCCAACAAAAAGCAGTCTTCCATGACAAGTATTTCAATTCAGCAGTAGCCGCAGGCTCAAAAGGTTGTAGAGTAAGTTTTTCCAACACAAAATTGAGATCCCAAGCAGGAGTAGGAGCTCTACGGGGGTCTTATATTCTTTGCCCCTCTAAGAAACTGCTTGAACAAAGGATGCGAAAACAATGGTGGGTCACAATCATAGTGAGCTGAAATTGCTGCAGCATGAATCTTAATGGAAGAGAAGGACAAACCTTTGTCCAATAACTCAGTAAGATATTGAAGAGCCACACTCAAATTAGGCTCAGAAATCTCTAAATTCTTTGCTGCACTCCAAAATAAAAATCTCTTCCATTTTTCTGCGTACACCTTCCTTGTACTAGGTCTTCTGGCTTCCATAATCACATTTAAAACTTGTTGAGGAAGTTGAGACCTGCTGTGTTTCAGAACAGAATATGCCAGGCTGTTAGATGAAGAGAGTGAAGCTTGACATTGAGCAGGTGACCGTCCTTCTGAGATAACAGATGTGGAATCAAAGGCAAAGGCCATGGAGGCTTCCTTACCAGACTCCTTAGTAGTGGGTACCAGTGTTGCCGAGGCCAATCTGGAGCTATTAAAATCATCCTTGGCTTGTCTTGTCTGACCTTTAGGAGCACCTTTGGAAGAAGAGGCAGAGGTGGAAAGGCATACACATGAAGATTTTTCCAACTGAAAGAAAGAGCATCCACTTTCCAAGCTGTGTGATGAAACCCCTTTGTGCAAAACTTTGGCAGCTGGTGGTTTAGTGGAGAAGCGAACAGATCTATGTCTGGAGTTCCCCATGACACTGTCAATTTCTGAAATACATGAAGATCCAGTTTCCACTCGTGGGGATCCATGATTTGTCTGCTTAACACATCTGCTAAGGAGTTCTGTGCTCCTGGCAGAAACCTTGCCTGTAGAGTTAGTTGCAAGCTGAGCGCAGTTTCCCATAAAATCATTGCTTGCCTGCATAGAGGATAAGAATGTGTTCCCCTTGTTTGTTGATGTACCACATGACATTTGTGTTGTCTGTTAGAATCAACACCTGCCCTGGAAGAAGTAACTCCTTGAAAGCCATTAATGCAAACTGGACTGCTAACATCTCCTTCATGTTGATATGTAGATGCTGAAGTCTGGCAGGCCACTTGTCTTGTATCCACTTTCCGCTTAGATGAGCTCCCAAGCAATGTCCGAGGCATCTGTCGTTAAAATCTGACTCGCCTCTGGCCGGGTCACAGAGAGTCCCTTGTTTAGGTGACATTCCTGAGCCCACCACAAAAATTCTTTTTGAATGCAAGGTATTATTTGAATGACAGTGTCCAAATCCTGGCAGTGCTGTGTCCATACATTTTGAGATACCATTGCAGCTTCCTCATATGCAGTTTGGCATTGGGAAGCACCAGAATACAAGATGCCATGAACCCTAAGGCTTGAAGGACTGTCCTTGCAGTCAGCCCGGACTGAAGAGATAATTGATGGAAGTAACTGGAAAGATTCTTTTGTTTGTCCGGGGTTAAAAGGCCATCTGGGCTGCTGTATTCAGTCTCACACCCAGAAAGCACATGTCTTGAGAGGGTACTAGACTGGACTTTATTTCGTTCACAGAATACCCTAGGCATCTTAGCACTGCTATGACATATTCCAAATGCTGTAGAAGGTCTTCCTTTTCTTGAGCCAGAATCAGGCAGTCGTCCAAATAAGGATAGATTTGAATTCCTTTTAGCCTGAAGTAAGCTATCACTGGAGCCAGAACCTTTGTGAATACTCTGGGCACAGTAGATAAGCCAAAGGGCAATGCAGAGAACTGATAATGAGAATTTCCAGCTCGAAAACGCAGAAACTTTCTGCAACTTAGTCTTATAGGCACATGAAGGTAAGCTTCCTTGAGATCTAAAGTTACCATCCAGTGATCTTTGCCCAGCAGAGGTAAAAGCTGTTGTAACGTCAACATTTTGAACTTGGGAATGTCCAGATAAGTGTTGAGGATAGATAAATCCAAAATTGGTCTCCACGTGTTCCCCTTCTTTGGTACTAGGAACAGGCGAGAATAAAATCCTAGGCCCCTTTCTGGTACAGGGACTGGCTGAATGGCCCCTATTTGGAGTAACAGAGAAATTTGCTTGTGAGCCTCTTTCCTTTGTGGAGGAGGAACGTCTGGCATGCCTCTGAAAGGGGCAAGGTATGGAAATAAAACCTGTAACCGTGGTGAATGATATCCAAAACCCATCTGTCTTGAGTAATTAAATCCCAATTTTCTTTGAAAAGAGACAGTCTTCCTCCCAAAGGAGCTGCCAGACGAGAAGGAACTGGCAGCTGAAAAGGCAGGTCATTGGGTCTGTTTACGAAAGGACTGACCCCTGCCCTCACCAGAAGTCTGAGCAGGAGAACTCCCTGTTCTAGGCCTAAAGAACCTTGAGCTCTGCCCCTACCACGCCTAGACCTACCCCTAGACTGGGAATCATAAGCAGGATATGTCCATCCCTTAGTAGGCCAATTTCTACTAAACTTTGGAGGCTGCACCTGCAAAAAATCTTTAACAGTCTGCATAGACTTAGCCTTGTCCTCCATTTTCTTTAAAACTGCTTCCACAGGCGAACCAAACAACACATCAGACTGTAAAGGAGCATCCAAAATCCTTGTCTTAACATGCTCAGCTAAATTCTGATCCCTCAACCAAGCGTGCCTGCGAAGAACAGAACCAGTGGCAGCCACCCTCGAGGAGGCCT
Organism: Protopterus annectens; assembly: GCF_019279795.1. Classification (NCBI taxonomy): domain Eukaryota; kingdom Metazoa; phylum Chordata; order Ceratodontiformes; family Protopteridae; genus Protopterus; species Protopterus annectens. The sequence continues at coordinate 128,011,325 of NC_056745.1, read as the reverse complement.
GCACAGCATCAAAACCACATTGCAAAGAATGCTTACCCACTTGTTCAGACACATGAACTAAATCCAGCAACTCTTTACACTCAATACCTTCCGCCAGAGCATCCACCTTAGATTTCAATTGTGAAAGGAGATAATTTTGATATTTTAGCATGTGAAACTGACAATTCAATGCCCTCATGGCTAAAGTGGAAGAAGTATACACTTTCTTTCCCCATCTATCCAAAGCCCTTGCCTCTTTATCAGAGGAACAGGATTTTTAACAACCGAGGCCTTAACACCCTTAGGCCCCTGAGAAACAATTTCTGGGTCTGCCCTAGGACTCTTAAAAGATACTTATGAGCTTCAGGCACCCTATAGTACCTATCAGGTTTAACAGGGCAGGAGGCAAAGAATCAGGGTTCAGGGAAGCCTCTGCAAAACATCTTCCACCACATTCAACACAGGAGGTATAGCTAAGGGCCTATGCTGGGGTAAAACAAAATTCCCTAAGCCTCTTCCTGGAATCAGAGAAATCTTGGCCTTCCCATTTAAAATGCTCCCTCATGGAATGCAGAGTCTCTGAAAATGAAAAATCCTCAGGAGGAGAAGCTGAAGGAGTGGAATCATCCACATCAGAATCAGAATAATGAGGAAACTCCTGCAAGTCTTCACCCCAAGACTCAGAAGCCTCTGAACACTGTTCAAAACTCTCAAACTCAGGCTCCACCCTAGGCCTCTTATCAGGAGGGGGCATAGAACCTCTAATCATAGTAATCAAATCCTCTGCCATTTTAAGCATATGTTTCTTAGGTACAGAACCTGAAGTGCTAGGAGAAGCCCCCACTGAAGCTAAACTTGGCCTACCTCTCAAAGAAGTCTTGGAAACCGAAGGAGAGGCTCTAACTACCTTAGGAAGAGAGGGAAGAACAGTTACCTGAGAAGCCCCTCAGCCTGGCCTACCTCCTGAGAGGGCACATCCTGTAACAGTAAAGTCTCAGCCTGAGACTCCCCAGAAACTCCTGGCAAAACTTCTGGCTCCACAGAGCCTTCTAAAGAACCGACGTCCGGGACTGCCGGTTCTTCAACCCTAGGCTTTGCTGCTTTGTCCTTGCACTTTTGGAAGCGGCGTCGTAGCATCCGACGGCATTTTATAATTACAACGCTTCCCAAACACTAACCTGGCACAGTCTAACCGTCTCTTAATAGTGCGTTTGTTAAATCTAGCACAAGAGCGGCATCCAACAACGTCGTGCTCAGGCCCTAAACAAGGTATACACAAAGTATGGTAATCCCTATGAGGTATCTGTTTCCCACAAGAAATACAGTTATTCACTTTTTCTGACATCCGGTTAAATACTGAGGCAAGAAAAACCAAAATGTTCCCCAACGGGGTACTTAGCCAACTTTGATTCGGTCTGAAACTCCGACTTCAGAAAATTTCAGAACGCCAACCTGCACTCGCAAAACTGCTTCTGCATCGGACCATGCGGCAAAAAAGACTGAGGATATGACGTCGGTCATGCGCATTAGTACCCTGACGTCCTGACATCAGTCTAATGCGCCTTGACCGACGTCAGCCATATACTTTGGTATTCGGGCCGACTGGACAGCGGACTACCCAATGGTTAGGACTGCAGCAATGTGGAATGAAGAACATCTATCCTTTTTATGTTAGTTTCTTTGTGCCATTTATTGAGTCACTTTCCAGAAGCTGGTAGAGTGCTTCTGATGCCTTGTTCTTTGCTATTGTAACTCCTCTCTTAGCTTCATTGTTAGCCAACCAGTATTGTTTCCTAGACTGCTCCATCTTTTCTATAGCCAACTTTTTCCTGCATTCCTTCTTTCTTTTGCTGACTTCCTGGGCTTCTGCATTCCACCACCAGCTTTCCTTATGTACCACATTTGCATAACTGTCTCGACCATATACCTGTTCTGTAGTCCTCATACATGCTGTTTTGAGGCACTGCTATTCTTCTTCAATTTCACTTATTTAATTTTTTTTCCTGAGGTGCTAAAGCCCTGAGTAACTCCGTGAACACTTGTGCTTTTTCTCCAGTCAACTTCCAAATCTTAGAGCCTTCTTTGACCACTGCTTGCAGTTGATTGTGGCAACCAGTGGTTTATGGTGTGGGCTGACTGTTTTACTGGGGATGACTTTGCAGTCACTGATGCTACCCGACCTGGAAGCCTACCCGAGTTGTATGCTGGATGCTCTTGTATGTGATCTTGTGACTGTCTCTCTTGCTAAACCATGTGTTGCCTACCATCAATTCATTTGCCAGACAGCAATCTAGAATGGCCTCTGCTTTATTTTTGTTGCTCCACTCATGTGGACCAAAGAAGTCCTGCTCTCTCTGTCCCAATATGTGCATTCAGGTCACCCTTTATCAACACCATGTCATGTTGTCCTGCATTACCTAGTAGGTACTCTGACTGCTATCTGAATGCACTCTTTTCTTCACTACCACAACCCTGCTTTGCAGCACAGGCTGAGAATATCAATAGTGCCACATCATTACACTGGATTAATTCTCATGACATCCCTCACTCTCTTCTAAAGCCTTTCCCTCACCACAACTCCCACATCATTCCTAGTTTGCTGTCATCCTCTGTAGTAGACTTTGGACCCAAAGCCAAGTAACTTTGCTGCACTGCCTTCCATCTTGTCTCCTGGATACATAGGATGTCCAACCTCCTCCTTACTATTATGTGATCCACTTCCAAGCCGTGTCCTATCAGTGAACCTACTGTGAGTGCTGCAATTCTTAGTTCATTTTTGCCAGGTTGATTGGGTTTACATCCATCTTTCACTCAACAGAACTATCTCAGGTAACCCAAGCAGAACAACTAGACACCATCTGGTCACTAGCTTACTGAACCAGGGATGCTGATCTTTACGGTGGACACACACTGACCAACAGGGGCACATACACCCCTCTCACCATTAGCATGGGTCCCTGGCATAGGTCTGAGTAGGCCAGGTCATCAACCCACTTATCACCAGCAAATACAATGCCTATTTGGTGACATTAGTCAACACAACCAAATCACCTACAGACAGTTTTTACACTACCAAGTGGCTAGTCCTGACATAGTGTGCAGTCTGTGAGCCATGTCCTGCTATCTGGATGATACTGTACACCAAAGTTGATGCCCAAAAGGGTTAGTTTATACAACTCTTCCCCACATCACAGAACATCTGGAGTTTGTGCTGCTCCTGCCTACAGTGCCATTCTTTGGTGAGTTTGAGGTGAAAACACTCAGCATGTTTTTGAAAAGTGGGACGAACCCCACAGAGATCCAAGAAGAAAGTACAGTTGTGTACACTTACCATAAATGTAGATGTTCAAGTGTATTCACTGTTGCAGTCATCACACTTGGGTTATCTGCCTGGAGGTAGCCCTCAGTCAGCCCGAATACCAGAGTCTTGGGATTTCTGCGTCGGATGCTATCACCTCTTCCATGACGTCAGGTCATCAGGGGTATAAAACATAGAACCAACGCCATTACATCAGTTTTTCTTGCCGCAGAGTTAAGGAACCCCCAAAATAGGAAGCTATTGCTGGTGTGGAACACCTCCAGTAAAAAGTAAATACCCCTGCCATAAAAGATGGGAGGATAGGTAGAAAGGATAGAGAAAGCCAGGGGGCTGGAGGGAGGGAAACCAGGACTGAAACAGTGAATACACTCAAACATCTACATTTATGTTGTGTACACAACTGTACTATGTTATTCATGTATCACTGTTGCAGTCATCACACTTGGGTTGATTCCCAAAGCTGAGGAAGGGTGGAGGCAGTCAAGAAGTGTTAGGGCTGGCTAGCAGGCCTTGTAAGACTGCTGTAGCAAATCCAGCTCTGGATTTAGAAAAAAAGGCTAAGTGGTAATGTTTGGTGAAGGTGTGTACAGAAAGTACAGTTGTGTACACTTACCATAAATGTAGATGTTCGAGTGTATTCACTGTTGCAGTCATTACATTTGGGTAATCTGCTGGCAGGTTGCCCTCAGTCAGTCTGAATAACAAAGTCTTGGGTTCTGCATTGGTTGATGTCTCCTCTTCCATGACATCAGATCGTCAGGGTATAAAACATGCAGCTGATGCCATTTTAATCAGTTTTTCTTGCCCCAGATGTCAGGTGCCCCCCAAATGGGGAGCAAAAATATATATATAAACTGTAAATTTATAAATGCACCTTAGAAACATAAAATTTACCTTCAAGGAAAAGCAAATACACCACAAAGGGTTTTGAGTATAGTGAAGGAAAGAAAATGTATAGAAAGGGGGCTGGCAGGTGGGTAACCCGGACTGCAACAGTGAATACACTCGAACATCTACATTTATGGTAAGTGTACACAACTGTACTATGTTCTTCATGTTTCACTGTTGCAGTCATTACATTTGGGTAGAAACCCAAAGCTATGGATGGGAGGATGGAACTAAACAGCATTAGGAGCAGCTATAAGGCCCTGCAGGACTGCAGTGGCAAAGCCTGCCCTGAATTTAGAGAAGAGAGGTAAATGATAATGCTATGCGAACGTATGAACTGAGCTCCAGGTAGCAGCTTCTAGAATGTCTCTGGTAGGGACCCCTCTGAGAAAAGCTGCTGAAGTAGAGGCAGCCCTGGTGGAATGGGATCTGATCCCCTAGGGCACAGGTTTACCATGGTGCAAGTAGCAGAAACAAATGCAATGGCTTATCCACTTAGAAATAGTCTGCTTTGATATAGCCTTCCCCTCAGATCCTGCAGCAAATGCTACCAGTAGTTGCTCAGACTTTCTTAAAGATTTTGTCCTGTTTAAGTGGAATCGTAGTTGTTTGTGCACATCCAATGAATGCAGAATCCGCTCCCCCTTGTTCTGCAGATTTGGGAAAAACGATGGCAGGTGAATGGTCTGGTTAAGAGACACACTGGATACCACCTTAGGCATAAAAGAAGGATTGGTCCTGAGGGCCACCCTGTCCGGGTAAAAAATAATGAAAGGCTCCACTGCCATGACAGCCTGTAGTTCTGAAACCCTTCTAGCTGAAGTGACTGCCAAAAGAAAAGCTGTCTTCCAAGAAAGAAATTTTATATCCGAAGTAGCTGCTGGTTCAAAAGGAGGCAGGGTGAGTTTTTCCAGCACAAAATTGAGGTCCCATGCAGGAGTCAGCGCTCTCCTGGGAGGCCTTAAATTTATGGCCCCTCTGAGATACTGTTTTAGAAGTGGATGAGAAAAGAGGGGAGGCTCTGTGTTGTAATGAGCCGAGATGGCAGAGGCATGGATTTTTATTGAAGAAAAAGATAGGCCCTTGTCAAGCATCTCAGTTAAGTATTGTAAAATCTGAGGAATATTGGGCTTTGCTGTGTCTATTCCTTGTGCTTGGTTCCAAGCACAGAATCTCTTCCATTTATCTGCATAATATTTTCTAGTACTAGGCCTTCTGGCTTCCAAAATGACATCCATCACAGGTTTACTGAGAGATGTGGTTTGAATAATTAGTTGATTAGCCATGCTGCAGGATTCAGAGTTTGGAGCTGAGTGTGCAGAATCTGATAGTTCTGCTGAGACAATAGATGAGGTGTCTGAGGCAAGTACCATGGAGAAAGGAGTGACATATTCCGTAGAAGTGGGTACCAGTGTTGGCGAGGCCAGTCGGGAGCAATTAGAATCATTTTTGGTTTTTCCTGTCTGACTTTTAGTAAGAACATGGAGAGTAGAGGCAGAGGGGGAAAGGCATAGACTGATAGGTTTTTCCAGCTGAAGGATAGAGCATCCATTTTCCATGCTTTTTTGTGATTTGTGCAGAATTTGTCCAACTGATAGTTTTGGGGAGAGACAAACAGATCTATGTCTGGGCTTCCCCATTTCTGTGTTAACATGCTGAAGATTTGTGGATCCAGTTTCCATTCGTGCGGGTCCATAAGATTTCTGCTTAGGTCATCTGCCACAGTATTTTGCTTTCCTGGCAGGAATTGAGCTTGAAGATGTATTTGGTAAGTCAAGGCTGTGTTCCACAAGGCCATAGCTAGTCTGCAAAGGGGGTAGGAATGGGTACCCCCCTGCTTGTTTATGTACCACATAACTGTGGTGTTGTCCGTCTTTATCAGTAGCTGTCCTGGATGAAGTAAGTCCTTGAAGGCTGTCAGAGCATTCTGAACAGCTAGCATTTCTTTCTAGTTGATATGTAGATGCATTTGGTTTGGGCTCAATTTGCCCTGAATGCATCTCCCTGCCAGGTGCCCCCCGCCAAGCAAAGTCTGATGCGTCTGTAGTTAGGGTTTGGGTGGCAGGGGGTAGAGTGAATGACAGTCCCTTGTTTTGGTGACAAGTCTCTGCCCACCAAAGAAACTCCTGTTGTAGGCAGGGAATGAGAGGAATCATTGTTTCCAGGCTGTGACAATGTTGACTCCATAAACTTTTTAGGTACCATTGAAGTTTTCTCATATGCAGTCTCGCATATGGAATTAGTAGAATGCAGGATACCATGAACCCCAAAGCCTGCAGAATTTCTCTTGCAGATAACTGGGTTTTTGTTGCCATTTGTTTGAAGTATGTCGTCAGTTGCATTTGCTTGTCTGGCGTGAAGTAAGCCATCTGGGCAGTTGTACTCAAGCTTGCACCCAGGAATGTAATGATTTGAGAGGGCACCACTTGTGATTTCTTTTCGTTTATGGTGTACCCTAGGCATGCTAGAAGCCTTTTTACAAATGCCAGATGTTGAAGAAGAGTGTCATTGTCCTCTGCCTGAATGAGACAGTCATCCAGATAAGGATAAATTTGAATGTTTCTTTGTCTGCAGAATGCAATTACTGGTGCCAGGCACTTTGTAAAGACCCTGGGCGCAGTAGATAAGCCAAAGGGCAGTGCAGAGAATTGGTAATGTAAAAAACCTGCTTTGAAGTGGAGGTATCTTCTGCAAGATTCCCTTATTGGGATATGCAGGTATGCCTCTTTTAAGTCTAGAGTTACTAACCAGGAATTCTTGCCTAGCATAGGCAGTAACTGTTGTAAAGTCAGCATTTTGAATTTTGGAATGTCCAGGAACGTGTTTAGAATCGATAAGTCCAGTACTGGACACCATGATTTGTCTTTTCTGGGTACCAGGAAAAGTCTTGAATAAAATCCTTGTCCTTTTTCCTTTTCTGGTACCGGTTGAATAGCCCCCATATCCATGAGGGACATGACTTGTTTCTGGGCCTCTGCCCACTGGTTTTGTGGCAAATCTGGGCATCCGTTTGGAATTGGCAAAGTATGGAAATGAAATCTGTACCCCTGGGATACTATGTTTAATACCCACTTGTCCTGGGTAATTAACTGCCAATTTTGAGCATGAAGTGCTAGTTTTCCCCCCATGGGAGCTGCCAAAAGATAAGTGCTTGGAGATTGTAGAGGAAAGTCATTGAGACTGCTTACTCTAGGGTTGTGCTTTGTTGCCTCCAGATTTGGAGGTGGAGGCACCCCATTGCTTTGACCTGTAAGATCCCTGTGATTGATATCTGGAGCCTTTTGAGCACCTGGGTTTGCCCTGATTGGCTCTGTTGGACACAGGAAAGGACCAGTTCTTAGTAGGCCAGTGTCTACTGAACCGGGGTGGCTGCACTTGCAAGAAATCTTTTACAGTTTGCATAGATTTAGCTTTGTCTTCCATTTTCTTTAAAACCTCTTCTGCCTTATTACCAAACAGACTATCATGCTGTAATGGGGCATCCAACAATTTAGCTTTAACATGATCAGGCAGATTTTGCTCCTTGAGCCAGGCATGCCTTCTTATCACAGATCCAGTTATGGCGGCCCTGCAAGAGGCCTCCAAGGAATCAAAACCACATTGCAAAGTATGCTTTCCAACCTGTTCTGATGAATGCAATAAATCATGTAACTCTTTTATTTCCACACAATCAGAAATCAGCATCATTTTCTGTTTCAATAAGCCCATAACATGCTGTTGATATTTAAGCATATGAAACTGGCAGTTTAAAGCCCTGATTGCCAAGGTTGCAGACGTATAAACCTTCTTACCCCATCTATCCAGTGCCCTGGAATCTCTATCAGAAGGGGTAGGATTTTTGGCTGTAGAAGCCTTAACACCCTTGGGACCCTGAAGAATAGTCTCAGGATCAGCAGCAGGATTTTTGAAAAGAAATTTGTGGGAGTCAGGAACCCTGTAATATCTGTCTGGCTTACTCGGAGCCGGAGGCAGGCAATCAGGAGCCATGCTTGATTCCGAAAACACATCATCAACAATGTCTAATACAGGAGGTGTTGCCAAAGGCCTATGCTGAGGAAGAAGAAGGAAATCCCTAAGCCTTTTTTTGATTCAGAGAAGTCCTGATTCAACCAGTGAAAATGTTCCCTTAAAGTATGCAAAGTCTCTCCAAAACAGTAATCCTCAGGAGGAGATGCAGATGGGATGGATTCCTCTGCATCAGAATCCTCATAAGGGGGAATAGAAAATTCTTGATCAGAAGAGGAATCAGAAGAAATAGAAACCTGATCTAAAGATTCATAATCAGTGCCTTGGCTAGGCCTCTTAGCAAGAGGGGGGCCCTGATCAAGGTAATTAAATCCTCAGCCATTTTGATCATTTGTTTTTTAGGCATAGGGGCCTGAGCATGTGGCTCATGCATTGGTTTTTTAGACATAGAATTTGTTTTTGACCTTGTTTTTGTTGATGGCGTTGGTTTAATATAAAAATGTTGAGTCCTGAAAACACCCTCAGAAGCCAGTGCCTGCTCAGCGGCTCTGGACCCATCCAAGGGAGAGACATCCGCAGGTTCAATACTTTGCGAATCCTGTGGCATACTGGACTCTGAATGGGTCTCGGTAGAGGCCTGTGACTCAAAAGTAGCGGGTATCAGGGGCTGTGAAAGCGCTTCACTGAGTACTGGCGAACCGGCGACTGGCTTAGGAGAAGCTTCGTTGTTGGTTTTGGACCTCGACGGTCTGCTGCTGTCTTTTTCCTTGCATTTTTTGTGAACTCCGGTAGTCGGATTGCTAACCGACAACATTTCAGGGTAGTTAAACCTTGAACCAAAATATTTAGAAGCAAAAATATACCGACGCTTAATAGTGCATTGGATAAATTTAGCACAAAACCGACAGCAAGGCACATTGTGATTAGGGCCTAGGCAAGGAATACAGTACAAATGAAAATCCTTATGAGGTATTTGCTTCCCATAAGTAATGCAATTATTAACTTTTACTGACATCAGTAAGGAGCAAGAAAAAGTTTCCCCAATGGGGTACTTAGCTTTAGTTTGAAGACTTCGGTTCTGAAACTCAAAAATGAAAATTTCAGAGTTGGCCGACTGGCACTTGCGAACTGCTTCTGCTTCGGGCACCGCATGGCAAGAAAGACGGATTAAAATGGTGTAGGCTGCATGTTTTATACCCCTGAGGACCGGACGTCATGGAAGAGGAGACAGCAACCGACGCAGGACCCAAGACTTTGTTATTCAGGCCGACTGAGGGCAACCTGCCAGCAGATTACCTAAATGTAATGACAAAGTACAGTTTTGTACCTACCATAAATGTAGATGTTCGAGTGTAAACACTGCTGCAGTCATTACACTTGGGTTATCCTGCCATCAGGCGGTTCCCCAGTTGGCCTGAGTTCCAAAGTCTTGGTCCGGCGTCGGTTGCTGTCACCTCCTCCCTGACGTCAGTGCGACAGGGGTATATAAGATGCAGCCGACGCCATTTTCTTCAGTTTTTCTTGCCCCAGATGTCAGGTGCCCCCAAATGGGTAGGCAATTCAAATTGCTAATAAGACATAGATAGGAAAAGCAAACAACTTTTAGTTACCAGCAAATCTCTGTTGTATTACACAGGATCATTACTGTGATTTGTGTGGTACTGTACTATGATGATCCTGTGATGTCTGTCAGTAACTGATGACATACATGTCCATATCAGATGTGACTTCCCACACATTTCTGTTAAGACAACCCCTGTTACAGTAGCAACAGTCTACATTTATACCTGCAATACTTACATGACATCCCTTTGCACTAAGAGGTTATGACTATTGGTGCTGACGTATGACTCCACTACAAGTTATAGACATATGGTATACATATATGTGTGTATATATCTATATCTATATATATATATATATATATATATATATATATATATATATATATATATATATATATATACACACACACACACACACACACACACACACACACACATATATATATATATATATATATATGTATATAAGATGCAGATGACGCCATTTTCTTCAGTTTTTCTTGCCCCAGATGTCAGGTGCCCCCAAATAGGTAGGCAATTCAAATTGCTAGTAAAGTATACAAAAGGAAAGCAAACAACAATTTTCAGTTACCAGCAAATACTCCCCATAGGTAGTAAAGGGTAGAAGACCTAGGTACGCAACAGCAAGTAAGAGGGAAAGGAGGGAGGGTAACCTTGACTGCAGCAGTGTTTACACTCGAACATCTACATTTATGGTAGGTACAAAACTGTACTATGTTCATCGTGTTACACTGCTGCAGTCATTACACTTGGGTGGAATCCCAAAGCTGAGGTAGGGTGGCTGGTTCTATAAGGCATTAGGGGTGGCTATAAGGTCCTGCAGCACAGCAGTGGCGAAGCCAGCTCTAGATTTGGAGTATAAAGGCAAATGGTAATGCTTGGTGAAGGTATGCACAGAACTCCATGTTGCTGCTTCCACAATATCCTTGGTAGGTACTCCTCTGAGGTAGGCAGTTGAAGTGGCTGTTGCCCTGGTGGAGTGAGATCTAATGCTGCTAGGTACAGGTTTCCCATGATGTGTATAGCAGAAACGTATGCAATGTCCTATCCATTTTGAAATAGTCTGTTTTGAAATGGCTTTTCCCTGTGCTCCTGCAGCATATGCTACCAATAATTGCTCAGATTTTCTGAAAGCTTTGGTTTTGTCCAAGTAGAAGCGTAACTGTCTGTGAATGTCCAAAGAATGTAGTAGTCTCTCCCCTTTGTTCTGTGGTTTTGGATAAAAAGTTGGCAAGTGAATAGTTTGGTTTAGAGCCACACTTGATACCACCTTTGGCATAAACATAGGGTTAGTTCTTAAAGACACCCTGTCCTGGTGGAAAATGAGGAAAGGTTCCACTGCCATTAGTGCCTGTAATTCTGAAATTCTTCGTGCTGATGTTATTGCCAGTAGCAGAGCAGTTTTCCAAGAGATATATTTTAATTCTGCTGTGTTAGCTGGCTCAAAAGGAGGTAAAGTTAATTTTTCCAAAACAAAGTTGAGGTCGCAAGTTGGAGTAGGTGCTCTATGGGGTGGTCTTATGTTTTTAGCCCCTCTGAGGTACTGTTTGAGCAAAGGATTAGAGAAAATTATTGGATCCATGTTGTAAAGAGCAGAAATGGCAGAGGCATGGATCTTGATGGATGAGAAGGAGAGGCCCTTGTTCAGCATCTCAGTTAAATATTGAAGTATCTGAGGAATGTTTGGGACAAGAGGGTCAAGGCTGTGCGTCTGGTTCCAGGGACAGAATCTCTTCCATTTATCCAAATAGGCTTTCCTGGTACTAGGCCTTCTGGCCTCCAGAATGACATCCATAACAGCTTTGGAGAGAGGCATTGCTTGCTTGACTAAGGAATTTTCCATGCAGCTAGGTTTAAGGTCTTTAGCTGGCTGTGAAGTATCTGATTGTTGTGCTGTGTCAGCAAATGTGGGATTTGAGGCAAAATCCAGGGTGCTTCTTGTGCTAAGTTCTTTATTTATTTATTTATTTATTTATTTGCAGTTGGTTTACCAGGATAGTCCATTGGGCCAAAATGAACCCGTTTTCAATGGAGTCCTGGGGAGAAAAGCTCCATAACAATCTCAGTACAGTAGGTTATTAATGATAGTTATACAATGCAAAAAGTTCAAGCAAATAATTACAAAAAAGTTCAGCATACATTAGAAATTCTGCATACTTATGATGGATCATATAGATGATACAGACTAACAAAGTAACATTACAAAGTAATACTGGAAGTAAATTCATATTATGATGCATAAACTTAAGAAGTGCAGTCTAGTACATTATATCAGAGTAGTACATTTTGCAAATTACATAGGAAACAGAGTGTGAGTGTTAGGGAAAAAGGAAGAATTACTGGAGAAGCAGGGAAGGATGGAAGATGAGGTAGCCAGGGTTAATTATGTGGGTGGGAGCATGAGCATTCCCACTGGGATGCTAGGTCGAATGAAGAGATCTTTTGAAAATCAAATGGTTAGGGATTGTGCGAATGAAAGGTGGAAGGGAGTTCCAGAGTGCTGGGCCGTGGGATAGTAGGTTTTTCAGGGGATGAATTGGTTTATGCACTTCTAATAGATTTTGATTATGAGATCTTAATACTCTATTTGGCAGATGCATTTTAAAGGCAGAAGAAAGTGAGGGACAAAGGGAGGGTTGAGAATGAGTTTGTGGAGAGTTAATTGTGTGTAGGTTAGATGATTAGGTAGCTCTAGCCATTTTCGTTTTTGGAGAGAGAGACAGTGGTGGGTTGATGACCTATGGCTAGTAGCGAACTTGGCAATTTTGTTGTAGCAGGAGGAGAGTTGTTTTACAGAGGACTGTAGATTAGTTAGGAGTGGAGCTCCATAGAGAAGGAGGGATAAGAAAGGAAGTAGAAAGAGTGATTTTAGTTGCAGGTGTAAGGTAATGATTTTGTCGGTAGAGCATACCTAGTTTTTGGTGGGTTTTTTTGATATTTAGTTGTATGTGGGAGTTGAATTTTAGTTGGTTATCAATTTGGACCCCAAGTAACTTGGTATCTGTCACCAGTTCCAGATGTGTGTTATTTTGACTCATGATTGAGAATGTATTCATATTGAAAGGAGTGACTTTAGTGGGGGTAAATACCATTAATTTGGTTTTAGAAGCATTGAGAGCTAGGTGGTTATCTTTCATCCATTGCTCAGTGGTTGAAAAGGTATCTTGTGTAAGTTTTAGAAGTGTGGGACCTAATCAGAAACATCATGGATCCCCACGAATGGGAATTGAATCCACAAATATTCAGAATGATAACACAAAAATGGTGGCGCCCGGACATAGATCTGTTTGCATCCCCAACGAACTGCTAGGTACAGAAATTCTGCACAAGATTGGGTACCAGTGCTGGTGTGGCCAGTCTGGTGCAATCAGGATTATCTTTGCTCTTCTTGCCTGGCTTTCATGAGTACCTTTGGAAGGAGAGGTAAAGGTGGGAAAGCGTATACTTGCAGGTTTTTCCGGCTGAATGAGAGGGCATCCACTTTCCATGCTTGTGGATGGTAACTTCTTGTGCAGAATTTCTGCACCTAGCAGTTCGTTGGGGATGCAAACAGATCTATGTCCGGGCGCCACCATTTTTGTGTTATCATTCTGAATATTTGTGGATTCAATTCCCATTCGTGGGGATCCATGATGTTTCTGCTTAGGTCGTCTGCCAGTGTGTTTTTCTTTCCTGGCAGGAATTGTGCTTGCAGATGAACTTGGTAGTCTAGAGCTGTGTTCCACAAGGTCATGTCTTGTCTGCAGAGGGGGTAGGAGTGTGTGCCCACTTGCTTGTTTATGTACCACATAACTGTGGTGTTGTCTGTCTTTAGTAGTAGTTGTCCTGGATGCAGCAGGTCCTTGAAAGCTATACGGGCATTTTGTACTGCTAACATCTCTTTTTGATTGATGTGAAGATGCTTTTGCTCTGCGGACCACTCGCCCTGAATACATTTTCCTGCCATGTGTGCTCCCCAGGCATAATCCAATGCATCTGTTGTCAGTGTTTGCCTGGCTGTGGGTTGAGTAAAAGGCTGTCCCTTGTTGAGGTGACAAGCTTGAGCCCACCATCGAAACTCCTGTTGAAGGCAATGAATTAGTGGTATAACTGTTTTCAAACTTTGACAGTGTTGAGACCATACACTCTTTAGGTACCATTGTAGTTTCCTCATATGCAGTCTGGCATATGGAATTAGTAGTATGCATGATGCCATGTAGCCCAAGGCCTGCAGAATTTTTCTTGCAGGGAGTTGGGTCTTTGTTGCCATCAGTTGAAAGCATTGAGTCAGTTGTCCTTGCTTGTCTGGCGTGAGACATCTGGGCCGTTGTGTTCAAGCTGGCACCCAGGAATATTATCTCTTGTGAGGGCACTAGTTTTGATTTCTTTTCGTTTAATGTGTACCCCAGGCAACTTAATAACTTTTTTTATGAACGCCAGATGCATTAGAAGAATGTCCTTGCTCTCTGCTTGAATCAGGCAGTCATCCAGGTACAGATAAATTTGAATTCCTTTTTGTCTGCAAAATGCAATTACTGGTGCCAGGCACTTTGTGAAGACCCTGGGCACAGTAGATAAGCCAAAGGGCAATGCAGAGAATTGATAGTGCATTGAACCAGCTATGAATCTGAGGTATCTTCTGCAATTTTGTCTGATAGGGACATGCAGGTATGCCTCCTTGAGGTCCAAAGTCACGAGCAAAGCTTTCTTGCCCAGCTGCTGTAGTGTCAACATTTTGAATTTCGGAACATCCAGGTAAGTGTTTAAGAGAAGAAAGATCCAGAATGGGTGTCCAGGCTTTGTTCTTTCTGGGAACCAGAAAGAGTCTTGAGTAAAATCCTTGTCCTTGCTCCTGTGGTGGTACCTTTTGAATAGCTCTCAAGTCCATGAGTGCTGTAATTTGTTTTTGAGTCTCTGTCCATTGATTTGGTGGCAGATTTGGCATTTCTTTTAACCTTGGCAGAGTGTGAAAGTGGAACCTGTAACCTTGAGATACAATGTTGAGAACCCATTTGTCTTTGGTGATGTAATGCCAATCGTGATAGAAAAGTGCCAGTTTTCCTCCTAAGGGGGCTGCCAAGAGAGAGAGGTATTTAGCAGCTGTAGTGGGAAGTCATTGAGGCTGCTTTTTATATGGTTTGGGCCTGTCTTCCCCTTCTTTCTGGCCTGGTGTACCCCATTGTCTAGGCCTGTAAGTACCTTGTGTTTGACCTTTACCTCTTGGACGTCTATATCTGCCTCTTTGAGGTCTGTCTGTGACTGAAAAGGATCAATTCTTTGTTGGCCAATTTCTGCTAAAATGAGGAGGCTGAACCTGTAAGAAATCCTTCACCGTTTGCATAGATTTTGCCTTATCCTCCATCTTCTTTAATACCTCCTCTGCCTTAACTCCAAACAACACATCACGCTGCAAAGGTGCATCCAATAATTTTGCCTTAACATGATCTGGTAATGTATGTTCTTTTAACCAAGCATGTCTTCTAATGACAGAGCCTGTAACTGCTGCTCTACAGGAGGCCTCTAAGGAATCAAAACCACATTGCAAAGTATGTTTTCCCACTTGTTCAGCTGCATGCAATAAATCCTGCATTTCTTTAAAATTAGGAGGATCTGAATCTGGAAGCATCTTTTGTTTCAACTGAGACATCAAAAATTGCTGATATTTTAGCATGTGAAACTGGCAATTTAAAGCTCTCCTTGCCAAAGTTGCAGACGTATATACTTTCTTTCCCCATCTGTCTAATGCTCTGGAATCTCTGTCAGACGGAACTGGGTTTTTTGCTGATGAGGACTTAATCCCTTTGGGTCCATGAGAAATAGTTTCAGGGTCAGCAACAGGGCTTTTATACAGAAATTTGTGAGAGTCAGGGATTCTGTATTATCTATCAGGTTTAACTGGGGCTGGAGGTAAGGAGTCAGGATTTAAGCTGGATTCAGTATACACATCATCCACAATATTTAACACTGGCGGAATAGCAAGGGGTCTGTGTTGAGGTAATAAAAGGAAGTCTCTGAGCCTTTTCTTGGATTCTGAGTAATCCTGGCCTTCCCAATGGAAATGCTCCCTCATGGTATGTAAGGTCTCCCCAAAGGAGTAGTCCTCAGGCAGAGAGGCTGATGGAATTGATTCCTCAGCATCAGAATCCTCATAAGGGGGTAAAGAATATCCTAGGTCTGAGGATGAATCTGAAGAAATTGACACCTGGTCGGAAGATTCATAGTCTGCATCCTGCCTGGGCCTTTTATCAGGTGGGGGATGGGACCCCCTGATCAGGGTGATTAGGTCTTCGGCCATCTTGAGCATTTGTTTCTTAGGCATGGAGGCCTGTCCTGGAGAATGCTGTATCTGTTTCTTTGTTTTTAGGGGGGGGATTTAGACTTAGCAGAGGGTTTAATGGTTAACTGGGTAGGTCTGAAAACACCCTCTGAAGCTGTGGATTGCTCAGTTACTTCGGTACCCTCTGAAGGGTTAGTTTCGGTAGGCTGAAAAACTTGTGCGTCCGAAGGCCCAGCCAGCTCCACGTGGGAGTCGGAGGTGGTCTGTGGTTCTATGGAAGCGGTCATCAGGGGCTGTGAAGGCGCCTCACTGAAAACCGGAGAACCGGTGACCGGCCTAGAAGAGGCCTCATCGTCAGTTTTGGTCCTCGGATGCCTGTCCTTGTCTTTGCGCTTTTTATGTATTCCAGTCGTCGGAAGTTCTGACGGCATGGTGTAATTGAATTTTCTGCCAAAATAATGTCGGGCAAAGTCATACCAACATTTAATAGTGCGCTTGTTAAACCTAGCACAAAACCGACAACCAGTGACGTCGTGGTCTGGGCCCAGGCATGGGATACAATAGGAATGGAAATCCTTATGAGGTATTTGCTTCCCACAAGAAATACAGTTATTAACTTTTACTGACATCGGTCTGAGGCAAGAAAAAGTTTCCCCAACGTGGTACTTAGCTTTGTAGAAGACTTTGGTTCTGGATTCGGAATGAAAATCTCAGGAGTCGGCCGACCGGCACTTGCGAACGGCTTTTGCTTCGGCACCGCGCGGCAAGAAAGACTAAAGAAAATGGCATCGGCTGCATCTTATATACCCCTGTCGCACTGATGTCAGGGAGGAGGCGACAGCAACCGACGCCGGACCAAGACTTTGGAACTCAGGCTGACTGGGGAACCGCCTGACGGCAGGATAACCCAAGTGTAATGACTGCAGCAGTGTAACACGATGAACATCAGTGAAACACAAAGAACATCTCCAGGTTGCAGCTTCCAGGATGTCCCTGGTAGGGACACCCTTGAGAAATGCTGTAGAGATTGAAGTAGCTGTAGTGGAATGAGTTCTGATCCCCTGAGGGGTAGGTTTTCCATGGTGCTTGTAGCATAAATGGAGGCAGTGTGCTATCCATTTGGAAATGGTTTCTTCGAAATGGCCTTGCCCTCTGCCCCTGTAGCAAAGCTGACTAGCAGCTGGTCAGACTTTCTGAAAGGCTTAGTCCTATCAAGGTATAACCTGAGCTGTCTGTGCACATCCAAGGAGTGCAGGATCCTTTCCCTTTTATTCTGAGGATTAGGCAAAAAGGTTGGCAAATGGATGGATTGGCTTAAAGCCACACTGGATACCACCTTGGGCATAAAGGATGGGTTAGTCCTGAGGGAAACCCTGTCAGCATGGAAAATAATGAAGGGTTCCACAGCCATTAGTGCCTGTAACTCAGACACTCTTCTTGCTGAAGTAATAGCTAGAAGTAAGGCTGTTTTCCAAGAGAGGAATTTTAACTCTGCTGAAGCAGCAGGTTCAAAAGGGGGAAGTGTGAGCTTCTCCAGTACAAAGTTAAGGTCCCAAGCCAGGGTGGGATCTCTCCTAGGGGGCCTTAATTTGATAGCTCCTCTTAGGAACTGTTTGATGAGAGGGTGAGAAAAGAGAGGAGGCTCAGTATTATAATGAGCTGAGATGGCAGAGGCATGAATCTTAATGGATGAGATAGGTCTCTGTGGAGCAGCCCTGCTAGGTAATCAAGGATTTGAGGTAAGGTGGGCACAGCTGTGTCCTTTCCTTGAAACTGACTCCAAGAACAATATCTTTTCCACTTTTCAGCATAGGATTTCCTAGTACTAGGCCTTCTGGCCTCAAGGATGACGTCCAGCACCTGTTTGCTGAGGGATGCTGGTGGTGTATTCAGGGGATAAAGCAGGCTGCAAGGTTTAGGGTTTGCAGCTGTGGATGCAAAATCTGTCCCTCTTGCTGAGACAGCAGGGAAGGTGTCTGATGTAGGTGCCAGGGTGGCACTGCTGTCAGACTGCACAGAAGTTGGTACCAGTGCTGGTGTGGCCAGTCTGGTGCAATAAGGATTGCCCTTGGCCTGTCCTGTTTGATCTTGAGTAGTACTTTTGAGAGGAGGGGCAGAGGAGGAAAGGCATAAATTGAGAGGTTTTCTCATGTAAAGGATAAGGCATCCACTTTCCAGGCTCTGCTGTGAGGGTTCCTGGTGCAAAATTTGCTCAATTGGTGGGGTTTTTTTTTGGGGGGGGGCAAAAAGGTCAACTCCGGTGTTCTCCACCTCTGGGTTAGAAGTTTGAATGAGCTGGGTTCCAGTTTCCACTCGTGAGGGTCCAGTACACTTCTGCTTAAGTTGTCTGCCAGTGAATTTTGCTTGCCTGGCAGGAATTGAGCTTGTAGGTGCACTTGGTTGCTCAAGGCTGTATTTCACAGGGCCATGGCTAACCTGCAGAGTGGGTAGGAATGAGTTCCCCCCGCTTGTTTATGTACCACATAACTGTGGTGTTGTCTGTCATTATCAGGAGCTGTCCTGGAAGGATAAGGTATTTGAAGGCTATCAGAGCATTCTGTACAGCTAGCATCTCTTTTTGATTGATGTGCAGGGGGAATTTGTTCTGGGCTCCATTTGCCCTGAATGTATTTGCCTGCCATGTGAGTCCCCATGCATAGTCTGATGCGTCTGTTGTCAGGGTTTTGTCGGCGAGGGGTTGACGGAAAGGAAGTCCCTTGTTGTGGTTGCATGCCTCTGCCCACCAAAGGAACTCTGCCCTTAGACAAAGTATGATAGGAAACACTGTTTCCAGGTCCTGAGAATGTTGACACCAGAGACTTTTTAAGTACCATATGCAGTCTTGCATATGGAATTAGCAGAATGCAAGAGGCCATGAACACTAAAGCTTGCAGTATTTTCCTTGCAGACAGCTGGGTTTTGGTGGCCATTAGTTTGAAATAGTTTGTAAGAATGGACCTGCTTTTCTGGAGTGAGGAATGCCATCTGGGAAGTTGTGTTCAAGCTTGCTCCCAAGAATACAATTTGCTGGCTGGGCACCAGTTGTGATTTCTTTTCGATGATGGTGTATCCCAGTGAAGTCAGAAGTCTTTTTACAAATGCCAGGTGCTGAAGTAGCAATTCCTAACTGTCCGCCTGAATCAGGCAATCGTCAAAGTATGGGTAAATGTGAATATTTCTCTGCCTGCAGTATGCAATGGTTGGAGCCAGGCACTTTGTGAACACTCTGGGCACAGTAGATAAGCCAAAGGAAAGTGCAGAGAAAGTACAGTTTTGTACACTTACCATAAATGTAGATGTTCGAGTGTAGTCACTGTTGCAGTCATCACATTTGGGTTATCTGCTTGCAGTAGCCCTCAGTCGGCCTGATTATCAAAGTCTTGGGTCCTGTGTGTCGGTTGCTGTCTCATCTTTCATGATGTCAGGTTGTGGGGTATAAAGCATGCAGCCGACACCATGACATCAGTTTTTCTTGCCCCAGATGTCAGGTGCCCCTCTAATGGGAAGCAATTAAATAAAAAAAAATATATATATATATATATATATATATACATACATATACATATATATATATATATATATATATATATATATATATATATATATATATATATATCAAAACGCTTTTAAGCATAGTGAAAAAGGAATAGAGGCATAGCCAAAAGAAGTTAGGGGCTGGAGGGAGGGTAACCAGGACTGCAACAGTGAATACACTTGAATGTCTACATTTATGGTAAGTGTACACAACTGTACTATGTTCTTCGTGTTTCACTGTTGCAGTCATCACATTTGGGTAGATTCCCAAAGCTAAGGATAGGAGGAGGTTATTAGATAGCATTAGGACCAGCTCTAAGACCCTGCAAGACTGCAGTAGCAAAAACAGCCCTGGATTTAGAGAAAATTGGCAAATGGTAATGCTTGGTGAAAGTATGTACGGAACTCCAGGTAGCAGCTTCTAGGATGTCCCTAGTAGGGTCACCTCTGTGAAAGGCTGTAGAAGTAGATGCAGCCCCGGTAGAATGTGTTCTTATCCCCTGTGGGATAGGTTTTCCATGGTGCTTATAGCAGAAATAAATGCAGTGCCATATTCATTTAGAAATGGTTTGCTTTGAAATGGCCTTCCCCTCTGCCCCTGCAGCAAATGCCACCAGCAGCTGCTCAGATTTCTTGAGAGGTTTAGTCCTGTCCAAGTAATATCTAAGTTGTCTGTGCACGTCTGAGGAGTGCAGTATATGTTCCCCTTTGTTCTGTGGATTAGAAAAGAAGGTTGGCAAATGAATGGACTGATTAAGAGCCACACTGGATACTACTTTGAGCATGAAGGAGGGATTGGTCCTGAGGGACACCCTGTCCGCATGAAAGATGATGAAAGGCTCCACTGCCATAAGGGCGTGTAATTCAGACACCCTTCTTGCTGAAGTGATGGCTAAAAGGAAGGCTGTTTTCCAAGAAAGGAATTTCAACTCTGCACTTGCAGCTGGCTCAAAAGGAGATGGAGTGAATTTTTCCAATACAAAGTTAAGGTCCCAGGCTGGAGTTGGGGCTCTCCTAGGTGGTCTTAAGTCCTTGGCCCCTCTGAGGAACTGCTTGAGCAGTGGATGAAAGAAGAGGGGTGGTACTGTGTTGTAATGAGCTGAAATGGCTGAGGCATGAATTTTGATGGAGGAAAAGGAAAGACCCTTGTGAAGCATCTCAGTTAAGTACTAAAGAATCTGAGGTAAATTGGGTGCTGCTGTGCCCATCTCCTGAGCTTGGTTCCAGGAACAGAATCTTTTCCATTTTTCAGCATAAGACTTTCTAGTACTAGGCCCCTTTGCCTCTAGAATGACATCCAACACTTGTTTACTGAGGGCTGGTAACAGAGAGCTCCGGTAATTAGCCAGGTTGCTAGGTTGAGGGTTTGAAGATGAGGGTGCAGAATCTGGCCCTCCTGCTGGGACAGCAGGGTAGGGACCTGGGGCAGGCGCCATGGACCCATCAGTGACACACTGTGCAAGAGGGGGTACCAGTGTTGGCGTGGCCAGTCTGGTGCAATCAGTAAAATCCTTGGTTTGTCCTGTTTGATCTTTATTAGTACCTTGGTGAAAAGAGGCAGAGGAGGAAAGGTATAAACTGATAGATTTTTCCAGGTGAAGGACAGGGCATCCACTTTCCAAGCTTGTTTGTGGGGAGTCCTTGTGCAGAATTTGTCCAATTGTTAGTTCTGGGGGGAGGCAAACAGGTCTATATGTGGGCTCCCACATTTGTTTATCAACATATTGAATGTCTTTTGTTCCAGTTTCCACTCATGTGGGTCTATGAGATTTCTGCTTAGATCGTCTGCCAGTGTGTTTAGGTTTACGGGCAGGAACTGAGCCTGGAGGTGCACTTGGTAGCTCAAGGCTGTGTTCCACAGAGCCATGGCTAGTCTGCAGAGAGGGTATGAGTGGGTTCCCCCTGCATGTTTATGTACCACATAAAAGTGGTGTTGTCTGTCTTTACCATTAATTGTCCTGGAAGAATGTGGTCCTTGAAGGCTGTCAGAGCATTCTGTACAGCAAACATTTCTTTTTGATTGATATGCAGATGCATTTGACTTTGGTTCCATTTGCCCTGAATGCACTTCCCTGCCAAGTGAGCCCCCCATGCATAGTCTGATGCATCTGTTGTTAGGGTTTGGGCAGCAGGGGGGTAGAGTGAATGGCAGCCCCTTGTTTTGGTGGCAGGCCTCTGCCCACCAAAGGAATTCTAGCCGTAGGCAAGGTATGATAGCAATCATTGCTTCTAGTTCCTGAGAATGCTGACACCATAGGCTTTTTAGATACCACTGTTGTTTCCTCATATGCAGTCTTGCAAATGGAATTAGTAGAATGCAGGAGGCCATGAACCCCAAGGCTTGTAGTATTTGCCTTGCAGATAGCAGGTTCTTTGTGGCCACTAGTTTGAAGTAAGTTGTCAAATTAATTTGTTTCTCTAGCGTGAGGAAAACCATCTGGGAAGTTGTGTTCAAGCTTATTCCCAGGAATACAATTTGTTGACAGGGTACCAGATGTGACTTACTTTCATTTATAGTGTACCCCAGACAAGTTAGCACCTTTTGTATAAATGCCAGATGATTCAAAAGTATGTCCTGGCTTTCTGCCTGAATTAGACAATCGTCCAGGTATGGGTATATTTGAATTTTCCTTTGCCTGCAAAATGCAATGACAGGCACTAGGCACTTTGTGAATACCCTGAGTGCAGTAGATAAGCCAAAGGGCAGTGCAGAGAACTGATAGTGCATGTAGCCTGCTTTGAAGCGCAGGTATCTTCTGCAAGATTTCCTGATTGGGATGTGCATGTAGGCATCCTTTAAATCCAGTGTTGCCAACCAGGCATCTTTGCCTATCATAGGAAGTAGCTGGTGAAGAGTTAGCGTCTCGAATTTTGGAATCACCAAAAAAGTGTTTAAGGTAGAAAGGTCCAGGATAGAATGCCATGAATTGTCTTTTCTGGGTACCAGGAAAAGTCTTGAATAAAAACCTTGTCCCTTTTCCTCTTCTGGTACAGTTTGAATAGCCTTTATACTTAAGAGAGAGAGTACTTGCTTTTGAGCCTCTGCCCATTGATTTGGGGGTAGATTTGGCCAACCGTTTGGGGTTGGTAACGTGTGGAAGTGAAATCTGTATCCTTGGGAAACTATATTTAAAACCCATTTGTCCTGGGTAATGAGTTCCCAGTTTTTGGCCTGCAGAGCAATCTATCCCCCTAAAGGAGCAGTCAGTTGAGAAGTGCTTGGAAGTTTTAAGGTCAAGTCATTGAGACAGCTTTCCAAAGGGGGGAATCTTACTTCTCCCTTATTTGGAAGTGGAACCCCCCCCACTGCTAAGTCTTGTGCGTACCCTGGGACTGAAACCTGGGGCTTCTGCTGGTTCTGGGTTTGGGTTGAGAAGGCCTGGAAGAGGCAGGAAAGGACCAATTCTTACAGGGCCAATGCTTACTAAATCTTGGAGGCTGAACTTGCAGGAAATCTTTAACAGTTTGCATAGATTTAGCTTTTTCCTCCATCTTTTTAAGAACTTCTTCTGCTTTGTTGCCAAACAGGCAGTCCTGATTTAAGGGAGCATCCAACAATTTAGCTTTTACATTATCTGGCAAAGATTGTTCCTTAAGCCAAGCATGCCTTCTAAGTACAGACCCAGTGACAGCAGCCCTGCGGGAGGGAAAATTGTACTGCAGCTGTATTAGCACTCGAACATCTACATTTATGGTAGGTACAAAACTGTACTATGTTCATCGTGCATACAGCTGCAGTAATCACAGATGGGTAGAATCCCAAAGCTACGCACAGGGTGGTAGGCACTAGGTGGAACTGGGATGAGCCAGAATGCCCTGCAACACAGCAGTGGCAAAGCCTGCTCTAGTTTTGGAATATAAAGGCAGGTGGTAGTGTTTTGTGAAGATATGCACAGAACTCCAAGTGGCTGCCTCCAAAATATCTTTGGTAGGAACTCCTCTAAGGAAGGCTGTAGAGGTAGCTGTGGCCCTGGTGGAGTGAGATCTGATGCCTGTAGGGACAGATTTTCCATGACAGGAATAACAAAAGCATATGCAGAGGCCTATCCATTTTGAAATTGTCTGTTTGGTAACTGGCTTCCCTTGAGCCCCTACAGCATAGGACACAAAAAGTTGTTCTGATTTCCTTAAGGGCTTTGTTCTGTCCAAATAATAACGTAGCTGCCTATGGATGTCTAAGGAGTGTAGCAGCCTTTCCCCTTTGTTTTGAGGATTGGGGTAAAAGGTAGGTAAGTGTATGGCTTGATTTAAAGCTACCCTGGATACCACTTTAGGCATAAATGACGGGTTGGTTCGAAGGGAAACCCTGTCCTGATGGAAGATGAGAAAGGGCTGCACAGCCATGAGGGCTTGTAGTTCGAAACCCTACGAGCTGAGGTAATGGCCAGAAGGAAAGCTGTTTTCCAGGACAAATATTGCAAATCTGTTGAGGCAGCTGGTTCAAAGGGAGGCAGTGTTAATTTTTCTAGAATGTAATTAAGATCCCAGGCTGGTATTGGTTGTTTCCTTGGTGGTCTTATATTCTTAGCCCCTCTGAGGAACTGTCTTAAGAGTGGGTGAGAGAATAAGGGTGGATCTGTGTTGAATTCTGCAGAAATGGCTGAGGCATGGATTTTTATGGAGGAAAATGAAAGTCCACTGTTCAGCAGCTCAGCTAGATACTGTAATACCTGAGGCAAATTCAGTTTTCTAGGGTCCTGGCCTTTTTCTCATTCCAAGAGCAAAACCGTTTCCATTTTGGAGTAAGCCTTTCTAGTAGATGGCCTTCTGGCCTCCAAAATGACATCCTGCACCTCTTTGGGGAGTAGGGTCTGTTGTGGTGTTAAGGAATTTTCCATGCAGCGAGATTGAGTGTTTTCAGCTGACTGTGAAGAGTTTTGTAGCTGTGCTGAGTCAGCAGAAGAGGCATTAGAGGTAGGGACCAGGGAGGAGTATGTGTTAGGCTCCTCAGGAGTGGGTACCAGTGTTGCCTTGGCCAGTCTGGAGCAATCAGTATCATCTTCGGTCTGTCTGCTCTTGCTTTCAAGAGCACCTTGGGCAGAAGAGGCAGAGGTGGGAAAGCGTAAACTGTCCATGCTGTCCAACTGAATGAAAGGGCGTCCACTCTCCAGGCCTTTGGATGAAAGGTCCTTGAACAAAACTTTTCCAATTGATGATTCCTGTGGGAGGCAAAGAGATCTACATCTGGCCTCCCCCACGTTTGGATTATCTTTGTAAACACTTGAGGATGCAACTTCCATTCGTGTGGATCTGTCATATTTCTGCTTAGATTGTCTGCCAGCGTGTTTTCCAAACCTGGCAAGTACTGTGCTTGAAGTTCGATTTGCCATTCCACAGCCAAGTTCCAAAGTGTCATGGCTATTCTGCACAGGGAGTATGAATGTGTTCCTCCTTGTTTGTTTATGTACCACATTACTGTGGTGTTGTCTGTTCTTATCAGTAATTGTCCTGGATGCAGGAGGTCCTTGAAAGCTGTAATTGCATTTATCACTGCTAGCATTTCTTTTTGATTGATGTGAAGGTGCTTTTCCTTTTGGGACCATTTGCCCTGAATGCACCTGTCTGTCATGTGCGCCCCCCAGGCATAATCTGAGGCGTCTGTTGTGATGACTTGATTTGCTTGAGGCTTGCGGAATGGAAGGCCTGTGTTTGTTTGACATGCTTGGGCCCACCATAGAAATTCTTTTTGCAAACATGGAATTATTGGTATTATAGTTTCCAAACTGTGGCTGTGTTGAGACCATAGGTTTTTTAGGTACCATTGAAGTTTCCTCATATGCAACTTTGCACATGGGATTAAAAGAATGCAAGATGCCATGAAGCCCAGAGCCTGCAGGATTTTCCTTGCAGTAAGCCTGGTACATTTTGCTAGTATTTTGAAGTACTGAGTTAGTTGCCCCTGTTTTCTGGCGTAAGATAGGCCATCTGGGTGTTTGTGTCCAAGTTGGCACCCAGGAAAGTTATTTTCTGAGATGGTGTTAGCCTGGATTTCTCTTTGTTGATTGTGTATCCCAGAGAATGCAGTAACCGTGTTACATAAGCCAGATGTTCCAGAAGTATGTGCTTGCTGTCCGCTTGGATCAGGCAGTCGTCCAAATAAGGGTAAATTTGTATCCCTTGAAGTCTGCAGTAGGTAATTACTGATGCCAGGCATTTCGTGAATACTCTGGGCATAGTAGATAAGCCAAAGGGCAATGCAGAGAATTGATAGTGGATTGAACCTGCAAGAAATCTGAGGTATCTTCTGCAGCTTTGTCTGACTGGGACATGCAGGTATGCCTCCTTGAGGTCCAATGTTACCAGCCAAAACTCCTTGCCCAGCATGGGAAGAAGCTGCTGTAATGTGAGCATCTTGAATTTTGGTACGAGTAAGAATGTGTTTAGGATGGATAAGTCCAAAATGGGTCTCCAGTCGGTTCCTTTCCTTGGTACCAGAAATAGTCTGGAATAAAAACCTTGACCTTGTTCGTGAGTAGGTACCTCTTGAATAGCTCTCATGTCTATGAGCTTTGAAATTTGTAGTTGTGCCTCTGCCCTTTGATTGTGTGGCAGGTTTGGCATGCCTCTCATTTTGGAAGAGTGTGGAAATGAAATCTGTAGCCTCTGTTTATAACGTCCAGGATCCATTTGTCTGTTGTGACAATATGCCAATTTCTTGTAAATAATGCCAGCTTTCCTCCCAAGGGTGCTGCCAGCTGAGACTTGCTTGGCATGGAAAGGAGGAAGTCATTGGGTTTGTTTCCTGTATTGTTGTGCACTGTCTTCGCCACCTCTTGGTGCTGGAGTTAGCCATTGCCTGCCTCTATATGATCTTTGTGATTGTCCTCTACCCCTTGTGCGCCTGTATCTACCACTTTGGGGCTTGTCCGTGACTGGAAAGGACCTGTTTTTAGAAGGTCAATTTCTGCTAAAACGTGGTGGTTGAACCTGTGGAAAAGCTTTGACAGTTTGCATAGATTTGGCTTTTTCTTCCATTTTCCGTAATATCTCCTCAGCATTAGTACCAAACAGCACATCCTTTTGCAAAGGAGCATCTAGAAGTTTAGCTTTCACATGATTAGGCAAGCTTTTTTCCCTAAGCCAGGCATGTCTACGAATGACTGATCCTGTAGCAGCAGCTCTACTTGAGGCCTCTAGAGCATCATAGCCACATTGTAAGGTGTGTTTACCCACTTGTTCTGCACTATGCATCATATCCTGCAACTCCTTCAAATCTGGTTGTTCAGGTTGAGACATTTTATTCCTTAATTGTGATAACAGAAACTGCTGATATTTAAGCATATGAAACTGACAATTTAAGGCCCTCATGGCTAGGGTGGCCGAGGTATATACCTTTTTACCCCACCTTTCTAAGGATCTTGACTCTCTTTCGGAAGGTAGTGGATTCTTAGCCGTAGAGGCCTTCATTCCCTTGGGGCCTTGAAAAATGGTTTCAGGGTCAGCATTATGGCTTTTGTAGAGAAACTGGTGAGAGTTAGGAACTCTGTAGTACCTATCAGGCTTGACTGGGGCAGGAGGCAGGGAATCCAGATTAGGGCAAGCCTCTGAATAAACATCATCAAGTATGTCCAAGACAGGAGATATCGCCAGAGACCTGTGTTGAGGTAACAAAAGAAATTCCCTAAGTCTTTTCTTGGAATCAGAAAAGTCTTGGCCTTCCCAATGGAAGTGTTCCCTCAAAGTGTGCAAGGTTTCCCCAAAGGAAAAATCTTCAGGAGGAGATACAGAAGGAATGGACTGCTCTGCATCCGAATCTTCAAAAGGTGAGTAAGAGTGTTCCTCTACATCAGGATGTTCTGAATAAATGGAGCCCTGATCAGAAGAGGGAGAATCTTCCTCCACTCTGGGTCTCTTGTCCTGAGGGGGCTGTGAACCCCTGATAAGAGTAATTAAATCCTCAGCCATTTTAAGCATCTGATTTTTAGGCATGGGGCCTGGAGATGGGCCCTGTGCAACAGGCCTTTTGGGATGCCTGGCTGATTTGGATTTAGTAAAGGCCTTAATGGAAAAGGAAGATGAGGGTCTAAAGACACCATGGGTGGAAGTGGACCTGTCCACATTAGGAGGTTCAACACTCACAGTGGCTTCGGTGGTTGTAGTCTGGGTAAGGGCCGAGGTACCTGCGGTCTCGGTTTCAGAAGACACCGCCAAAGAGGTGTCGTCGGTAGTCAGGGACTGCATAGGCGTCTCGCTGAGAACCGGACCACGTGTAGCCGGTTTTGGCGTGGTGTCGGTGGGGACCGCGGACCTCGCGTGTCGGTCCTTGTCCTTGCGTTTTTTGGACATAACGGTAGTCGGAGTCTCCGACGACATTTTATAATCAAAGGCTTTACCAAAAAAGTGTTGGGCAAACTCCGCCCGACGCTTAATAGTGCGTTTATTGAAAGTAGCACAAAAGCGACAGCCCGAGACGTCGTGGTCTGGGCCTAAACAAGGTATGCAGAGGGAATGGAAATCCTTATGCGGTATTTGCTTCCCACAAGAAATACAATTGTTAACTTTTTCTGACATCGGTCTGAGGCAAGAAAAGTTTCCCCAACGGGGTACTTCGCTTTAATGAAGACTTCGGTTTCCAATTTTTCATAAATTCAGGAGCTGGCCGACCGGCACTTGCGAACTGCTTCTGCTTCGGGCACCGCACGGCAAAAAAGACTGAAGAACATGGCGTCGGCTGTGTCTTATATACCCCTGCCTCACTGACGTCAGGAGAGAAAGCGACAGCAGCCGACGCCGGACCTAGACTTTGGAATTCGGCCGACCGAGGACCCGCCTGACGGCAGAGAACCCATCTGTGATTACTGCAGCTGTATGCACGATGAACATCCCTGTAATATCTATCTGGTTTTCTGGGAGCAGGAGGCAAAGAATCAGGGGCCAATCTAGATTCTGAAAAGGCATCATCAACAATTTCTAGTACAGGAAGGATAGCTAAAGGCCTGTGTTGAGGCAGGAGTAAGAAATCCCTAAGCCTCTTTTTTGAATCAAGAGTAATCCTGGCTTTCCCAGCGGAAATGCCCCCTAAGAGTATGCAAGGTTTCACCAAAAGAGAAATCCTCTGGAGGGGAAGCAGAGGGAATAGAGTCCTCTGCATCAGAATCCTCATAAGCAGATAAAGATAAACCCAGGTCATCAGAAGAAATAGAAATTTCAGAATCCTGGTCAGAAGATTCATTAGCAAATTCAGTCCTAGGTCTCTTGGTTGGCTATTCCTGATTAAAGTTATAAGGTCTTCAGCCATTCTAATCATTTGTTTTTTAGGCACAGAGGCTTGAGCATGCGGCCTGGGTGTCGGTTTTCTAGGCATGGTTCGAGCTTTAGGCCTTAAAGAAGAAGATGGCGTTGGTTTAATATACAAGTCCGTAGGTCTGAATACACCCTCAGAAGACGGTGCCTGCACAGCGGCTCTGGACCCATCCAAGGTAGAGACATCCGCAGGTTCCACAGATGAAGCATCTCGCAGCATACCGGACTCCGAATGGGTCTCAGTAGAGGCCTGCGAATCAGAAGTTGTGGGTATCAGGGGCTGCAAAAGCGCCTCACTGAGTACCAGTGAACTGGCAACTGGCTTAGGAGAAGCGTCGTCGGCAGCTTTGGATCTAGGTGGCCTGTCTCTGTCTTTATCTTTGTGTTTTTTCGGAATGCCAGTAGTCGTATGGCTTACCGACGACATATCTGGATAACTGAACTGGGAACCAAAATACTTAGAAGCGTAAATATACTGACGACGGATAGTTAGTTGGTTAAATAAGGCACAAAACCGACAGCGAGGTACGTCGTGATCAGGGCCTAGGTAAGGAATTCAGTACAAATGAAAATCTTTATGAGGTATTTGCTTTCCACAAGAAATGCAATTATTAATTTTTACTGACATCGGTAAAGAGCAAGAAAAAGTTTCCCAAACGGGGTACTTAGCTTTAGGTGAAGACTTTGGTTCTGAAACTCGAAAATGAAAATTTCAGGAGTCGACCAACCGGCACTTGCGAAAGTACAGTTTTGTACCTACCATAAATGTAGATGTTCGAGTGCTAATACAGCTGCAGTAATCACAGATGGGTTCTCTGCCGTCAGGCGGGTCCTCGGTCGGCCGAATTCCAAAGTCTAGGTCCGGCGTCGGTTGGTGTCGCTTTCTCTCCTGACGTCAGTGAGGCCAGAGTATATAAGACACAGCCGACGCCATGTTCTTCAGTCTTTCTTGCCCCAGATGTCAGGTGCCCCCAGAAGGAAGGCAATACATAAATTATATATATATATATATATATATATATATATATATATATATATATATATATACAAATAATGCAATATAATTCAAAATCAGTAGTTGCAAGCAAATAAACCATAGAAGGATAACCCAGTCAGGTTGTATGAAGAGGGGGTTAGGCCCTATGCCTTTACCAAGTGGGGAAGGCGGAGGTAACTTGTACTGCAGCTGTATTAGCACTCGAACATCTACATTTATGGTAGGTACAAAACTGTACTATGTTCATCGTGCATACAGCTGCAGTAATCACAGATGGGTAGAGTCCCAAAGCTACACACAGGGTGGTAGGTACTAGTTGGAACTGGGATGAGCCAGAATGCCCTGCAACACAGCAGTGGCAAAGCCTGCTCTAGTTTTGGAATATAAAGGCAGGTGGTAGTGTTTTGTGAAGGTATGTACAGAACTCCAAGTGGCGGCCTCCAAAATGTCTTTGGTAGGAACTCCTCTGAGGAAGGCTGTAGAGGTAGCTGTGGCCCTGGTGGAGTGGGATCTGATGCCTGTGGAAACAGATTTCCCATGATATGAATAACAGAACCGTATGCAGTGGCCTATCCACTTAGAAATTGTCTGCTTGGTCACTGGCTTCCCTTGAGCCCCTACAGCATAGGACACAAAAAGTTGTTCTGATTTCCTGAAGGACTTTGTTCTGTCCAAATAATAGCATAGCTGTCTATGGATGTCTAAAGAATGTAGCAACCTTTCCCCTTGGTTTTGAGGATTGGGGTAAAAGGTGGGTAAGTGTATGGCTTGGTTTAAAGCTACCCTGGATACCACTTTAGGCATAAATGACGGGTTGGTTCGAAGGGAAACCCTGTCCTGATGGAAGATGAGGAAGGGCTGCACCGCCATGAGGGCCTGTAGTTCCGAAACCCTATGAGCTGAAGTGATGGCCAGAAGGAAGGCTGTTTTCCAGGACAAATATTGCACATCTGTTGATGCAGCTGGTTCAAAAGGAGGCAATGTTAATTTTTCTAGAATGTAATTAAGATCCCAGGCTGGTACTGGTTGTTTCCTTGGAGGTCTTATATTCTTAGCCCCTCTGAGGAACTGTCGTAAGAGTGGGTGAGAAAATAAAGGTGGATCCGAGTTGAATTCTGCAGAAATGGCTGAGGCATGGATTTTTATAGAAGAAAATGAAAGTCCACTGTTCAGTAGCTCTGCTAGATACTGTAATATCTGAGGCAAATTCAGCTTTTTAGGGTCCTGGCCTTTTTTCTCATTCCAAGAGCAGAACTGTTTCCATTTTGCGGTGTAAGCCTTTCTAGTAGATGGTCTTCTGGCCTCCAAAATGACATCCTGCACCTCCTTGGAAAGTAGGGTCTGTTGTGGTGTTAAGGAATTTTCCATGCAGCAAGATTGAGTGTTTTCAGCTGACCGTGAAGCATTTTGTAGCTGTGCTGAGTCAGCAGAAGAGGCATTAGAGGTAGGGACCAGGGAGGAGTATGTGTTAGACTCCTCAGGAGCGGATACCAGTGTTGCCTTGGCCAATCTGGAGCAATCAGTATCATCTTCGGTCTGTCTGCTCTTGCTTTCAAGAGCACCTTGGGCAGAAGAGGCAGAGGTGGAAAGCGTAAACTGTCCATGCTGTCCAACTGAATGAAAGGGCGTCCACTCTCCAGGCCTTTGGGTGAAAGGTCCTTGAACAAAACTTTTCCAATTGATGATTCCTGTGGGAGGCAAAAAGATCTATGTCTGGCCTCCCCCACTCTTGTATTATCTCTGTAAACACCTGAGGATGCAACTTCCATTCGTGTGGATCTGTCATATTTCTGCTTAGATTGTCTGCCAGCGTGTTTTCCAATCCTGGCAAGTAATGTGCTTGAAGTTCGATTTGCCATTCCAGAGCCAAGTTCCAAAGAGTCATGGCTAGTCTGCACAAGGGGTATGAATGTGTTCCGCCTTGTTTGTTTATGTACCACATTACTGTGGTGTTGTCTGTTCTTATCAGTAATTGTCCTGGATGCAGGAGGTCCTTGAAAGCTATAATTGCATTTATTACTGCTAGCATTTCTTTTTGATTGATGTGAAGGTGCTTTTCCTTTTGGGACCATTTGCCCTGAATGCACCTGTCTGTCATGTGCGCCCCCCAGGCGTAGTCTGAGGTGTCTGTTGTGATGACTTGGTTTGCTTGAGGCTTGCAGAAAGGGAGGCCTGTGTTTGCTTGACATGCTTGGGCCCACCATAGAAATTCCTTTTGCAAACATGGAATTATTGGTATTATTGTTTCCAAACTGTGACTGTGTTGAGACCATAGGTTTTTTAGGTACCATTGAAGTTTCCTCATATGCAGCTTTGCACATGGGATTAAAAGAATGCAAGATGCCATGAAGCCCAGAGCCTGCAGGATTTTCCTTGCAGTAAGCCTGGTACATTTTGCTAGTATTTTGAAGTACTGAGTTAGCTGCCCTGTTTTTCTGGCGTTAGATAGGCCATCTGGGTGTTTGTGTCCAAGTTGGCACCCAGGAAAGTGATTTTCTGAGATGGTGTTAGCCTGGATTTCTTTTGTTGATTGTATATCCCAGAGAATGCATTAACCGTGTTACATAAGCCAGATGTTCCAGAAGTATGTGTTTGCTGTCCGCTTGGATCAGGCAGTCGTCCAAATAAGGGTAAATTTGTATCCCTTGAAGTCTGCAGTAGGCAATCACTGATGCCAGGCACTTTGTGAATACTCTGGGCGCAGTAGATAAGCCAAAGGGCAATGCAGAGAATTGATAGTGGATTGAACCTGCAAGAAATCTGAGGTATCTTCTGCAACTTTGTCTGATTGGGACATGCAGGTATGCCTACTTGAGGTCCAATGTTACCAGCCAAAACTCCTTGCCCAGCATGGGAAGAAGCTGCTGTAATGTGAGCATCTTGAATTTTGAGTGCAGTAAAAATGTGTT
Source organism: Protopterus annectens (assembly GCF_019279795.1). Lineage (NCBI taxonomy): Eukaryota > Metazoa > Chordata > Ceratodontiformes > Protopteridae > Protopterus > Protopterus annectens. Next base: position 127,978,648 of record NC_056745.1, on the reverse strand, counting down.
TAGGATGGATAAGTCCAAAATGGGTCTCCAGTCGGTTCCTTTCCTTGGTACCAGAAAAAGTCTTGAATAAAAACCTTGACCTTGTTCGTGAGTAGGTACCTCTTGTATGGCTTTCATGCTTATGAGCTTTAAAATTTGTAGTTGTGCCTCTGCCCTTTGATTGTGTGGCAGGTTTGGCATGCCTCTCATTTTTGGAAGAGTGTGGAATAGAAATTTGTAGCCTCTGTTTATAACGTCCAGGATCCATTTGTCTGTTGTGACAATATGCCAATTTCTTGCAAATAATGCTAGCTTTCCTCCCAAAGGTGCTGCCAGCTGAGACCTGCTTGGCATGGAAATGAGGGAGTCATTGGGTTTGTTTTCTGTATTGTTGTGCACTGTCTTCGCCACCTCTTGGTGCTGGACTTTGCCATTGTCGGCCTCTATATGATCCTTGTGATTGCCCTCTGCCCCTTGTGCGTCTGTATCTACCTCTTTGGGGCTTGTCAGTGGCTGGAAAGGACCAGTTTTAGAAGGCCAATTTCTGCTAAAACGTGGTGGTTGGACCTGTAAAAAAGCTTTGACAGTTTGCATAGATTTGGCTTTTTCTTCCATTTTCCGTAATATCTCCTCAGCATTAGTACCAAACAGCACATCCTTTTGTAAAGGAGCATCTAGAAGTTTAGCTTGCACATGATCAGGCAAGCTTTGTTCCCTAAGCCAGGCATGTCTACGAATGACTGATCCTGTAGCAGCCGCTCTACTTGAGGCCTCTAGGGCATCATAGCCACATTGTAAGGTGTGTTTACCCACTTGCTCTGCACTATGCATCATATCCTGTAACTCCTAGCAATGGCTTCGGTTGTAGTCTGGGAAAGGGCCGAGGTACCTGCGGTCTCGGGTACAGAGGACACCACCAAAGAAGTTTCGTCGGTAGTCAGGGACTGCAAAGGCGTCTCGCTGAGAACCGGACCACATGTAGCCGGTTTTGGCGTGGTGTCGGTGGGGACTGCGGACCTCGCGTGTCGGTCCTTGTCCTTGTGTTTTTTGGACAAAACGGTAGTCGGAGTCTCCGACGACATTTTATAATCAAAGGCTTTTCCAAAAAGGTGTTGGGCGAGCTCCGCCCGACGCTTAATAGTGCGTTTATTGAAGGTAGCGCAAAAGTGACAGCCCGAGACGTCGTGGTCTGGGCTTAAACAAGGTATGCAGAGGGAATGGAAATCCTTATGCGGTATTTGCTTCCCACAAGCAATACAATTATTAACTTTTTCTGACATCGATCTGAGGCAAGAAAAGTTTCCCAAACGGGGTACTTAGCTTTAATGAAGACTTCGGTTTCCAATTTTTTTCGTAATTCAGGAGCTGGCCGACCGGCACTTGCGAACTGCTTCTGCTTCGGGCACCGCGCGGCAAAAAAGACAGTAGAACATGGCGTCGGCTGTGTCTTATATACTCTGGCCTCACTGACGTCAAGAGAGAAAGCGACACCAACCGGCGCCGGACCTAGACTTTGGAATTCGGCCGACTGAGGACCCGCCTGACGGCAGAGAACCCATCTGTGATTACTGCAGCTGTATGCACGATAAACATCTGCTTCTGCTTCGAGCACCACACGGCAAGAAAGACTGATGTAATGGCATCGGCTGCATGCTTTATACCCCTGATGATCTGACGTCATGGAAGATGAGACAGCAACCGAAGCACGACCCAAGACTTTGATAATCAGGCCAATTGAGGGCTACTGCAAGCAGATAACCCAAATGTGATGACTGCAACAGTGAAACACGAAGAATATCTGTGCATAGAGCCTGCCCCGAAATGTAGATATTTCCTGCAAGGCTCCCTTATGGGGTTGTGCAGATTTTTTTTTAAGTCTAAGGTGACTAACCAGGCATAATTGGCTAGCATAGGAAGAAGCTGTTGCAGTATAAGCATTTTGAATTTTGGACCACCAGAAAAGTGTTGAGAATTGATAGATCCAGGACAGGGTGCCAAGAGCTCTCTTTTCTGGTCACCAGGAACAGTCTGGAGTAGAAACCCTATCCCCTTTGTTCTACTGGAACAGGTTGAATAGCCCTGATATGGAGAAGGGAAAGTACTTGCTTTTGACCTTCTGCCCACTGGTTTGGAGGAAGGTCTGGCAACCCACTTGGGGTTGGCAATGAGTGGAAGTGGAATCTGTATCCCTGGGACACAATGTTTAGAACCCATCGGTCCTGAGTAATGGACATCCAGTTTTTTGCATGAAGGGCGAGTTTTCCTCCTAGGGGTGCAAGTAGTTGGGCATGGCTGGGAAGGATAATTGGAAAGTCATTGTGAACTTTTTCCATAAGGGGATGGCTTACCACTCCCTGTTTTTGAGGTGGGAGCACTCCATTGTTTAGATCTCTGCATACCCTGAGATTGTAGTCTTGATGGTCTGTTTCCCCTGGGTTTGGACTAAGAAGGCCTTGGAGGGACTGGAAAGGACCAGTTTTTTGAAGGCCAATGCTACTTAATCTAGGTGGCTGCACCTGTAAGAAATCTTTGACAGTTTGCATAGATTTAGCTTTTTCTTCCATCTTTTTAAGAACTTCTTCTGCTTTTGTGCCAAACAAATGATCCTGATTTAATGGAGCATCTAGTAATTTGCTTTGACATGGTCTGGCAAGACTTGTTCCTTCAGCCAAGCATGCCTTCTCAGTAGAGACCCAGTGGCAGCAGCCCTGCAAGATGCTTCTAAGGCATTAAACCCACACTAAAAAGTATGTTTATTAACTTGGTTTGCAGAATGCAGTAACTCTTGCAAATCTTTATTTTCTGCACAATCTGGAAGTAACACCATTTTTGTTTAATTGGTTCCATAATATGTTGCTGGTACTTCAACATGTGAAACTGGCAATTCAAAGCCCTGATGGCAAGAGTTGTGGAGGTATATACCTTCTTACCCCATCTGTCTAAAGCCCTAGAATCCCTGTCTGAAGGGGTAGGGTTTTTGGCTGTAGTAGCCTTAATGTCTTTAGGTCCCTGGGAAATGGTCTCTGGATCTTCAGTAGGATTCTTAAAGAGAAATTTGTGAGAGTCACGTACTCTGTAGTACCTGTCAGGTTTTCTAGGAGCTGGTGGTAAAGTGTCAGGAGTAAGACTGGATTCCATGACGACATCATCTACAATATTCAGGACAGAGGGTATAGATACAGGCCTGTGCTGAGGCAAATCTAAAAATCCCCTGAGTCTCTTTTTGGACTGAGGATAGTCCTGGCATTCCCAGCGGAAATGCTCTCTTAAGGTATGCAAGGTTTCACCAAAAAAAAAAAACCTCTGGAGGGGAGACAGAGGGAATGGATTCCTCTGCATCTGAATCCTCATAGGTAGATAAGGGTATGTCCTGGTAATCAGACGGGTCAGAGTCATCGGTCTCCTTGTCTGCAGAATCAGAAGGAAATTCAATTCTTTGTCTTTTAGCAGGGGAAGCTGGCTTCACCTAATTAGAGTAATAAGGTCTTCAGCCATTCTAAGCATTTATTTTTGTGACAAGGGAGCTTGAGCATGCGCTTTGGACATCAGTTTTCTAGGCGTAGTGCGAACTCTGGGCCTGAGAAATGTGGTAGATTTAGTTAAAAATGAAGATGTTGGTTTAATACGAAAATTGGTAGATCAGAATACACCCTCAGAAGCAGGTGCTCTGCACAGCGGCTCCGGACCCATCCAAGGTAGAGACATCCGCAGGTTTCACAGTCGAAGAAGCATCTTGCAGCATACCGGACTCCGAATGGGTCTCAGTAGAGGCCTGCGAATCTGCAGAAGCGGGCATCAGGGGCTGCAAAGGCACCTCACGGAGTACTGGTGGACTGGCGACTAGCTTAATGGAAGCGTCATCGGCAGTTTTTGACCTATGCGGTCTGTCTCTGTCTTTGCAAGTTTTCAGAAGATCGGTAGTCGGATGGCTTACTGAAGCCATTTCGGAAAACGGAGAACGAGAGCAAAAGAATTTAGCTAGAAAAATAGCCCAACTACGAATGGTTCGGGCGTTAAACAAGGCACAAAACCGTCAGTGAGGGACGTCGTGGTCTGGGTCTAAACAGGTGATGCAGTAAGAATGAAAATCTCTGTGAGGTATTTGCTTTCCACAGGCAAGACAATTGTTAACTTTTTCTGACATCGGTTACAGCAAGAAAAAAGAATCTTCAATGGGGTACTTAGCTTTAGAAGACTTCAGGTTTGAAACTCAAAAAACGAAAATTTCAGGTAGCGGCCGACCAGCACTTGCGAACTGCTTCTGCTTCGGGCTTCTTCTCGGCAAGAAGGACTCGGGTAATGGCATCGGCTGCATGTTTTATACCCCTGACGACCTGACATCATGGAAGAGGCAACAGCATCCGACGCAGAAATCCCAAGACTCTGGTACTCGGGCCGACTGAGGGCTACCTGCAGGCAGACAACCCAAGTGTGATGACTGCAACAGTGAAACACGAAGAACATCACAGAAGCTCCATACAGGCATTGGTCAGAGGTCAGGATTGAATCTTGTAACTTGTGCATGGGAAGAAAAGACCTTAACCATTATGAAAACTGCAAAGTTTCAGACTTCATATTGTTCAGACAATGCATGCCAATGCAAAATCTATTATTCTATAAACTTTCTACACTTATAAGAACAATCGTTGAAATCTGCCCCCATTTTTTGGTCATTGTCAAACAATTATTTTTTCTTTGTCCAGATTTCGTTTGCTAATATGGTTGAGAGGTACAGCTAGTATGACCCAAAAGGTATGTGCACCAAAGCACAGCTCACTTAACAAAAACAAGAACATATTCCCATGGACAAGAAGACTACAGGAAATGAGCTTGCATGACCCTTATTCTGCTTCCCACTGGGATCTGCATGTAAGCAGACTCGTTTTCTGGCATCTGAGATTATTTATCAATTAAAAAAAATCAAAATTCTTCCAGCTACATGCTGTCTTTTTAATGTTTTTTTTAAACGTATTTGCTTTCTTTATGTTCCAATTTTTTTTTTAAATTCGGATTTTTTACTACTATTTATTTATTTTTATACTAATTTATTTTCTCAACCGGGTAAACCCACTAGCAAAAGCCACCTTTTAGGGCAACCTGAGAGCACTGTCTGATTAAGTTACTTACTTAAAAGCACAGTTATCAACTTGAGAGCAAGGGAATCAAACCCAGGACTACAGGATGAACCTCAGTAATGGTCCATAGCCTTAAATTTCTGGCATAAATTGCCAGACAATACTTGGCAAATGTGTCTTTTACAGACCGACAGCAAACTCACATCGAATCCCCCCTTTATGATCAGCCTTGGTGAAACAATTAAGATATCATTTACTCGCTCTGACATTCAAGACCTTTGGTCCAAGATAATTAACTGCAAGATAATTAAATTTAGGGCTTGATTTCAAAAGATCTGCACAAGTTTAACCTGCTTTATGGATAGACTCTACACCAAGATCAAGCCTTTTGGAAACTGTCCCCTTGAAATGTTTTGTCATGCCTCTACACATAATGTTAATATGAATTACAATGTTCTTGAAATTTGTGGTGTTGTACTACTGACTAAGTTGCTACTTTTTAGTACTCTTCCTCTCCACTACAGTCACTGTTTGATTTTTGCTGCTATCATATGGCTTAAAATTTTCTCCTTGGCAATGGCTGAAATGGGTGTTTTTGGATCAGTCAGTTAAACAGAAACACACAAAACAATAAAAAGAAATAAAGCTAAACTACATTGGCACTGCATCAGCTTAGGAAGTGAGTTCTCTCTAAAATTAATTCGGCAGTGGGTGAGCACTGTAAATTATGGTTTACAGCTGTGCAGAAAAGTATCAAAAACCTAACTTTTCTAAACCTGTACATAACAGTCTGGTTGCCTTGTTTGACCTAGCTGCTATGACAGCTAGCTATTTAAAGGCAGTGAACCACACAAATGCTACAAAAATAAAATGGTACTTTTCCGTTATCGGGGCAACACTTATGACGTGCACACAATGATCACCCATGTTTCTTAATGAGAACACATACCCAGTTTTAAAGAATTAGCACACAAGTCATGCGGAAATATCAATTTCTATTTGCAAATGAAAACATATTAACCGTTGTCAACCACCAAAGTGAAGTGCTTACTTCCCGCACTGCGTACTAAAAGCACAACAAATCGTTTTACTGCCGTGGAAATTTTTTTATGAAAAAGACCAACGTACCACAACCAGCTCTGCCTAAAAGCACCAACAAGCTCGATAGTGCCTAAAACCAGATACACAGTATAAATATTAATAAATCTGCTTCTGGGTGGAAAAGAAAAACACACCAGTTTTCATTTCTTCTAGTAAGCTGTTTGTAGAAGTCGATAATTCCCATAGTGAACAGCTCGTACAAAACAACAACAATAACAAAACATACACATGTATACATTTGTAGTAACTGGGGAAGCTTTTCTTCTATTGCAGCACAAAATAATAGATCGAGATGCACAAGTAAGTAAACATGTTGGTTGTTTCATAAATATCTCATTACTGGCAGCTGATGAAGTGAGAGAAAGTTCTAACACACCTGTCCCCTATTTTGCCTCCTGTTTTTGCCGTGTTCCGCGTAAAACGTTCGTTTTGTGGTAAAAATCAGTGAGGATTAGTCGATTTTAGTCGATAATACAGTTATTCAACACTACTGTTTCATACTTCTTATACTCTTCAGAAACTGCGTGTTGATGCAAAAACTGTTATTTTAACTTTCAAAGTAAATCGTAGTAATATCTACAAAATCATCCACGATTTTGGGCCTTATGTGCCCCCCCCCCCCCAAATTATACTTTTAAGCTAAGAAGTTGACAGATAATGAACACAGCATAGACACAAGCTTGATGTCCCTTTATCCAAAGACAAAGACACACACTGATAAGGATTCTCAACAGCTGACAAGCCGCGACCGTTCTAGAAGACCAATCAAGTTGAAATCTGAATATTTCTGGCTAAGAGCTATGGCATGCTGCTTGCAAATAAGCAATTCAGCAGTTAAAACTTCTACTGTGCGATATCGAGCAAGTCACCCTAATACTGCTAAAATGTGATACTTGTGCCCCATGGGCTTATCCTGAAGTCAACAAGTGAATAAAATAAGGTATGCACATGGGTGATCACTGTGTGCGTGTTTAGAAGTGTTGTCCCGATAGCGGAAAAGTACCAGTAAAACATATTTTGCCCACAAGTCACACAGTACAGCAGGAATCAGCATGTAAGAGGAGTTTGTATGACTTGAGTTCCAAAGCACAGTTAAGTTTCCATTGTCAGGTTTCTACACAGTTGTTTTAAACTGCGAACTGCAATCTGTTTTGAGGGCCCAAATCCTCCATTTGCACCAATCCCATCAACTCAACTGTTTGTAAACTGCACCTAATCTGCCTGACATTTTCTGCTTACAGTCACCTCTGTGTGTGCCTGCTTCTGGCATTGTTTAGTCTCACATTACTGAGTAAATCTGCTGTGTCTTGTCTCCTTATACCTAAATCACCCCTCTTGCACCAATCCCATCAACTCAACTGTTTGTAAACTGCACCTAATCTGCCTGACATTTTCTGCTTACAGTCACCTCTGTGTGTGCCTGCTTCTGGCATTGTTTAGTCTCACATTACTGAGTAAATCTGCTGTGTCTTGTCTCCTTATACCTAAATCAACTTAATCCCAGTATTAACACCCCTCTCACTAAGGAACACCCACAGGAGCTCTTTCCACATACAGTTACTGCATCAGCCAACTATCAACTCTGCTTCTTTGAATTTTGGTACCAATAAAAAACTTCAACAGCCTTGCCATGAATGACCCACTAGGTAATTTTATCTTGTAAGTGTCACAGCACAGACACCTTGGTTGAAACCTAGACCAATCACTATCATTTCATCACCATGCTAAACATGTAACAAATGAAGATCTCAGACAACTGAAATTCTGCTATAAAACAACAAATATGTTTTCTCTAAAATCAAGGACAACTATTGTCAAAAAAGCATTAATCCCAAAACGAGAGTATGTGCTGCCCTTTATTGCTCTACCGTAACACTACTACAAACCAGGATCTGAGATTCTGCTGGTTTACAGCTCTCTCAGATCCCAAAACTCAGTGCTGCCTTCTTCTTGTAAAACTCAGTCTTTCTGTAACAGTACAAGCCACTTTCCTCTTACCCACATTCCTTTTTAGGCTAGTCTCTCAACATAAAAGTCCCCCCACTTTCTTCCAAACTAAGTCAAAACATCTACCTACTCCCACCGAGACATTAATGAGGAAGTAATCTCACTTAAAATATTCCCCTTCAAATATTTAGCTGAAGAAACAACATTCTTTAATATTCCACTTGCCTATTGCAATAAACCTGAACATGAGAAAGGAGCAACTTCATCCAACCTCCTCCTAAAATAAATAAATAAATAAATAAATACATAAAAACATGCTTCCATGCTAGAAATAAGCAAATATTTCAGAGATTCAGGTTCATGGTATTTCAAATTAAGACCTTCACTGATGTGGCCGTGGTGGTGCAGCGGTTAGCGTTGTCGCCTCACAGCAAGCGGTTCTCCCATTCGATTCTCGGCTGGAGCACCTTCTGTGTGGAGTCAGCATGTCCTCCCCGTGGTCGAGTGACATCTAAAGACATGCAAGTAGGTGCGTGCGTGAATGGGTGTGCCTACTTTGAAGGTTGGGCGTCGGGCTGGCAACTCAGCACCGTAAAAATCCACTGCCAATCATTAGCAGACCGCAGTTCCGCTGTGGTGACCTCTAATCAGGAAAAGCCGAAAGACTGCAATATTTCCTGACCAAACCCTGGTTAGGAAAGAGATGTTTTAAGGCTGCTAAAAGAACACAACCAGTTATTTTTGTATTTGAATAGTATACCTTACTAAGCATATGTAAACTTGTTTGTTTTGTTTTTTTTTAACTTCAGTTACAGCACTATTATTTTTATTCCTACCTAGACTATATGACTGCATTAGTGAAATGTATAACATGTATTTTTCATTTTGTGCTTGTATTCTGAGATTGAATCAACATTTGTATATATATATATATATATATATATATATATATATATGTTGTATATGTATCATACTATTATTTATAAATGTGGAGCTTTTCTCCCCGGGCCTTTGCTGAAAAGGACATTTTGTACAATCAGACTTTCCCAGTAAACAAATATAAGACAAATAAAATAAAAATAAAAAAAATAAAATTTCTATGATCATGCATCACTAAATATTTAAATATCGTTTACTGCCCACTTTTTCCTTCAGTACAATTAAGTATTATAATTGTATTACTTGAATATTACGTACCACATTATAACTATATACCTCTGCATCTATTTGTGGTATCTTCTGTTGTTGCTGGGTGTGGGTTGCGACTGAAAAGGGCCTTTGAGCCAGCCCACTTTCCCAGTCAACAAGCAAGCAAACAAACTGACAAACATACACAGTCTCTCGACAGACACACCCACCTGTGCTCCCCTCTTCTGGTCTACTATCCAAGTCTTAATGTACTAATGTACTCTTTGGTTGGAACATGACGCCTGCTTCGCAGCATCATTTAATAACAGGAAAACTTGGCAAATAAGTTTTACAAATACCAAGCATTAACTCAGCAAAAATCTCCTTTTTGCTCAAGTCATTTAAAAATGTACAGTTTTGCGTTACTCTCACCAAAGTAAATGGTCTTCTTCCCGTGCCAAGGATGTTAAACAAGTTGTCAGGTAGAAAATAAACAGCAGACCATGTTATATAGGTCTACATTATAACATCAAAGTCTTAACTTCGAAAGTTATAATATCGAACCCAGTAGAGCGAACGCTGGAAATAGCGAAGCTGCAGAACACCTAGGGAAAGTATTCAGTGGGCTGTTTCTGCAGCTTTGCTATTTTCTCTACTGTGGAGTGAAGGTTACGCACCGGGTTAAGGTGAGTGTGCGAATGGGCGTGGGTTAGGTGAGTTAGGGTTAGGGCGCGGGTCAGGTAAGTGTGCGATAGTGACGGACCTTAGGGTTAGGGTTGGGTTAAGGTAAGTGGATAGCTAGTGGTGTATATATGGTTTAGTGTAGGGTTTTGTGATGTGTGTGTGTGTGTATTATTTATTTTGGTGTGCTTGTGTTGTGTGTATGCTTGTTGGAACAGTGAATTGTTTTCCCTGGGAAAAAAATTTGCTATTCTGACTGTTCGGTTTTCTGGTGTTTCTCTCTACTGGGTTCGATATTATAACATTCGAAGTTGTAAGACTTCGATGTTATAATATAGACCCGTTATATATTAGTATGTTTTTGTGAGGAAGAGGACCATTGACCCCAACAACTATGCCTATTATTCAGTGCCTGATGGGCTATACTGGCACTGTAGCTAGGGATACGAACCCAACTGCCTGCACAAAGGGGAGGAGGAAAGTAATGAAACACCCCAGAAGCCATTGAAACTCAGATATTCCAGTAAGAAAGAGACAGAGAAGACAGAGACAGGAGGGCAAGGCTAGGTGCCTTTACTGCAACAGTGATTCCTGTATTATAATATACTGCTACGGTGATATCACAGAGCTGTGCTACATTCTCTGCATGGATCACTGCAGCAGTATCCTTCATAACAGATGGGAACAGTACGAAAGTCTCTGGAACCCTGACACAGGTCTCATGTGTGGGAGGCGGCATATCCTGTAGAAGTGCACTGGTAAATCCAACCTTCCTTCTACACTATGTATCTAACATGTGATTCCCTTGAAAAGATATGCATGGTGGTCTAGATGGCTGCTTCATAAATGCTTCAAGCTTTAACACTTGTGAAGAAAGACAGTACTTGGCTTTAAGTTGCCTTGCACACATTTTCCATGAACTTCATAAAAGAAGAGAATGCAGCCAGCTGGCCACTTAAGATGAAGTCTGTTTTGACACTAGTCTGCCTGGTTCCCCTGGCTTAAGCAGACAAGTCTTTGGTCTAAATTACTGACGTTTCTGATTCTAGCCAGGTAGCACCTCTGTTGTCTTTGTGTGGTCAGTGAAAGCAAAGGTCTCTCTTATTTACTTTGAGAAAAAGGAGACCTATAACCGAAAGGGCTTATTTTAGATCAGTTTAAGACAAAGCTTCTACATGAAGAAGACATTGCTTTCAAGAGATGACCTATCCTTGTGGAACACAGTACAGGGTTGAATTGCCATGAGTGTTTGCAGCTCAGAAATTCTGCATGCTAATATAATCACAATTTAAAATAGTGTCTTGCAACACAGCAGCTTTATGGCACAGGAGCTGTCTGGTTCAAAGTAGGCAAGGTTAGTTTTTCAGTGATGAAGTTACAATCCCATAATAGAGTCATCTGTTTTCTGGGGGCAGGTGTCTCAAGTGTGGAACCCTTTTCAAGAATAAAAATAGCAAAGCTTCCCTCAGCAGACAAACTGAGCTGACAATAAACAAGAACTGAAAATATAAATAAAAAAGTGGCACCAGACGCAAGACGAAGGAGCAATAAAACGTATAAAATTGCTATTTAATAACAACATAAAAAGATAAGCGCTTTCACACACGCAGGTGGTTCTTCAGACCATACTGCAGCAGAACATACTCATCACGTTTAAATATACAAATCAATAAAACAATTAGCAACTCAACAGGTGCATTAATTAACTAAACAAATCCCTGGACTTCAGCATTGGTTTTAAACAGACTGTTATTCAGGCCAGGAGTTTTGCCAGCCTGAAGCCTAACAATCCAATAGAGTTCTCTGTTCTCCATATAGTTCTTAAAATCACCCCTTGATTTCGGTGGAATGGGCTTTTACTCCCACTAGGGGATTTTTCCCATGGTGGGAGTAGCAAAGGCAGATGGTTTTCCTTATCTAGCATGAGGTGGTCTGCTTGAAGACTGCCTTGCCCAATGCTCTAGGATGGAAGGAAACAAAGAGTTGTTTTGATTTCCTAACGGATTTTGTTTTTTCCAGGTAAAATCTAAGTTGTCTGTGTACATCTAGGGAGTGAAGTATTCTCTCACCTTCATTTGTGGGAGAGGGAAAGAAGGTGGGAAGGTGGACAGACTGGTTCAATGACAAATCGTTGACCGCCTTGGGCATAAAGGAGGGGTTAGTTCTCAGGGTTACCCTGTCTTTGTGGAACATAGTATAGGGGGGGCAAGCCATTAAGGTTTGTAGTTCTGAAACCCTTCTGGCTGAGGTAATAGCCACTAGTAGAACTGTTTTCCATGTACACATCTGAAGGGTAGCTGTCCCAGCAGGTTTGAATGGGTGTTGGGTAAGCTTTTCCAGGATGAGGTTAAGGTCCCAGGGTGGAGGGATAGGCTTCTTTGGAGGTCTAATGTGTAACACTCCTTTTAGGAATAGTTTTACATTGAACCACGGTAGCAATGGAGGGTCTAGTGGCAAGCAGGCTGATGTTGCAGAAAGGTGTACTTTCACTGAAGAATGGGAAAGTCCATGTTTTACCAGTTGACACACATAAGGACTAGGGGGGATCAGCGATGCAAGGGTCCCTTCCCCTGTCTAGACACCATTTGGTAAATCTTTCCCATTTAGCTAGGTATGATTTTCTTGTTGTAGGTTTTCTGGCCTCCCTCAAGACTGAAAGCATGTCCTCTGAGTAGTGCTGTCTGAATGGGATCAAAAGTTTATCACCCACAGTGTCAGGGACAACATCTGCAAGTGTGGGTGGATGAGAGTTCCTTTTTCTTGTGTCAGAAGGTCCACCTTGTAGGGTAACTTGTAGTGATTGCCCTTGGCTAGATTGTGAAGTAGGGGGAACGAGTGCTGCCTTGGCCAATAGGGGGTCACTAACAAGATTTTCGGTTTGTCTCTCCTGATTTTCAGGAGGACTTTCTGAATCAGTGGGGGGAGGCATAAAGAAGCTTCCCCTTCCAGGAGATGTTAAAAGTGTCTACCCTGCAGGCTAGAGGGGAGTAGGCCTTTGAGCAGAAGGTCTGCATCTGCCTGTTCTGGGGGGAGGCGAACAGGTCTATATGAGGACTGCCCCACTGGTGGACAATGTCTAAGAAGACAGTCCTGTCCAACAACCATTCATGTTGTGGAGAGGATGTCCTGCTTAGAAGATCTGCTTGCTTGTTGTCCTGTGAGAGAATGCAAGTTGCCTGCAAGGACAAGTTGTAGTAAGAGGCTAGTTCCCATATCAGCAAGGTTAGTCTGCGCAGCTGATATGCCTTTGTCCCTCCCTGTTTGCTGAGTACCACATTACAGTGGTGTTGTCTGTTACTATTTGAAGAACCCCTGGTAGAAGCAGAGGGGTAAAGGTTTTTAGAGCTAGGAAAACTGCTGTCATTTCCCTCACATTGATGTGTTTGTCCCTCAAGGAAGGGTGTAAGGTTGATTGAATCATGTAAGATGCCATTGTGTCTCCCCATCCTGAGTCTGACTCATCTGTATGTATTACCTGGGTTGGGGGTTGGGCTAGAGTGGAAGCCCCAGGTTTAGCTGGACTTGTTGGATCCACCAGCTGATCTCTTTCTGGGACCAAATGTTTTTTAGGTACCACTGTAGTTTGCGCATATGCATTCTGGTCAGTGGGAGCATAGGTATAGTGGCTGCCATTAATCCCAGGATTTATAGGAATTGCCTTGCAGTAATTACCTGTGCCTGTAGCAGCTCCTTGAAGTGGGAGGTGAGGGAGTTGACTTTGTCTTGTGAGAGAAAAGCCTTCATATTGTCCCTTCGGATTCTGCAACCCAGGAAAATCTTGTCCTGTTCTGGGTTCAAGGAAGACTTTGGAAGGTTGAGGGTGAACCCTAGGTTTTGTAAAAGGGACCTGGTGAAGTGCAGATAATTTGAAAGGGTATCCTTGCACTCTGCCAGAATTAGGATGTTGTCTAGATAGGGGTAAATCTGAATTCTCTGTGTTCTGTAAAAGGCAATGGCCGGGGCCAGGCATTTTGTGAACATTCAGGGGGCAGTGGACAAACCAAAGGTCAAAGCAGTAAATTGGAAATGAGAAGAGGGCCCAGAGAAATGCAGAAATCTTCTGTGGGAAGGTCTGATGGGCATGTGTAAGTCGGCCTCTTTGAGGTCCAAGGTGGTCATGAAGGCCTTGGTTGGGATGAGTGGAAGCAGAGTTGGAAATGACAGCATTTTGAAGGTGGGCACCTGTAGGTAAAGATTTAAGAATGAGAGGTCTAAGATGGGTCTCCATGGACCGTCTCTTTTGGGGACCAGGAAGAGATGGGACTAGAAACCTTTTCCTTTCTGTCCAGAGGGGATTGGTTCTATGGTACCCAGTTTCAGAACGTCTGTCAAAACCTGTGGAAGGAGATGCTGTTGGTTTTTGGGAGGGAAAGGAATGCCTCTCATGGGTGGTTTTGCTTTCCTGGAGAGGAAGTATCCTTTTTGTATTATGGATGGGTCTACGACAACTGATCGAAAAGTAATTTCCACAAACATCATACAGATTGAAAATGCTGTTAATCGAAATCAGTTATGTGGGTGGGCCCCCCACACCCCCTGCTAAATATACACTCCAACTCCGAGATCGCACTACAGTGAGGAAAGGGCAAATTTTCCACTCTTCACTGTACCACAATCTCACAACACCACTTTCGAATAATGGCATTTTCGATCTACATGCCATTCATGGAAATTACTTTTCGATCAGTAGTCATAGACCCTTATGGACAGTACCCATTTGCCTGAGGTGATGGTTTTCCAGAAGGGGAGGGAGTGAGAGAGGTAGGCTGAGAGTGGTAGGGAGGCAAAGCAGTCATGCATTATTGGAGCCTCCTCTGTCTTGAAAAGGCTGTCTAGGCTGAGGTTGCGGAGCAGCAGGTCTGGAAGTGGTAGGTCTTCTTGCACCTCTTCTAAATCTGGAAGAGGAATTACACACCTGGGCTGGGTTTCGCCTCACAAAGGTGGCTTTTGCTGGATAATTTCTATAGTACTTGGGAATAGGGGACACTAATAAATGTTTTATGTCATGTAATTCTTTACTTTTTTCTTGCAGATTCTTGAAAAGATCTGCAGATTGCTTTCCAAAAAGGAAATTGTGGTCCAGGGGGGCATCCAATATCTTTGACTTAAAGTCTTCTGGGAGGTTTTGAAGTTTCAGCCAGGAGTATCTCCTGAGAACTGAAGGAGATGCTGCAGAGCAAGCAGACGCTTCTGCAGCATCACAGCTGCATCTGATCGAGTGTCTAGCTACTTGTGTAGCTAGAGAAAGTTTGGAGGAGATGTCAGCTTTTGTGGGGCAGTCAGGGATAGTGGCCAGCATGGAAGAGGCTTGAGAGACCAAGTCCAGAGCATATTTAGTCATGTGAGTCTGACAGTTAATGGCTCTGAAAGCCAAAGTGGAGGAGGTATAACCTTCTTAACTATCCTATCCATAGATTTACCATCTTTATCTGTGGGTAGGAGTGAGGCAGAGGGAAGGAGTCTGGATTGGTTATCAGGATAGGTGGCAATCACTGCTGGGTCTGCCAAGGGAGGTTTGATTAAGAATTTTTGCTCGTCAGGCACCTTGTAAAAGCAATCTGGTCACTTTGGGTTAGGTGGCTGTGAATCTGGAGTCTTACATGCAGAGTTAAATGCATAGTAAAGTTGTGTACACTTACCATAAATGTAGATGTTCGAGTGTATTCACTGTTGCAGTCATTACACTTGGGTTATCCTGCTGGCAGGCTACCCTCAGTCGGCCTGAATTCCAAAGTCTAGGTCCGGCATCGGTTGCTGTCGCCTCTTCCCTGACGTCAGAACACCAGAGGTATAAAAGATGCAGCCGACGCCATTCTCTTCCGTTTTTCTTGCCCCAGATGTCAAGTGCCCCCAAAAGGGTAGGCTAAAAAAAATATGCCAATAAAATATGCATGTATCAAAATACATTATACCTCCATAGTCGAAGAAGCATCTTGTGGCATACTGGACTCCGAATGGGTCTCAATAGAGGCCTGTGAATCTGTGGAAGCGGGTATCAGGGGCTGCGAGAGCACCTCACTGAGTACCAGCGGACTGGTGACTAGCTTAACGGTAGCGTCGTCAGCAGCCTTGGACCTATGTGGTCTGTCTCTGTCTTTATCCTTTCGTTTTTTTCAGAAGATCGGTAGTTGGATCGCTTACCGAAGACATTTCGGAGTACAGAGATCGAGAGTGAAAGAATTTAGCTACACAAATAGCCCGACGACGAATAGTTTGGGCATTGAACAAGGCATAAAACCGACAGTGAGGGACGTCGTGGTCTGGGCCTAAACAGGTGATGCAGTAAGAATGAAAATCTCTGTGAGGTATTTGCTTTCCACAGGCAAGACAATTATTAATTTTTTTTTTACATCAGTTAGAGCAAGAAAAAAAGATCAACAACGGGGTACTTATCTTTTAGAAGACTTCAGGTCTGAAACGCGAAAAACAAAAAGGAGTCGGACGACTGGCACTTGCGAACTGTTTCTGCTTCGGGCACCGCACGGCAAGAAAGACTGATGTAATGGCATTGGCTGCATGTTTTATAACCCTGACAACCTGACATCATGGAAGAAGCGACAGCATCTGATGCAGAAATCCCAAGACTCTGGTATTCAGGCCGGCTGAGGGCTACCTGCAGGCAGATAACCCAAATGTGATAACTGCAACAGTGAAACACGAAGAACATCTATAACACTAGGGGTGTGGTCTATGTGGCACTATGTCAGCAGTGTTCTGGGTTCTACATTGGTAAGACCGAAAGAAAATAAAAGAAAGAATCAATGAACATTCATATGAAATTATATGGACTGTAGAAACATATATAGTTGCCCAGACCACAATATTAGGTTTACAGTTTTGGAAAAGTGGACATTAACCCAACAGACAGGCCATGGGAATTGATTTTGGATAAAAAAGAACTGTTCTAGCAGGTCCGCTTGAATGCAGGCTGTTTGCCAGGTTTAAATGAGGTGTCATCAGTAAGTTGTCTTTTAAAGCCAAAAGCAAACATGAAATAAGTTATAAGGCAAATATAAGTTTATACTTCAGTTTATATTTCTATTGTCAATAGAGTTTGTTTTTATAACTTATGTAATCTGTCGCAACAATCAATTTTATAGGAAAGGGTACTATTTTAAGAAAGGGGTCGATAATTGTGATATTTCTTTAAGATGTGGATGGGGCATATAATTAATGTGAACTTTAAAAAGTGTGCCTTGTTTAATGTGATTTTATCTAACAAAGTATGTTTATTGTATTTAGATTAAAGCATTTATCTTCTTTTGTATAATAAAAGTACGGTGGTCCAGTATCTGTTGCATTTCTGTTTTATTTGAGTTTGTGGTGTATTCTTGGTTCACGGCTTTTTGCAATGTTGTAAGTACTTCAGGTGGATACCTACTGGGAACCTATAATAGCAGAGAATTAAGATTCCAATCCTCCAAGGAGTTAATACTTGTGTAGTTTGAGTCTATCAATGTCCTCTCTTTCTGGGTCAGCAGGGCCCAAGTGTCCAGTAATACGTAGGTTCCCTCCCCTTTAAATGAATGCTGGACTGAGAACCAGGGTTGTCTATGGTCAGTAGGGAGCTATCTGTAGCAAGCTTATCCTGTCCTCCCTGGCTTTTACCAGAACTACAAATTTTATATGAATAGATGTAGAGCTGGGTGGGGGAGCACATGGCATTCCTGGGTTATGGAGGTTTTTCTGTGCCTGTGAGGAAAACTCTCTTTGAAAGGCCAGGAAGGCTGGCAGAACTTGCTCCAGAGGATGGTGGTGCTGTGCTGATGTCACATATTCCTTGGATAACACTGGATCCTCCTCATAGGTAGTTTGGCTGGGGGACCATATCATCTGAATCTGGCATGTACCTTATCTCCCTCAGAATTTCTCTGCCTATTAGGTTGAACCTTGTGGCAGTCTTTAGGAAGACAGAATACAGAAGAACAGCCTGTTCTTGGCCTATTTTGGGGGAAGAAACACCGTAATAGAGTGATGTTCAGTACTATTTGGCAACAGATAGAAACGCACAGACTGAACAGACAGAGAGGAAAAGGTATACTTCAGTGCTTCTGCCGAATCCTACTCTACTAGGAATACCCTGAATCATGCAGTCATAAAAAATTACAGTTGTGTACACTTACCATAAATGTAAATGTTCGAGTGTATTCACTGTTGCAATCATTACATTTGGGTAATCTGCTGGCAGGTTGCCCTCAGTCGGCCTGAATAACAAAGTCTTAGGTCCTGTGTCGATTGCTGTCTTCTCTTCCATGACATCAGGTCATCAGGGATATAAAACATGCAGCCGACGCCATTTTATTCAGTTTTTCTTGCCCCAGATGTCAGGTGCCGCCCAAATGGGGAGCAAATATATATATATATATAAATAAACAGTAAATATATAAATGCACTTTTAGAAACATAAGCTTTACCTTCAACTAAAAGCAAATACACCACAAAGGCTTTTGAGTATATTGAAGGAAAGAAAAGGTATAGAAAGAGGGATGGCGGGTGGGTAACCCAGACTGCAACAGTGAATACACATCTACATTTATGGTAAGTGTACACAACTGCAATATGTTCTTCGTGTTTCACTGTTGCAGTCATTACATTTGGGTAGAATCCCAAAGCTATGAATGGGAGGATGGAACTAACCAGCATTAGGAGGGGCTATAAGGCCCTGCAGGACTGCAGTGGCAAAGTCTGCCCTGGTTTTGGAGAAGAGAGGTAAATGATAATGCTTTGTGAAGGTATGAATAGAGCTCCAAGTAGCAGCTTCTAGAATGTCTTTGGTTGGGACCCCTCTGAGAAAAGCTGCTGAAGTAGAGACAGCCCTGGTGGAATGTGATCTGATCCTCTTGGGCATAGGTTTACCATGGTGCAAATAGCAGAAACGAATGCAGTGGCTTATCCATTTAGAAATAGTCTGCTATGATATAGCCTTCCCCTCTGACCCTGCAGCAAATGCTACCAGTAGTTTCTCAGACTTTCTTAGAGATTTGGTCGTATTTAAGTCTTAGTTGTCTGTGTACATCCAATGAATGCAGAATCCGCTTCCCCTTGTTCTGCGGATTTGGGTAAAATGTTGGCAGGTGAATGGTCTGGTTAAGAGCCACACTGGATACCACCTTAGGCATAAAGGAAGGATTGGTCCTGAGGGACACCCTGTGTGGGTAAAATATAATAAAAGGCTCCACTGCAATGAGAGTCTGTAGTTCTGAAACCCTTCTTGCTGAAGTGACTGCCAAAAGAAAAGCTGTTTTCCAAGTTAGAAATTGTATATCTGCAGTAGCTGCTGGTTCAAAAGGAGGCAGGGTGAGTTTTTCCAGCACAAAATTGAGGTCCCATGCAGGAGTTGGTGCTCTTCTGGGTGGCCTTAAATTTTTGGCCCCTCTAAGATACTGTTTAAGCAGTGGATGAGAAAAGAGGGGAGGCTCTGTGTTGTAATGAGCCGAGATGGCAGAGGCATGGATTTTTATTGAAGAAAAAGATAGGCCCTTGTCAAGCATTTCAGTCAAATATTGTAAAATCTGAGGAATATTGTGCTTTGCTGTGTCTATTCCTTGTGCTTGGTTCCAAGCAGCAAATCTCTTCCATTTATCAGCATAAGATTTTCTAGTACTAGGCCTTCTGGCTTCCAAAATGACATCCATCACAGATTTACTGAGAGGTGTTGTTTGAATAATTAGTTGATTAGCCATGCTGCAAGATTCAGAGTTTGGAGCTGAGTGTGCTGAATTTGATAGTTCTGCTGAGAGAGTAGATGAGGTACTTGAGGCAAGTACCATGGAGGAAGGTGAGATATATTCCTTAGAAGCGGGTATCAGTGCTGGCGAGGTCAGTCCGGAGCAATTAGGATCATTTTTGGTTTTTCCTGTCTGACTTTTAGAAAGACCTTGGAGAGTAGAGGCAGAGGGGGAAAGGCATAGACTGATAGTTTTTTTTCCAGCTGAAGGATAGAGCATCCACTTTCCATGCTTTCTTGTGATGAGTTCTTGTGCAGAATTTGTCCAACTGATAATTTTGGGGAGAGGCAAATAGATCTATGTCTGGGCTCCCCATTTCTGTGTTAACATGCTGAAGATTTGTGGATCCAGTTTCCATTTGTGCAGGTCCATAAGATTTCAGCTTAGGTTGTCTGCCAGAGTATTTTGTTTTCCTGGCAGGAATTGAGCTTGAAGATGTACTTGGTAAGTCAAGGCTGTGTTCCACAAAGCCATGGCTAGTCTGCAAAGGGGGTAGGAATGTGTACCCCCCCTGCTTGTTTATGTACCACATAACTGTGGTGGTGTCTGTCTTTATCAGGTGTTGTCCTGGATGAAGTAAGTCCTTGAAGGCTGTCAGAGCATTCTGAACAGCTAGCATCTCTTTCTGGTTGATATGCAGATGCATTTGGTTTGGGCTCCATTTGCCCTGAATGCATCTCCCTGCCAGGTGGGCCCCTCAGGCACAGTCTGATGTGTCTGTAGTTAGGGTTTGGGTGGCAGGGGGTAGAGTGAATGACAGTCCCTTGTTTTGGTGACATGTCTCTGCCCACCAAAGAAATTCCTGTTGTAGGCAGAGAATGAGAGGAAACATTGTTTCCAGGCTGTGACAATGTTGACTCCATAAACTTTTAGGTACCACTGAAGTTTCCTCATATGCAGTCTCGCATATGGAATTAGTAGAATGCAGGATGCCATGAACACCAAAGCCTGCAGAATTTGTCTTGCAGATAACAGGGTTTTTGTTGCCATTTGTTTGAAGTATGTTGTCAGTTGCCTTTGTTTGTCTGGAGTGAGGTAAGCCATCTGGGCAGCTGTTTTCAAGCTTGCACCCAGGAATGTAATTATTTGAGAGGGTACCAGCTGTGATTTCTTTTAATTTATGGTGTACCCTAGGCATGCTAGAAGCCTTTTTACAAACGCCAGATGTTGAAGAAGAGTGTCCTTGTCCTCTGCTTGAATGAGACAGTCGTCCAGATAAGGATAAATTTGAATGCTTCTTTGTCTGCAGAATGTAATTACTGGTGCCAGGCACTTTGTAAAGACCCAGGGCGCAGTAGATAAGCCAAAGGGCAGCGAATTGGTAATGCAAAAAACCTGCTTTGAAGCAGAGGTATCTTCTGCAGGATTCCCTTATTGGGATATGCAGGTATGCCTCTTTTAAGTCTAGAGTTACTAACAAAGCATTCCTGCCTAGCATAGGCAGTAGCCGTTTTAAAGTCAGCATTTTGAATTCTGGAACGTGTTCAGAATCGATAAGTCCAGTATTGGACGCCATGAATTGTCTTTTCTGGGTACCAGGAAAAGTCTTGAATAAAAACCTTGTCCTTTTTCCTTTTCTGGTACCGGTTGAATAGCCCCCATATCCATGAGGGACATGAGTTGTTTATGGGCCTCTGCCCACTGGTTTTGTGGCAGATCCGGCCATCCATTTGGATTTGGCAAAGTATGGAAATGAAATCTGTACCCCTGGGATACTATGTTTAATACCCACTTGTCCTTGGTAATTAACTGCCAATTTTGAGCATGAAGTGCTAGTTTTCCCCCCAAGGGGGCTGCCAAAAAATAAGTGCTTGGTGATGGTAGAGGACAGTCATTGAGACTGCTTACTGTAGGGTTGTGCTTTGTTTCGTCCAGATTTGGAGGTGGATGCACCCCATTGCTTTGTCCTGTAAGAGCCCTGTGATTGGTATCTGGAGCCTTTTGAGCACCTGGATTTGCCCTGAGTGGCTCTGTTGGACACATGAAAGGACCAATTTTTAGTAACCCACTGCCTACTGAACCTGGGTGGCTGCACTTGCAAGAAATCTTTTACAGTTTGCATAGATTTAGCTTTGTCTTCCATTTTCTTTAAAACCTCCTCTGCTTATTACCCAACAGAGTATCATGCTGCAAAGGAGCATCCAACAATTTAGCTTTAAAATAATCAGGCAGACTTTGCTCCTTGAGCCAGGCATGCTTTCTAATCACAGATCCAGTAACGGCGGCCCTACAAGAGGCCTCCAAGGAATCAAAACCACTTTGCAAAGTATGCTTTCCCACCTGTTCTGCTGAATGCAATAATTCCTGTAACTCTTTATTTTCCACACAGTCAGAAATCAACATAATTTTCTGTTTCAGTAAGCCAATAACATGCTGTTGATATTTAAGCATATGAAACTGGCAGTTTAAAGCCCTGATTGCCAAGGGTGCAGACGTATAAACCTTCTTACCCCATCTATCCAGCGCCTGGTAATCTCTATGAGAAGGGGTAGGATTTTTGGGTGTAGAGGCCTTTACACCCTTGGAACCCTGAGAAATAGTCTCAGGATCAGCAGCAGGATTTTTGAAAAGAAATCTGTGGGAGTCAGGAGCCCTGTAATTTCTGTGTGGCTTACTAGGAGCTGGAGGCAGGGAATCAGGAGCCATGCTTGATTCTGAGAACACATCATCAACAATGTCTAATACAGGAGGTATTGCCAATGGCCTATGCTGAGGAAGAAGAAGGAAATCCCTAAGCCTCTTTTTTGATTCAGAGAAGTCCTGACTCTCCCAGTGAAAATGTTCCCTTAAAGTATGCAAAGTCTCTCCAAAAGAGTAATCCTCAGGAGGGGATGCAGATGGGATGGATTCCTCTGCATCAGAATCTTCATAGGGTGGAAGAGAAAATTCCTGATCAGAAGAGGAATCAGAAGAAATGGAAACCTGATCTGAAGATTCATAATCAGTGCCTTGCCTAGTCCTCTTAGCAGGGAGTGGTTGGGAACCCCTGATCAAGGTAATTAAATCCTCAGCCATTTTGATCATCTGTTTTTTTGGCATAGGGGCCTGAGCACGTGGGTCATGCATCAGTTTTTTAAACACAGAAGTTGTTTTTGACCTTGTTTTTGTAGCTGGCGTCAGTTTAATTTAAAAATGTTGAGGCCTGAAAACACCCCCAGAAGCCGGTGCCTGCTCAGCGGCTCCAGACCCATCCAAGGGAGAGACATTCGCGGGTTCAATACTCTGAGAATCTCGCGGCATACCAGACTCTGAATGGGTCTCGGTAGAGGCCTGCGACTCAAAAGTAGCGAGTATCAGGGGCTGCGAAAGCACCTCACTGAGTACTGGCGAACCGGTGACTGGCTTAGGAGAAGTTTCGTCATCAGTTTTGGACATCGACGGTCTGGCTCTGTCTTTTTCTTTGCATTTTTTATGAACTCCGGTAGTCGGATTGCTAACCGACGACATTTCAGGATAATTAAATCTTGAACCAAAATATTTAGAATCAAAAATATATAGACGCTTAATAGTGCGTTGGTTAAATCTAGTACAAAACTGACAGCAAGGCATGTTGTGATCAGGGCTTAGGCAAGGAATACTGTACAAATGAAAATCCTTACGAGGTATTTGCTTCCCACAAGTAATGCAATTATTAACTTTTACTGACATCAGTAAGGAGCAAGAAAAATTTCCCCAACAGGGTACTTAGCTTTAGTTTGAAGACTTCGGTTCTGAAACTTGAAAACAAAAAAGTCGACCGACCGGCACTTGGAAACTGCTTCTGCTTTGGGCACCGCGTGGCAAGAAAGACTGAATAAAATGGCGTCGGCTGCATGTTTTATACCCCTGATGACCTGACGTCATGGAAGAGGAGACAGCAACCGACCCAGGGCCCAAGACTTTGTTATTCAGGCCGACTGAGGGCAACCTGTCAGCAGATTACCTAAATGTAATGACTGCAACAGTAAAACACGAAGAACATCAGGGGTAGACATGAATACCCCTCCCCCCGAGTATGACACAGGTTAAAAGGTGAACTGGTAGTGGTGTAGTCCTGCCATGAACACTAGGAACTATCCATATCATATATTGTCTCCTCACACCTCACTATTTCATTTCTCATCTGTCAGACTTCCCTTACTAACAAACATCTCCATCTACCTGCTTTTTTTTCCTTTTTGCCTATTCTTTTCTAGAAAACCTCTTATGCCTTCTCAAATAATGCTTTGCCTTTCAACATTTACTAAACATTATTAGCTCCCCTTCTTACAAATCTTTTTCTTTCCTGCATATAGCATAGGAATTAATTTGTTTTAAAGCAAACCGTTATAATTTTTTTGTTCTAGCTTCATTATTGTAACATGTTCTCTCCCAGTATATGGGATCTGTTTCACTCCACCTATAGAAAGTATGATTTGCAGTATTCAATTCATTGTACTCATATCTTATGTATACAACTTGTATAGACTGTTGTGAATATTGTTTTCTTATGTATATAAGATGTTTTATCTGTTGGTAAAACTGATTAAACTGTGGAGACCTTCTCCCAGGCATCCCCAGAAAAGGGGTTATTGCACAGTTGGATTTAACAAATAAATAAGTCTCAAACAAATAAAAATAATATAAACCATATCAGGGCCTTTCAAAAAGGAATATGTGGAAAGGCATCCACTGTGTCCAGTGTCACTAAAGCAGTTCTTGGTATTAAAGAGATAGAACAAGGCCTTAAGAGTTAGCATTCTCAACTTCTTTACATCTAGAAATGTGATTATTTTTGAAAGGCTCAGGATAGATTGCTACAGTCCAAATTTTCTTGGAACTAGGAATAACCAGAAGTAAAAATCTCCCTTTCTGCATTATACAATTTGTTACTGGAAATTTTTGCTTGCATTAAATATAGGACCTTGGAGCTTTTTGCTCTGAGCTTCCACTGAAAAGGAGTACCTGTGTCCAGTCAAGACATTCCTGGTAAACAAACGTCAATGAACAAATGAGCAGAAATAAATTTCTCTCCTGCAGGCATCCTTTCTATGGCTACAGAAACCAGCAGGTACTATATCACTGGTTCTGCCCATGAAAACTGGTATGACTGTGTTTCTGTTGTACCCACACTGGGGTTGGCAAGGGAGGTAAAAGATTTCCATTTTATACTCTGACTCAGTAAGCACTTTCCCCAGGCATCTTTGGTCAAGACACACTACTGTTTGAAATTAGCAAATCTTCCTTGAAATGAATTGGCAAGGGGTGGGAGGAATCTGGGAAGGAGGAGTGAAAGAACCAGTACTGAAGACTATTATCATGCAATGCAGGGGTTGTGGGGGTCACTGCTTGACCCTATCACTGTCTGCTCTTCAAGATCCTTTTCAAAGGCTTCATCTGTCTCCTTCAGACTGACTACTGTTTTAGGGGAATACTTCTCCTATTCATGCACATCAGTTTTCTGAAGATGAGGGCTGTCCACCTCACAGTGTAGGCACTTCAGGACTCCCTCCCTCAATGTGCAGCTGTTTACAGCAACAACATGGCAGTCATCTAGTATGTAAGCAAGCAGGGGTGACTTCACACCTACCATTTTTTTGTCAAGAAGTCACAACGGTATGGGAATTGGCTAAGTTCATCAATCACTTTCTGATAGCCATAGATGTCCTGGGAGAAGCCAGCTCTCTAGCAGACAAGCTCATTCATTATCTACTGATATCACATTACTGGTCTCAACCAGTCTTTTAGTACAGAAGTTACTCCATCACTGTGGGAAATCTCGAGGTACTCTATTTATATCTCCAATCAATGTCAAATCTTTTCCCTTATTCTTTCCTTGGAAGTTTTTCCAGAGATGTACTCATACAGAAATGCCTACCAAGGACTCCTTTATGCTTTCTCCTTGTTTATCTTGATCTTCAAGTTTATTCAAAAAGCCTTCTTCTTCTCCATTCGGCTTTTCCCGCTACGGGTCACCACAGTGCATCAACAGTCTGCAGAACAATTGCCAGTGGAGTTTTACGGTGTCAATTTACCAGCCTGGTGACCAACCTTCCAGAGAAAACATACACATGCAAACACTCACATCTAGGGCCAATTTACAGTGTCCAGTCCACCTGCTGCGTGACTTTGGGATGTGGGAGGAAACTGGAGCACCTGGAGGAAACCCACACCACCACAGGGAGGACATGAAGACTCCACACAGAAGGCACCCTCAGCCAAAAATCAAACCAGAGAACCTCTTGCTATGAGGCAGCAATGTTAACTGCTGTACCACCATGGTCACCCAAGTTTACTCGGAAAACCAAGCTAAGCAAATCCCAGATCATTCTCAAAGCCCTGTATTGGCCTCAACAGGTTTGGCTCCCCCTGCTACAGCTTCATGAATGAGGGGTCACTCCAGGTTCTGTGGTGCAGAGGGGTAGCGCCCTGACTGTGACCCAGATGACAAGAGATTGATTAGAGGTTCGGGAATCAGGTAGACATGAAGAAGGGTGGGCAACAGACATGCAACCTAAGTAGGCTGGTTAGCCTGGGAGGGAGGGTTGTGGTGGCTCCTCCCTGTGTGGTGACCTGGTGCTCTGGGGGAGTGGTGTAAGCTGCTGCCCTTAGAACAGGCACCAGTAGTAGGGACATGGGTGGGTCTGTCCACGTAGTAGTCTTTGCAGAGGCTTTTCCTTCCTCTGACACTAGGAAGTGCAGTCTTGGTTAAAGCTCAAACAGATCCCTTGTTTACATCCAAGGACACCATGGCTGGATCAGCAATTGCAGGTTCATCAAAATATATGCAATAATCCACAACCCTGTAAATATTACCTGGTTTCCTGGATGCAAGGGTTTGAGAGTTTGGCTCTAAAGATGCACAATAAATGCAACCACCAAGGACTGGAAGCATTGCTAAGGGGTCTGGCTCAGGTAAGTGCAGGAGGTACCTGTATCATCTCTGAGATTAGTGGCCTTGACAGTCCCTCCATGGTACGATAGAACCAACGTCACCACCTCGGAGTGGGGTTAGACAGCATCAATAAAATGCACTAAAGACTACCAGGATGATGGATCCATGAAAGGCTCTCATTTCATGGGGAACAGGCTGGAAACAGTTCCAACATCATGAGGAATGAATGCATCAGTAGAATACAGGGAGCTGATGGCTGTCAGGCAGCAGGGCACCAAAAGAAACACACACACATGCAGACACATGCACACACACACTCACGTGCACACACACGCACACACACACACACACACACACACACACACACACACACACACACACACACACACACACACACACACACACATTTAAAGAATGGGACCTCACTTGCACTGAAATAGCCTTACCAAGGCATGAGTAGCAGAAGGAGATGTGGAGAGCCACCAACTTAGAAGTTCTTTAGGAAAGATGTCTGCCCTCCCCACTGTCTACAATGGACAAAAATAATAGGTCTGTTTTCCTTTGTTCTTCAGTTTTACCCAAGTAGGATTTCAGCTGTCAAAGCATATCAAGGGAATGCAAAATCATTTCCCCTTTGTTTTGCAGGGAACAGTAAAAAAAAGAAAAAGCAGGGTGGTGAAAGTACAGTTGTGTACACTTACCATAAATGTAGATGTTCGAGTGTCTTCACTGTTGCAGTTACCACATTTGGGTTATCCCTGCCAGGGTAGCCCTCAGTTGGCCTGAATATCAGAGGTTTAGTAATTCTGTGTTGGTTGCTGTCACTTCAGGACTGAGTTCAGGTTGTCAGTAGTATTAAGTAAGGCAGCTGACGCCATTACATCAGTTTTTCTGGCCCTGTCAGGAGCCCCCAACTGGGAGCCAGGATACAGTGGAAGAACCCCACCACTAGAAAGTAAATACCAAAAAGTTCCTTGTAAGGGGAGAAAGAAAGGGGGATGGAGGGAGTGAAAAGTACAGTTGTGTACACTTACCATAAATGTAGATGTTCTAGTGTATTCACTGTTGCAGTCATCACACTTGGGTTATATTGCCAGGGGTAGCCCTCAGTAGGCCCGAATACCAGAGGCTACCACAGTATTTCTGTGTCATTTGCTGTCGCTCCAGGACTGACGTGAGGTTGTCAGTGGTATAAGATCAGGCAGCCGATGCCATTACATCAGTTTTTCTTGCCCCAACTGTCAAGAGCCCTCAGATAGGGAACTAGGTTATGGTGGAAGAACACCACCAGTAAAAAGTAAATACCAAAAAATTCCCTTTAAGGAGAGAGGAAGAGAGAGACAGGAGGGATGGAGGGTGGGAAACTAGGACTGCAACAGTGAATACACTCAAACATCTACATTTATGGTAAGTGTACACAACTGTACTATGTTCTTCGTGTTTCACTGTTACAGTCATCATACTTGGGTTGATTCCCAAAGCTGAAGAAAAGGATGGAGGCAGTCAAGAAGACTGGGGGCTGGCTAGGATGCCCTGCAAGACTGCGGTGGCAAAGACTGCCCTGGATTTGGAGAAGATAGGGAGGTGGTAATGCTTGGAGAAGGTATGAACAGAAGTCCATGTTGCAGCCTCCAGGATGTCCTTGGTGGGTAACCCTCTGAGAAAAGCTGCAAAGGTGGAGGATGACCTGGTGGAATGCATCCGGACCCCCTTTGTGGGGTGGTTTCCCGTGCTGTTTGTAGCAGAAATGGATGCAGAGTGCTTTCCATTTGGAGATTGTTTGTTTGGATATGGCCTAGCCATCTGCCCCAGCTGCGAAGCTGACTAACAATTGGTCAGTTTTTCTGAAAGATTTAGTCCTATCGAGATAAAATCTGAGCTGTCTGTGCACATCTAGAGAGTGCAGAATCCTTTCCCCCTTGTTTTGTGGGTTAGGAAAAAAGGTGGGCAAATGAATGGATTGGTTGAGAGCCACACTGGACACCACTTTAGGCATGAAGGATGGGTTAGTCCTGAGGAAGACCCTGTCAGCATGGAAAATGATGAAGGGCTCTACAGCCATGAGTGCTTGTAGCTGTGAAACTCTTCTAGCTGAAGTGATGGCCAGAAGCAAGGTTGTTTTCCAAGAGAGGAATTTTAACTCTGCTGAAGCTGCAGGCTCAAAGGGGGGTAGGGTGAGCTTTTCCAACACAAAGTTAAGGTCCCAAGCTGGGGTAGGAGCTCTTCTGGGTGGCCGTAAGTTGTTAGTCCCTGTTAGGAACTATTTGATGGGAGGGTGTAAGAAGAGAGGTGGCTCTGTGCTGTAATGAGCAGGGACGGCAGAGGCATGAATTTTAATAGAGGAAAAGGATAGACCACTATGTAGTAGGTCAGCTAGGTAATCCAGGATGAGAGGTAGGGAGGGCTGTGCCGTACTGGCTCCCTTAGCCTGGATCCAGGTGCAAAGCCTTTTCCACTTGTCAGCATAGGATGTTCTAGTGCTGGGGTGTCTGGCCTCACGTACAACATCTAGGACTTGTTCAAGGAATAAACCAGGCTGCCAGGTTCAGGGTCTGCAATTGTGGATGCATGAAATCTCCATTCTTCTGGGTTAGGAGTGTTGGGCTCTCAGGTAGGTGCCATGGTGGCAGGGGTGACAAGTTGCGCAGCAGTGGGTATCCGTGCTGATGTGGCCAGTCTGGGGCAATCAAGATTGCCCTTGGTTTTTCCTCCCTTATTTTGAGTGGTAAAGGGGGAAATGCATAGATCGAGAGGTTTACCCATTGGAAGGGTAGAGCATCCACTTTCCAATGAGGTTCCCTGGTGCAGAATTTGCTGAGCTAATGATTGGAGTGGGAGGCAGAGCGGTCCACCTTCGGGGTGCCCCATTTCTGGGTTACAAGGTTGAAGGTTTTGTGGTACAGCTGCCACTCTTGTGGGTCTAGCAGGTTTCTGCTTAAGTTGTCGGCCAGAGAGTTTAGGGAGCATGGCAGGAATTGTGCTAGCAGATGTACTTGCATGGCTGAGGCTGTGTGCCAAAGAGTCATGGCAAGCCTGCAGAGAGGATAAGAGTGAGTCCCTCCCTGCTTGTTGATATACCACATCACTGTGGTGTTGTCTGTTTTGATCACTGGAAGCCCCAAGGAGAGTAGGAGTCTGAAAGTTGTCAGGGCATGCTGAACAGCTAGCATCTCTTTTTTGTTGATGTGCAGATGTATTTGATTTGGGCTCCAATAGCCCTGAATGCATCTGCTGTCCAGGTGTGCACCCCAGGCATAGTCTGATGCACCTGTGGTGAGGGTCTGGGCAGCATGGGGTTGTGAAAAGGGAAGTCCCTTGTTCTGGTTGCATGCTACTGCCCACCAAAGAAAATCTTTCCTTAGACAGGGTATCATAGGTATGACAGTTTCCAGGTCTTGAGAGTGTTGACACCAAAGGCTTTTTAGGTAACACTGTAGTTTCCTCATATGCAGTCTGGTATATGGAATGAGTAGAATGCAGGAGGCTATGAACTCCAGAGCTTGCAGGATTTTCCTTGCAGATAACTGGGTTCTGGTGGCTAGTTGAGAGAAGTAGCCTGTCAGGTAGGCTTGTTTTTCTGGAGTAAAGAATGCCATCTGGGATGCTGTGTCCAGGCTTGTTCCCAGGAATACAATTTTTTGCGTGGGGACCAATTTTGATTTATTTTCGTTGATAGTATACCCCAGGGAGGTCAGTAGGTCCTTTACAAAGGTCAGGTGCTGTAAAAGCTTTTCCTGACTGTCTGCCTGAATCAGGCAATCATCTAAGTAGGGGTAAATTTGAATATTTCTTTGTCTGCAAAAGGCAATGGCTGGAGCCAGGCATTTTGTGAAATCTCTGGGAGCAGTGGATAAGCCAAAGGGAAGTGCAGAGAACTGAAAGTGCACAGATCCTGCTCTGAAACGTAGATATATCCTGGAAGATTCCCTGATTGGGATGTGTAGGTAGGTCTCTTTTAGGTCTAGGGTGGCTAACCAAGCCTCCTTGGAAAGCATAGGAAGAAGCTGCTGGAGGGTGAGCATTTTGAATTCTGGTATCACCAGAAAGGTGTTTAGAATGGATAGACTGAGGATTTGGTGCCAGGTGCCCTCTTTTCTGGGTACCAGGAAGAGTCTGGAATAGAAACCTTGGCCTATTTGGTCTGCAGGAACATGCTGTATTGCCCTCATGGAGAGCAGGGAAAGGACTTGCTTTTTGGCCTCTGCCCACTGGTTTGGAGGAAGATTTTGGAACCCTTTTGGGGTTGACAGAGTTTGGAAATAAAATTTGTATCCCTGGGACACTAGGACCCATCAGTTGTTGGTAATAGAGGCCCAGTTGTTTGCATGGAAGGAGAGTTTTCCTCCTAGGGGCACAAGCAAGTGGGTGGAGGTAAGGGGTGGAGGTGTAAAGTCATTGTGAGTTCTTACCATAAGGGGGTGGCTTAGCACTCCCTGTTTTTGAAAAGGAGGAACTCCATTGTTTTGATCTCTGCATTTCTTGGGAACTGTTGTCTGGTGGGGTCTGCTTTCCCTGGGTCTGGGCTGAGCTGGCCTGGAGGGGGCCGGAAAGGACCAGTGCTTAGAGGGGCAATGCCTACTAAACCTCGGAGGCTGGACCTGTAAAAAGTCCTTAACTGTCTGCATAGACTTAGCTTTTTCTTCCATCTTTTTGAACATCTCTTATGCCTTGGTGCCAAACAAATTGTCTTTGTTCAATGGTGCATCCAATAATTTTGATTTGACATGGTCTGGCAAGGTCTGTTCCTTAAGCCAAGCATGCCTTCTAAGGACAGAACCAGTGACTGCTGCCCTGCAAGATGCTTCCAGTGCATCAAAGCCACATTGCAAGGTGTGCTTAGCAACTTGGCTTGCAGAATGAAGACGCTCTTGTAATTCTTTATTTTCTGCACAAGCAAGAAAGGAAGATTTTTTTGTTTAAGGAGTTCCATGATATGCTGCTTATATTTCAACATGTGGAACTGACAATTTAGTGCTCTAACAGCAAGAGTTGCAGAGGTGTATACTTGTTTTACCCCATCTCTCTAAAGCTCAGGAATCCCTGTCTGAGGGAGTGGGATTCTTAGCTGAGGTTGCTTTAATTCCTTTAGGTCCTTGGGAGATGACCTCTGGGTCAGCAGTAGAATTTTTGAAAAGGAATTTGTGAGAGTCAGGGACTCTGTAGTACCTGTCTGGTTTCCTGAGAGCAGGAGGAAGGGTGTCAGGAGTCAAACTGGATTCCATAAAAACATCATCCACAACATCCAGGACAGGAGGAATGGCTAAAGGTCTGCGCTGTGGTAAATCTAAGAATTCCCTGAGTCCCTTTTTTGACTGAGGGCAGTCCTGACATTCCCATTGGAAATGCTCCCTTAAAGTATGTAGGGTTTCACCAAATGAAAAATCCTCAGGAGGAGAGGCAGAAGGAATGTATTCCTCTGCATCAGAATCCTCATAAGCAGAGAGGGGTTGCATGTCTTCATATTCAGAAAACTCAGTCATCGGACATCTGTTCAGATAAAACTACTGGGGACATGTCTCTTTTCTCTTGGAAGGGGTAGCCTGACTTCCCCTAATAAGAATAAGGTCTTCTGCCATTTTAAGCATTTGAGATTGAGGCATAGAAGCAGGTGCCTGAGCTTGGGTCATCAGTTGTTTAGGTATAGTTCAAACCCTTGGCCTTAGAAACGCAGTAGTTTTAGAAAGAACTGAAGATGCAAAAGAAGTCATCGGGTTTGTGACGAGTATCGGTAGTGTGAAGAATTTCCTCGGAAGCCGGTGCCTGCTCAGCAGCTCCGGACCCATCCAAGGTAGAGACATCCGCAGGACCCTTAGTCGAAGAAGAGTCTTGCGGCATACCGGATTCTGAATGGGTCTCAGTAGCTGCCTGCGGGCATCAGGGGCTGCAAAACCACCTCACTGAGGACTGGAGAACTGACGACTAGCTTAACGGAAGCGTCATCAGCAGTTTTGAACCTGTGCGGTCTGTCTCTGTCTTTATCCTTACATTTTTTTGGAAGATCAATAGTCGGATGGCTTACCAAAGTCATATCGGAATACGAGGACTGAGAGTGAAAATATTTAGCTACAATAAGGGCCCAACGACATATAGTTCTGGCATTGAACAAAGTACAAAAGTGACAGTGAGGGACGTCATGGTCTGGGCCTAAACAGGTGATGCAGTAAGAATGGAAGTCTCAGTGTGGTATTTGTTTTCCCCAGGCGAGACAATTGGTTAGAGCAAGAAAAAAAGATCCCCAACAGGGTACTTAGCTTTAGAAGACTTCAACTTCAGTTCAGAAACAAAAACTCAGGTAGCGGCCGACCGGCACTCATGTGAACTGCTTCTGCTTCTGGCTCCTTGGCAAGAAAGACTGATCTAATGGCATCGGCTGCCTGATTTTATACCACTGACGACCTGACGTCAGTCCTGGAGTTACAGCAACTGACGCAGAAATACTAAGCCTCTGGTATTCGGGTCGACTGAGGGCTACCCCTGGCAGGATAAAGTACAGTTGTGTACACTTACCATAAATGTAGATGTTCGAGTGTATTCACTGTTGCAGTCATTACATTTGGGTAATCCTGCTGGCAGGTTGCCCTCAGCCGGCCTGAATTCCAAAGTCTTGGGTCCTGCGTCGGCTGCTGTCGCCCCTTCCCTGACGTCAGGTCGTCAGGGGTATAAAAGAAGCAGCCGACACCATTTTCTTCAGTTTTTCTTGCCCCAGATGTCAGGTGCCCCCAAAAAGGGTAGCCAAACTTTTTATATATATATATATATATATATATATATATATATATATATATATATATATATAAATATATTCTGAAATACATGAATATAAATTTTACCTTCATCTATAAGCAAATACACCACATAGGTAGTATAAATCAGAGAAGGAAGGATAAGATCCAAAAGAAAAAAGGGGGAAGGTGGGTGGGTAACCTGGACTGCAACAGTGAATACACTCGAACATCTACATTTATGGTAAGTGTACACAACTATACTATGTTCTTCGTGTTTCACTGTTGCAGTCATTACATTTGGGTAGAGTCCCAAAGCTATGGTTGGGAGGCTGGAACTAGACAGCAGTAGGAGCGGCTATGAGGCCCTGCAGAACTGCAGTGGCAAAGCCTGCCCTGGATTTAGAGTAGAGTGGCAGATGGTAATGCTTTGTAAAGGTGTGCACTGAACTCCAAGTAGCCGCCTCTAAAATGTCTCTGGTTGGTACTACCCTGAGAAAGGCTGCTGAGGTGGCTGCAGCTCTGGTGAAATGAGGCCTAATGCCCTTAGGCACTGGCTTGCCATGGTGTACGTAGCAGAAACGAATGCAGTGGCCTAACCACTTAGAAATAGTCTGCTTTGAGATAGGCTTTCCTTGTGATCCTGCAGCATATGCCACTAGTAATTGCTCTGTCTTCCTGAAAGCTTTGGTTCTGTCCAAGTAGAATCTAAGCTGTCTGTGTACGTCCAAAGAATGCAGAATTCTCTCCCCCTTCTTCTGAGGATTTGGGTAAAAGTTTGGCAGATGGATGGCTTGGTTAAGAGTCACGCTGGATACCACTTTAGGCATAAATGTTGGGTTTGTCCTCAGGGAGACCCTATCAGGATGAAAAATGATGAAAGGTTCCACAGCCATGAGTGCCTGTAGCTCTCAAACTCGTCTTGCAGAAGTAATTGCTAAGAGCAGAGCTGTTTTCCAAGATAAAAACTTCCTATCAGCTGTAGCAGCTGGCTCAAAAGGAGGAAGGGTGAGCTTTTCCAAAACATAGTTGAGGTCCTATGCAGGTATTGGTAGTTTTCTTGGGGGCCTTAAATTTTTGGCTCCTCTGAGGTACTGCCTCAGTAAAGGGTGAGAAAAAAGTGGTGGCTCTGTATTGTAATGAGCCGAAATGGCAGAGGCATGAATTTTAATTGATGGAAAAGATAGGCCTTTGTCCAGCATCTCAGTTAAGTATTGCAAAATCTGAGGAATATTTAGTACGGCTGTATCAGTTCCTTGTACCTGGTTCCAGGCACAGAATCTCTTCCATTTTCCAGCATAAGACTTTCTAGTACTAGGCCTTCTGGCTTCCAGAATGACATCCATCACAGCTTTACTGAGAGGTGTTTTTTGTATGGTTACATTATCCGCCATGCTGCCAAGTTTAATGTCCTCAGTTGACTGTGCATGATCTGATTGTTTTGCTGGGACAGTAGTCGAGGTATTTGAGGTAAGGTCCAAGCCGGGTATAGAGATATGTTCCTTAGTATTGGATACCAGTACTGGCGTGGCCAGTCTGGGGCGATCAGTATCATCTTTGGCTTCTCCTGTCTGACCTTTAGGAGCATACCTCTCAACCTGGAAATATCAAAAATCTGGACAAGGCCCATGAAAAATAGGTACAAATCTGTATGCTGATTAACATCTAATTTGCATACATAATTATGTAACCCCTCCCACTCCAATGGAATTGTGGGATACCAACTTTCAAATGTAACTGAAGAACAGGCAACCAAAATATGGCACCAGAGTCCCCCTGCAGCCATTCCAATGTCCCATTGCCTGGCTATTTCACCCCATTTACCATAAACACTAATGTGTGCATACTGCTTTACTTCTACAATGATTATTTGGATTTTATTTTTACAGCACAGCAATGCACAAACACTAATAGACATTTGGTAAAAGCAATACTGTCTCACAATGAAAACAGACTTGGCATTAAAACGTGTCTGCCCTTGAAACTCACATTCATTGAAACAGCATTGAAACCCACACCACATTCAAAGAAAATACATCTGGCCAGTGGTGGATAGAGATTATCTTTGAGCTGTTTTCAAGTTATTGACCACTTGCACACAAAACAAGAAACATACATGTGTTGTTTTCTTTGATACACCTTCCTGACTTTATTATATTTCTTGTATAATACAGCACACTTGTTAGTCAGAGCGCATTTTAAATTTATTGCTTGAGCATTTTTCCAGTAGACTGTACTGTAGGCAATGAAACAAAATGCATGAACCAATAATGACAAAACTGCCCAATTCAGAACATTTCCATGATAAAAAGTCTACATCCACACCCACACTATAAATAGACTGACAGCAGTGTAAGCCATAGGCATCTTGCACAGCTTCTCGCAATTATTTTCAATTTCATTTTTTTTTTTGGGGGGGGGGGGGCAAAAGATCAAAAAGCAGGGACACATTTTAAACATTGCTTGTATAATTTTGTAAAGTTGCTAGAATAAAATGTTGTGTTACCACCATGCATTTCACTAGTAAGTTTTGGGCCCAGAAGGACCCTATGTACTACAGTCAGAGCAACATACCACTATGGTGAATCAGCAACTTCATGAAGAATAAGAAGACTGAAACTTACTGGCTATCATTTAATGAATTCATTTCTCACTTCTTACCACAGCTCTCAACTCTTAGCAGAAAAAACCTGGGGGGATACAAATTCAGTTCTCACTTCAGCTCTCAACTCTGAGAACAAAAAACCTGGGCAAAGCTCACAAGTGGTGGTGGGCTCATATAACCTAGCAGGCTTAAATAAGTTACATAGACTGGTAGACTTTTTTTCTTTTATAAATCAAAGTATTTGGTCAAACATTTCATGATATTGGGATTGTGAAAGCTCTCAGACACAGAATGCACCTCTGACTTTATTTAAATCATTACCAGAATGGCTGTAACACAAACAACTGAAGAAAAATTCATTGCTGGGAAAAACACAAGCAGTTCTGATTCTGCTGGTCAACTGGATAATCACAGGTCATCAATGTAAACAAAACAAGAGGTCAAACACTTGCTTCCAGATCTCTGTTGTTGACTTTGTTACATGCATGTTTGAACTGCAGTGACTTCTGTTTTCATATGTCACCATCTAAAGACAGGTGTTCCAAAATAACTTACATTGATCAATAACAGAAGGGGTAGAGATGGGAAGTCGGAGTGGGAAGCTTGTTTTGATTCAGCTACATAAAAGGAATTATTTGACCTCTAATTTTAAATAAATATTGTTCTGTACTGTGTTCTCTAAGAATATTACCTGTTTTGTTAGCAATATTTTGGTCGAGTTTATTTTTCTACCATTGATGCAGTGATCCGTTATATTTTTCTTTATTTTTGCTAGCTTTGCATAGTCCTTGTTTATATGTAGTACAATGAAAATTATATACAGTGATGGCAAGAAAATTGTTTCTGCATTATTAGGCTTATTGCAGTTTCATACTACTATCTATATTCCATGGTGCTGCGGACATTAAAGGGTCTTGGTGGAAAGACATTTCAGTTTCTTTTTTTGTCTGAGGGAAGCCCTAGACAAGCTCTGTGCAAGGATTTCAGGAATAACAGAAAGAAAGAAATGCTGATAGATAATGACACCACTTAGAGATAAAGTTTTCTCCCTTTTCCGATTTCTGAGGCATTATTTGTAGGATTGTCATGAAACTTATCATGGTAACTGCAAATCTGTAGTTTTAATTCTTCTGTAAATTTCCTTTTGTTAATCCTCTGCACACTCACTTGTGTATATCTAACAGCTTTTCATGTTTTGATGCCTGCTGCTTTACCTCATATGTTTCTATAGTATCCAAATGCTGGCTTACTTCTTCTCTTTGTAATATTTGTATTTACTACACCTTATTTAAAATTATGCTTGCTTCTCCCTGTCCTGTGACATATTGCACTAATCAAACTGCCTTGTGTCTCTTCATAACACTTTAAGCATCTAAAGCATTTCTAAAACTGGGGAGCAGCCATTTCCATTCCCTTTCACTAATAGAAGTTCTTTCCTGTACCTTCAAATTTCATTCTCTTACCTTCTGCTTTTGTATTCTGTAGTAAATAACATGCAATGAAAAATCTACCATGGGGTGTAATTAACTGCTATCTTCAGCCATGAAAGCATACAACAAAGTGTGTGTTGTAATTACAGGAAAGCAGTCTAGGTAACTGACAACAGGCTAAAAAAAGACTTCTTGTCAACAAATGAGTAAATCTACCCACAAGTGCAGTATTGAGGGTAGGGAACTTGCAGTGGTATGATGACCTACAGTGCTCTAAGTTGAAATACCACCTTAGTGGTATGGATCATTTCACAGGAACTAATCACATAGAGTGTTTGAAAACAACATAAACCACTTCTCTTTATAAAGGGCTCAGCAGAACCCTTTTGGAGATCCTGTGATATATGCCGTTAGCATTTCAAAAACAGAAAACGTGTTCTGCAATGATAAAACGGATAAATATACACCCTCCTCCCTCTGGCATATGCACACACACACACACACACACACACACACACACACACACACACACACACACACACACACACACGCACACACACACTCCATACCATTCTACATCGCATCCGCAGCCAGTTCCGAACAGCCGTTCCCACTCGCATTTGCAGTAGCGGCATCACATCCGTAGTTTCCTTATATTCTATTCCCCATAATCCAACAAGTTCTTCTGCTGCAGCCAGGCCAACCATTCCCGCTCGCATTTTGAAGCAGAGGCCAGCCAGAAATGCGTGAGCTCCTTGAGCTCAATTCCGACAGGCTGCTAGAGGGAGCTGACGTCATCGCTCAGGCTGGAATCCCTGAGGGAGCTGACATCATCGCGTACGTGATGACATCAGCTCCAACAGCCACGGAAATTAAAAAAGTAAAAAACAAAAAGAAAAAAAATGGGAAATGAAGGGGTGCCACTCGGGAATCGCGGCACCCCTTCATTTGAACCACAAAACTCGGTAAAAACTGAGTAATTCGGCATGGTTGAGAGGTATGTTTAGGAGCACCTTGGGGAGGAGAGGCAGTGGAGGAAAGCCATATACTGATAGTTTTTTTCCAGCTGAAAGATAAGGCGTCTACTTTCCATGCTTGTCTGTGATAAGTCCTTGTGCAGAATCTTTTTAGTTGGTAGTTGAGAGGGAAAGCAAACAGATCTATGTCCGGGCATCCCCATTTCCTTGTTACCATGCTGAAGACTTGTGGATCCAGCTTCCACTCATGGGGATCCATGAGGTTTCTGCTTGGTTCGTCTGCCAGAATATTTTCCTTTCCTGGCAGGAATTGTGCCTGCAGATGTACTTGGTAAGTCAAAGCTGTGTCCCACAAGGTCATGGCTACTCTGCAAAGGGGGTAAGAATGTGTGCCCCCCTGCTTGTTTATATACCACATGACCGTGGTGTTGTCTGTCTTTATCAGTAGTTGTCTTGGATGAAGTAGGTCCTTGAAAGCTGTCAGAGCATTTTGAACAGCTAACATCTCTCTTTGATTGATATGAAGATGTATTTGGTTTGAGGACCATGTGCCCTGAATGCCTCTTCCTGCCATGTGGGCTCCCCAGGCATAATCTGAAGCATCTGTTGTTACTGTCTGCCTGGCTGGAGGTAATGTGAATGGCTGTCCCTTGTTCTGGTGACAAGCCTTTGCCCACCATCAAAACTCCTGTTGCAGGCAGGGAATGAGAGAAATGACTGTTTCTAGGCTGTGGCAATGTTGAGTACAAACACTTTTTAGGTACCACTGAAGTTTCCTCATATGCAGTCTTGCATATGGAATTAGTAGGATGCAGGATGCCATGAAGCCCAAAGCCTGCAGAATTTTTCTTGCAGATAACTGGGCCTTTGTTGCCAACATTTTGAAATAAGTAGTCAGTTGCCTTTGTTTGTCTGGTGTTGAGATAAGCCATCTGGGCAGTTGTATTCAAGCTTGCACCCAGGAATGTTATCTCTTGTGAGGGTACTAGTTTTGATTTCTTTTTGTTGACTGTGTACCCTAGGCATGTTAGAAGTCTTTTCACAAACGCCAGATGTTGAAGAAGAATGTCCTTGTTCTCTGCTTGAATGAGACAGTCGTCCAAATAAGGATATATTTGTATTCCTCTTTGTCTGGAAAATGCAATCACTGGTGCCAGGCTCTTTGTAAAGACCCTGGGCACAGTAGATAAGCCAAAGGGCAGTGCAGAGAATTGGTAATGCATTGAACCAGCCTTGAATCTTGGGTATCATCTGCAAAACCGAGGTGGAATCCTTCAAAGCCCCAGGGCCAGTGGAAAATACGGCCCAAACCGCAGAATCCTTTACAAACGCATTCTATGGATACCTACAGGAATGCATGGATCGTGCTATCCCAAATAAAACCAAGACACACTCCTCCAAAGGCAGGAGACCTGTCTGGTGGACCCCAGCCATAAATAAGCTGTACAACAAAAGGAGGAAGCTACTACATGATAGAGCAAAATCCCTGAAAGGGAAGGCAACTCTGATCAGTACTAGCAAGAAACTATGATCCCTCATAAAATCATCTAAGGCTAGCTTCAAAAGAAAAATTGCACAAGACGCTAAAGATAATCACAAGGCTTTCTTTAGTTATGTCAGAAACCTGGGTGGAAACTCCCAGATATGCTCTGAGTTAGTGCAAAATGACAAAAAATACACTGAACCCACAGACATTGCCAACATCCTGGCAGACAGGTTCAGTGCAAACTTCTCCCCCCCCCCCAAATGAGCAAATGACTGTCCCAACAGAGTGTAGCCTCCCTGACATCACAGATGCACAGGTGAGAGCTGCCCTCTCC
The DNA here is from genome assembly GCF_019279795.1 of Protopterus annectens. Classification (NCBI taxonomy): domain Eukaryota; kingdom Metazoa; phylum Chordata; order Ceratodontiformes; family Protopteridae; genus Protopterus; species Protopterus annectens. The sequence goes on along the minus strand of NC_056745.1, from coordinate 127,938,602 downwards.
AAAGCAAAAAACACAGCATCAATGGGACCGGACAGTGTCCCAGGCTGCGTTTTACATGAGCTCCAAGAAGAACTGAACCCTCACGTAAAATCACTGTTCAGTCTCAGCCTTACAACAGGATATGTACCCAAAGAATGGCGTGCAGCAACAGCGGTCCCCCTCCATAAAGGTGGTGCCATAACGGACCCTGGAAACTATCGCCCTATAAGCCTAACTAGCCTGGTCTGCAAAGCTATGGAGTGTATCATCATGGAACTCATAAACAAAGACATTGGGAACCTCCAAACACTGGATCCTACCCAATTTGGCTTTATTAAGGGCAGATCTTGCCTCTTGAACCTGGTCAATTTCTTTGAAACAGTCACCATAGGCAGAGGAAGGTAGTCCACACAGCCTACCTTGACCTTGCAAAAGCCTTGACACAATACCCCACTCAGGCATCATAAATAAGCTCACCAGCTTAAATATCAACCCCTATGTCACAAGATGGGTTGCAAACTGGCTTAGGGATAGAACCCACATGGTCAGAATTGCAGGTGCCATGTCAGACTCTAAACCAGTTACAAGTGGCGTCCCACAAGGCTCAGTCCTGGGACCTCTCTTGTTCGGTATATATTTCTCCGAAGTACAGGCTAACACAGGAGGACTATGGCTGACAAAGTTTGCAGATGACTGCAAACTGGAGGCCATAATTGACTCACCGGCTGACACAAGCATCCTCCAAAAAGGTCTCACAGAGATGGATAACTGGTGCCAGAGCCATGGCCTAAAGCTAAATGCCAAAAAGTGCATAGTCATCCCCTTTGGGAAAGACAAAGTGCCCACAAATTACCACACAGGTGGTAATCCATTAAGTACAGAAGAAGTAATTAGGGATTTGGGAACCCAAGTAGATTGCAATCTCTCCTTTGACAATCACATTGCCAAAGTGGTTAGAAAGACATTCTATATGGCCCACCTTATCACGAAAGGGTTCACATCTAGATCAAGAGAGGTCATTGTGCCCCTCTACTCATCACTCATCAGGCCCATAATTGAATACAATGACCCATTTGGGATGTACCTTACCCGACACCTGCTACAACTAGAAAGACCCCAAAAGTACCTCACCAAGAGGATCAAGGGACTCAAACAGATGCCCTACGCAGTTAGGCTAAAGAAACTCCAGCTCTACTCAGTTGCTTACTGCCTACTCAGTGGCGATCTGTGCCTGACATATAAAGCCATGTCCAACCCAGAATTAATGGACATGCTCCACCTCAAGAAATCCAAATCCATCAGAAATACACGCTCCAGTGACTTAAACCTCAGCACAGAAATAAATAGAACATGCTGGAGGGACAGATTCATATCCCAGAGGCTCCCCTCACTCTGGAACAAAATCCCAATCCATGTCAGACAGAGTCCCTCAATGACCCTCTTCAAGAAGAATCTTGACGTTTGGATGGGAGATCATAAATTTACCCCTGGGATCTCTTCTGTGTCACTGCTAGACAGAGGCACGGTAAACTAACCTTAAATGGGCTATCTTCTGTAAAACTACTATACAGAGGCACAGCCAACTAATCTAAGAAGGGTAGCGAAAGCCAAACACACTCTGGCTAGGCTTGTAAATGCCCTAGGGCAGATAGCCTAGTATCAACCTATGAACCTATGATTGTCTGATTGGAACATGCCGGTATGCCTCTTTAAGGTCTAAAGTCACAAGCCAAGCATTCTTGCCCAACATGGGCAGAAACTGCTGCAAGGTCAACATTTTGAATTTTGGAATATGCAGGAAAGTGTTCAGAATAGATAGGTCCAGTACAGGTCTCCAGGCCTTGTCCTTTCTGGATACCAAGAACAGCCTTGAGTAAAATCCTTGTCCCTGCTCTTGGTCTGGTACTTATTGAATGGCCTCCATGTCCATGAGGGATGAGACTTGTTTTTGTGCCTCTGCCCATTGATTTTTTGGCAGATCTGGCCAGCCGTTTACCTTTGGCATAGTATGGAAATGGAACTTGTATCCTTGTGACACTATGTTTAGAACCCACTTGTCCTGGGTTATGATGTGCCAATTTTGAGCAAAATGTGCTAATTTTCCCCCTAAGGATGCTGCCAGAAGATAAGTGCTTGGTACAGGCAGGGGGAAGTCACTGGGACTGCTTTCTGTATGTTTGTGATCGATCTTATCCAGCTTTGGAGGTAGAAGCACCCCACTGCTTGGGCCTATAAGAACCTTGCACCTGGAATCTGCCCCTAGGGCATCTGGATCTGCCCCTTTGAGGTCTGACACCGGAAAGGACCAATTTTTTGTAGGCCAGTGTCTACTAAACCTAGGTGGCTGTACTTGTAAAAATTATTTAACAGTTTGCATAGATTTAGCTTTGTCCTCCATTTTCTTTAACACCTCTTCTGCCTTAACACCAAGCAAAGTATCATGCTGTAAAGGAGCATCTAATAATTTAACTTTAACATGATCAGGCAGAGTTTGTTCCTTTAACCAAGCATGCCTCCTAATTACAGAACCTGTAACTGCGACCCTGCAGGAGGCCTCCAAAGAATCAAAACCACATTGCAAAGTATGTTTTCCAACTTGTTCTGCTGCATACAATAAATCCTGCATTTCCTTGTTTTCTGCACATTCAGAATTTAACAACATTTTCTGTTTAAGCAATCCCATGACATGTTGCTGATACTTAAGCATATGAAATTGACAGTTTAAGGCCCTTATAGCCAAAGTTGCAGATGTGTAAACCTTTTTTCCCCATCTATCCAGTGCCCTTGAATCTCTGTCAGAGTGGTTTGGGTTTTTTGCAGTGGAAGCCTTAACTCCCTTTGGACCCTGTGAAATAGTTTCTGGGTCAGCAGTAGGGTTTTTGAAAATAAATTTGTGTGAGTCAGGAACCCTGTAATAACTGTCAGGCTTAACAGGAGCTGGGGGTAAGGAGTCAGGGGTCAGACTAGACTCCGAAAACACATCATCTACAATGTCTAACACAGGTGGAATTGCTAGAGGCCTATGCTGACGTAGTAAAAGAAAATCCCTGAGCCTCTTTTTAGATTCTGAAAAATATTGGCTCTCCCAGTGGAAATGCTCCCTCATGGTATGCAAGGTTTCCCCAAAGGAATAGTCCTCAGGAGGAGATGCTGAAAGGATAGATTCTTCAGCATCAGAATCCTCATAGGGGGAAGAGAATATTCCTGATCAGAAGAGGAACCAGAAGAAATAGAAACCTGATCTGAAGATTCATCGTCAGTGTCTTGCCTAGGCCTCTTATCAGGAGGGGAATGGGAACCCCTGATCAAGGTATTCAAGTCTTCCACCATTTTGAGCATCTGTTTTTTGGGCATAGAAGCCTGTCCACGTGGCTCTTGAGTTTGTTTCCTTGCTTTAGAAGGTGTTTTAGTCTTTGTCTTTGATGCTGAAGTCGGTTTAATGTAAAGATGTTTAGGTCTGAATACACCCTTAGAAGCCAGTACCTGCTCAGCGGCTACGGACCCATCTGAGGGATTAGAGTCTGAGGCTCCAATACCTTGAGTATCCAGCGCATGGCCGACTCCACGTGGGGAGTTGGTAGTGGGGTGCAACTCTAAAGTAGCGAGTGTCAGGGGCTGCAAAAGCGCCTCACTGAGAACTGGTGAACCGGCGACTGGCTTAGGAGAAGCTTCATCATCAGTTTTGGGCCTTAGTTGTGTTTCTTTTTCTTTTTCTTTGTGTTTTTTGTGAACTCCGGTAGTCGGATGGCGTTTCAGGATAATTAAATTGGTGTACAAAAAAGTTTAAAGCAAAATCATACAGATGCTTAATAGTGCCTTGGTTAAATCTAGCACAAAACTGACAACCAGTAATGCTGTGATCAGGGCCTAGGCAAGTAAGAATGAAAATCCTTATGAGGTATTTGCTTTCCACAAGAATTACAATTATTAACTTTTTCTGACATAGGTTCATAGGTTGATACTAGGCTATCTGCCCTAGGGCATTTACAAGCCTAGCCAAAGTGTGTTTGGCTTTCGCTACCCTTCTTAGATTAGTTGACTGTGCCTCTGTATAGTAGGTCACAGAAGATAGCCCATTTAAGGTTAGTTTACCATGCCTCCGTCTAGCAGTGACACAGAAGAGATCCCAGGGGTAAATTTACGATCTCCCATCCAAACGTCAAGATTCTTCTTGAAGAGGGTCATTGAGGGGCTCTGTCTGACATGGATTGGGATTTTGTTCCAGAGTGAGTGGAGCCTCTGGGATATGAATCTGTCCCTCCAGCATGTTCTATTTATTTCTGTGCTGAGGTTTAAGTCACTGGAGCGTGTATTTCTGATGGATTTGGATTTCTTGAGGTGGAGCATGTCCATTAATTCTGGGTTGGACATGGCTTTATATGTCAGGCACAGATCGCCTCTGAGTAGGCGGTAAGCAACTGAGTAGAGCTGGAGTTTCTTTAGCCTAACTGCGTAGGGCATCTGTTTGAGTCCCTTGATCCTCTTGGTGAGGTATTTTTGGGGTCTTTCTAGTTGTAGCAGGTGTCAGGTAAGGTACATCCCAAATGGGGCATTGTATTAAATTATGGGCCTGATGAGTGATGAGTAGAGGGGCACAATGACCTCTCTTGATCTAGATGTGAACCCCTTCGTGATAAGGTGGGCTATATAGAATGTCTTTCTAACCACTTTGGCAATGTGATTGTCAAAGGAGATTGCAATCTACTTGGTTCCCCAAATCCCTAATTACTTCTTCAGATTAATGGATTACCACCTATGTGGTAATTTGTGGGCACTTTGTTTTTCCCAAAGGGGATGACTATGCACTTTTTGGCATTTAGCTTTAGGCCATGGCTCTGGCACCAGTTATCCATCTCTGTGAGACCTTTTTGGAGGATGCTTGTGTCAGCCGGCGAGTCGATTATGGCCCCCAGTTTGCAGTCATCTGCAAACTTTGTCAGCAATAGTCCTCCTGTGTTAGCCTGTACCTCAGAGAAATATATACAGAACAAGAGAGGTCCCAGGACTGAGCCTTGTGGGACGTCACTTGTAACTGGTTTAGAGTCTGACATGGCACCTGCAATTCTGACCATGTGGGTTTTACCCCTAACCAGTTTGCAACCCATCTTGTGACATAGGGGTTGATATTTACGCTGGTGAGCTTATTTATGATGCCCAAGTGGGGTATTGTGTCGAAGGCTTTTGCAAGGTCAAGGTAGGCTGTGTGGACTACCTTCCCTTCGTCTATGGCCTTGGTGACTGTTTCAAAGAAATTGACCAGGTTCAAGAGGCAAGATCTGCCCTTAACAAAGCCGAATTGGGTAGGATCCAGTGTTTGGAGGTTCCCAATGTCTTTGTTTATGAGTTCCATGATGATACACTCCGTAGCTTTGCAGACCAGGCTAGTTAGGCTTATAGGGTGATAGTTTCCGGGGTCCGTTGTGGCACCACCTTTATGGAGTGGGACCACTGTTGCTGTACGCCATTCTTTGGGTACATATCCTGTTGTAAGGCTGAGACTGAACAGTGATTTTAAGTGAGGGTTCAGTTCTTCTTCGAGCTCATGTAAAACGCAGCCTGGGACACCGTCCGGTCCCATTGATGCTGTATTGGCTGGCTCAAAAGGTGGCAGAGTTAGTTTTTCCAAAACGAAATTGAGGTCCCAAGTTGGTGCTGGTGCTCTCCGGGGCGGTCTTATGTTTTTAGCCCCTCTGAGGTACTGCTTTAGCAAGGGATGAGAGAATAAAGGAGGATCCGTGTTGTAATGTGCTGAAATGGCAGAGGCGTGGATCTTAATTGTTGAGAAGGATAGGCCTCTGTCCAGCATCTCAGTTAAGTATTGTAAAATCTGAGGAATGTTTGGAACAAGAGGATCAGGGCTTTGGGCCTGGTTCCAGGCGCAGAATCTCTTCCATTTTTCTGAGCAAGCTTACCTGGTGCTAGGCCTCCTGGCCTCCAAAATGACATCCATAACAGCTTTAGAGAGAGATGTTGCCTGTTTGACTAATGAATCTGCCATGCAGCCAGGTTTAGGGTTTTGAGCTGACTGTGCAGGGTCTGATTGTTTTGTTGAGTCAGAAGGTGTGGAATTTGAGGCAAAATCCATGGTGGGCCTTGAGCTAAGTTCCTTACAATAGGGCACCAGTGCTGGCATTGCCAGTCTGGAGCAATCAGGATCATCTGTGTTTTTTCTTGTCTGGCTTTTAGGAGAACCTTTGAAAGGAGAGGCAGTGGCGGGAAGGCATAAACTTTTAGGTTTTTCCAGCTGAACAAAAGAGCATCCACTTTCCATGCTTGTTTGTGATAAGTCCTTGTGCAGAATTTTTGTAGTTGGCAATTCAGTGGGGAGGCAAAAAGATCTATGTCTGGGCATCCCCATTTTTGCGTTACCATGCTGAAGATTAGTGGATTCAATTTCCATTCGTGAGGGTCCATGATATTTCTGCTGAGATCGTCTGCCATAGTATTTTTCTTTCCTGGCAGGAATTGTGCTTGCAGGTGAACTTGATATGTTAGAGCTGTGTTCCACAAGGTCATGGCTTGCCTGCATAGGGGATAAGAATGAGTGCCCCCTTGCTTGTTTATGTACCACATTACCATGGTGTTGTCTGTCTTTAATAATAGTTGTCCTGGATGCAGAAGGTCCTTGAAAGCTGTTAGGGCATTTTGAACAGCCAACATCTCTTTTTGATTGATGTGAAGATGCATCAGGTCTGTGGTCCACTTGCCCTGAATGCATTTTCCTGCCATGTGTGCTCCCCAAGCATAATCCGAACCATCTGTTGTCTGCCTGGCTGTGGGTAGGGTAAAAGGCTGACCCTTGTTTAGATGACATTCCTGTGCCCACCATCGAAACTCCTGTTGTAGGCAGGGAATCATTGGTATTACTGCTTCTAAACTGTGAGAGTGTTGAGTCCAAACACTTTTTAGGTACCATTGTAATTTCCTCATATGCAGTCTGGCATATGGTATTAGTAGAATGCAGGATGCCATGTATCCCAGGGCCTGCAGAATTTTTCTTGCAGGGAGATGGGACTTTTTTTGCCAGTAATTGAAAATATTGAGTTAGTTGAACTTGTTTGTCTGGCGTGAGGTAAGCCATCTGGGCCATTGTATTTAAGCTGGCACCCAGGAATATAATCTGTTGTGAGGGCACTAGTTTTGACTTCTTTTCATTTACTGTGCACACTAGAGAAATTAGCAACCTTTTTACAAACGCCAGATGCTGCAGAAGAATGTCCTTTGTCTCTGTTTGAATGAGGCAGTCATCCAGGTATGGATATATTTGAATTCTTTTTGTCTGCAAAATACAATTACTGGTACCAGGCACTTTGTGAAGACCCTGGGCACAGTAGATAAGCCAAAGGGCAGTGCAGAGAATTGGTAGTGCATTGTACCAGCTTTGAATCTGAGGTATCTTCTGCAATTTTGTCTGATAGGGACATGCAGGTATGCCTCTTTGAAGTCCAGAGTAACAAGCCAAGCCTTCTTGCCCAGCATGGGTAGAAGCTGCTGTAATGTCAACATTTTGAATTTCGGAATATCCAGGTAAGTATTTAGAATTGAAAGATCTAGTATGGGCCTCCAGGCCTTGTCCTTTCTGGGGACCAGGAAGAGTCTTGAGTAAAATCCTTGTTCCTGTTGTGGTATTTTTTGAATAGCTCTCATGTCCATGAGGGCTGAAATTTGTTTTTGTGCCTCTGCCCATTGATTTTGTGGCAGGTCTGGCATTCCTTTTAGCCTTGGTAAAGTATGAAAGTGGAACGTGTAACATTGAGGCACAATATTCAGAACCCATTTGTCCTGGGTGATTGTTTGCCAACTTTGAGAAAAAAGTGCTAGTTTTCCCCCTAAGGGGGCTTCCAAAAGGGAAGTGCTTGGCGTACAAAGGGGAAAGTCATTGTGACCATTTCCTGTAAGGTTGAGACTTATCCTCATCTCCTTTTGGGGTTGAGGTGCCCCACTGTCGTTGTCTGTTTGAGCCTTGGGGTTGAAATCTGCCTCTTGGGCGTCTGTATCTGCCTGTGGCCTGTCTGACACTGGAAAGGACCAATACTTTGTTGGCCAATTTCTGCTAAATCGAGGTGGCTGTACCTGTAAGAAATCCTTGACTGTTTGCATAGATTTAGCTTTATCCTCCATTTTCTTTAACACCTCTTCTGCCTTAACACCAAACAAGGTATCATGCTGTAAAGGAGCATCCAATAATTTTGCCTTAACATGATCAGGTAAACTCTGTTCTTTTAACCAAGCATGTCTTCGAATCACCAAACCTGTAACTGCGGCTCTACAAGAGGCCTCTAAAGAATCAAAATCACATTGCAGAGTATGTTTTCCCACCTGTTCAACTGCATGCAATAAATCCTGCATTTCTTTACAATCAGGAGCTTCTGAGCTTGCAAGCATTTTCTGTTTTAACTGAGCCATTAAATATTGTTGGTACTTAAGCAAGTGAAACTGGGAATTTAAAGCTCTTACTGCTAAAGTTGCAGAAGTGTATACTTTTTCCCCCCATCTATCCAAAGCTCTGGAATCTCTGTCAGAGGGTACAGGATTTTTTGCAATGGAAACCTTAACCCCTTTTGGACCCTGGGAAATAGTTTCCGGATCAGCAGAAGGGTTTTTATAAAGAAACTTGTGAGAGTCAGGGACTCTATAATACCTATTTGGCTTAGCTGGTGCAGGGGGCAAAGAATCAGGAGATAAGCTGGATTCAGAGAACACATCATCCACAGGTGGAATAGCCAGGGGCCTGTGCTGAGGCAATAAAAGGAAATCCCTGAGCCTTTTCTTGGATTCTGAGTAATCCTGACTTTCCTAATGGAAATGCTCCCTCATGGTATGTAAAGTTTCCCCAAAAGAATAATCCTCAGGAGGAGAGGCTAAAGGGATAGATTCTTCAGCATCAGAGTCCTCATAGGGGGGTAGAGAGTATCCCTGGTCTGAAGAGGAATCAGAAGAAATGGAAACCTGATCAGAGGAATCAATAGTCAGTATCCTGCCTAGGCCTTTTCTCAGGAGGGGGATGGGAACCCCTGATTAGAGTAATGAGGTCTTCGGCCATTTTAAGCATCTGTTTCTTAGGCATGGAGAACTGTCCAGGAGAATGCTGTACTTGTTTCTTTGTCTTTAATGGTACTTTTGTCTTGGCTGTTATTTTAATGGTAAGTTGTGAAGGTCTGAAAACACCCTCAGAAGCCGATGCCTGCACAGCGGCTCCGGACCCTTCTGAGGGATTAAGTTTCCGTAGGCCCAATACCTTGAGTTTCCAGAGGCCTAGTTGTCTCCACATGGGAGTCGTAGGTGGCCTGTGGCTCTGAGGTAGCGGGTGCCAGGGGCTGCGAAAGCGCCTCACTGAGAACTGGCGAACCGGCGACTGGCCTAGAAGAGGTTTTGTCATCGGTTTTGGACCTCGGATGCCTGTCTTTATCCTTGTCCTTGTGTTTATTCAGTATTGCAGTCGTCGGTTGATCAGACGGCATAGTATAATTGAACCTTCGGCCAAAGTAGTGCAAAGCAAAATCAAAACGTCTTTTTATAGTGCGTTTGTTAAATCTAGCACAAAACCGACAACTAGTGAAGTCGTGATCAGGGCCTAGGCATGGAATACAGTAAGAGTGGAAGTCCTTATGAGGTATTTGCTTCCCACAAGAAATACAATTATTAACTTTTTCTGACATCGGTCTGAGGCAAGAAAAAGTTTCCAACGGGTACTTAGCTTTATTGAAGACTTCGGATCTGAAATTCGACTTCGAAAATCTCAGGAGTCGGCCGACCGGCACTTGCGAACTGCTTCTGCTTCGGGCACCGTGCGGCAAGAAAGACTGAAGAAAATCGCGTTGGATGCATCTTATATACCCCTGGCGCACTGACGTCAGGGAAGAAGCGACAGCAACTGACGCCGGACCAAGACTTTGGAACTCTGGCCGACTGAGGGACCACCTGACGGCAGGATAACCCAAGTGTAATGACTGCAGCAGTGTAACACGATGAACATCATCCAGGACTGCAACAGTGAATACACTCGAACATCTACATATATGGTAAGTGTACACAACTGTACTATGTTCTTCGTGTTTCACTGTTGTAGTCATCACATTTGGTTTGATTCCCAAAGCTGAAGAAAAGGGTGGAGGCAGTCAAGAAGACTGGGGGCTTGCTAGGATGCCACACAAGACTGCAGTGGCAAAGCCTGCCCTGGATTTGGAGAAGATAGGCAGGTAGTAATGCTTGATGAAGGTATGAACAGATGTCCATGTTGCAGCCTCCAGGATGTTCCTGGTGGGGACCCCTCTGAGGAAAGCTGTAGATGGGGAGGGTGCTCTGGTAGAGTGAGTCCTGACCCCCTTAGGGGGAGGTTTCCTGTGTTGCTTGTAGCAGAAATGGATGCAGTGTGCTATCAATTTGGAAATAGGTTGTTTGGATATGGCTTTGCCCTCTGCTCCTGCAGCAAAGCTGACTAACTGATCAGTCTTTCTAAATTATTTAGTCCTGTCTAGATAGAATCTGAGCTGTCTGTGCACATCTAGATTGTGCAGTATCCTTTTCCCCTTGTTTTGTGGGTTAGGGAAAAAGGTGGGCAAATTAATGGATTGGTTGAGAGCCACACTGGACACCACTTTTTGCATGAATGATGGGTTAGTCCTGAGGGAGACCTGTTAGCATGGAAAATGATGAAGGGCTCTACAGCCATTAGTGCAGGCAGCTTGGACACTCTTCTTGCTGAAGTGATGCGTTGCTCAGTGCTGAAATGAGCAGAGATAACAGAGGCATGAATTTTAATAGAATAAAAGTATAGACCACTATGTAGTAGGTCAGCTAGGTAATCCAGGATGAGAGGTAGGGAGGGCTGTGTCCTATCGGCTCCCTTAGCCTGGATCTAGGTGCAGAACCTTTTCCATTTGTCAGCATAAGATTTTCTAGTGCTACGGTGTCTGGCCTCACGTACAACATCTAGAACTTGTTTACTGAGATTGGCAGCTTGTACACTGGTCAGGGAATAAGCCAGGCTACCAAATTGAGGGTCTGCAATTGGGGATGCATGAATTCTCCTTCACTCTGGGTCAGGAGTGTTGGGATCTGAGGGAGATGCCATGGTGGCAGAGGGGACAGGCTGCACAGCAGTAGGTACCAGTGCTGGCGTGGCCAGTTTGGGCAAATCAGGATTGTCCTCGGTTTTTCCTCCCTTATTTTGAGCAGTACCCTGGTTCATAGGTTTATAGCTAGGTACTAGGCTATCAGCCCAAGGGCCTATGTAAGCCTAGCCAACAAGGTTCCCTGGCTTACGCCATCCAAGAAAGTAATTTTCCTGTGCCACTGTCGAGCAGAGAGACAGAAGTGATCCCCGGGGTGTATTTCCTATTTCCCATCCACTCATCAAGATTTTTCTTGAAGAGTGCTAATGAAGAACTTTGCTTGACATAGATGGGTAGCCTGTTCCAGAGTATGGGAAGTCTCTGGGACAGGAATCTATCCCTCCAGCATGTCCTGTTTATTGTGGTGACAAGGTTTAGGTCCCTAGAGCGTGTAGCTCAGAGGGATTGGGATTTCTTTAGGTGTAGCATGTCCAACAGCTCTGGGTTTGACATAGCTTTATATGTTAGGCAGAGATCACCTTGGCGTAGACGATATGCTATGGAGTAAAGTTGGAGTTTTTTGAGGCGGTCAGTGTAGGGCATTTGTTTGTAGCCAGTAATCCTCTTTGTGAGGTACTTCTGTGGCCTTTCCAACTGCTGTAGATGTCTTGTGAGGTACATTCCAAATGGGGTGCTGTACTCTATAATAGGTCTAATGAGTGTCGAGTAAAGGGGAACAATTACCTCTTTTTTCCTGGATGAGAACCCTTTTATGATGAGGTGTGCCACGTAGAAGGACTTATTGACTACTGCGGTGATGTGACTATCAAAGGAGAGACTACTGTCCCCCTGGGTCCCAAGGTCTCTTATCACGCATTCGGTGTTAAGTAGATTGCTGCCTATGTAGTAGTTCATCGGTACAGAGTTTTTACCAAAGGGGATGACACTGCACTTTTTGGCATTGAGCTTGAGGCCATGGCTCTGACACCAGGCATCTGTCTCAGTGAGGCCCTTCTGTAGGATGTCCACATCATTTGGGGACTTGACTATGGCTCCTAGTTTGCAGTCATCTGCGAACTTCGTTAGCCAGAGGCTTTCTCTGTTAGCCTGTACTTCAGAGAAGTAGATACCAAACAGGAGAGGTCCCAGGATGGAACCCTGTGGTACTCCACTTGTCACTGCTTTGAGGTCAGATTTGGAGTCTGCAACTTTTACAGTGTGTGTTCTGTCAGTGAGCCATTTGGCAACCCATCTTGTGACGTAGGGATTTATACCTAGTTTTGTGAGTTTAGATGGTGTCGAAAGCCTTGGCGAGGTCAAGATAGGCTGTGTGGACCACCTTACCCTCATCTATGGCTTAGGTGACTGCCTCAAAGAAGTCGATCAGGTTCAGGAGGCATGATCTGCCTTTCACAAACCCGAACTGGGTGGGATCCAGAGTTTGGAGGTTACCAATGTCTTCGTTTATGAGTTCCATGATGATACATTCCATGGCCTTGCAGACCAGGCTCGTCAGGCTAATAGGTCAATAGTTCCCAGGATCAGTGGTGGCTCCCCCTTTGCGGAGTGGGTAATGAGAGGTAGTGGGGGAAATGCATAGACCGAGAGGTTGACCCACTGGAAGGATACAGCATTCACTTTCCAGGCCCTGCAGTGAGGGTCCCTGGTGCAGAACTTGCTGAGCTGATGGTTGGAGTGGGAAGCAAAGAGGTTGACCTTCAGGGTGCTCATTTCTGAGTTATAAGGTGAAGGTTCTTTGGTCTAGTTGCCACTCGTGTGGGTTCAGAAGACTTCTGCTTAAGCTATCTGCCAGAGAGTTTAGAGAGCCTGGCAGGAATTGTGCTAACAGGTGTAGTTGCATGGCTGAGGCTGTGTGCCAAAGGGTCATGGCATGCCTGCATAGAGGGTAGGAGTGAGTCCCTCCCTGCTTGTTGATATACCACATCACAGTGGTTCATAGGTTCATAGATTAGTACTAAGCTAACTGCCCTTGTGAGCCATTTTAAGCCTAGCCAATTATCCCTTGTGAGACTCAAACCCTGCACCTTGTGCTTGTAAGGCAAACACCTTAACCATTAGGCCACCCTGGTGTTGCCTGTTTTGATCTGTAGAGCCCCTGGGGAGAGAAGGGGTCTGAAAGCTATCAATGCATGCTGGACAGCTAACATCTCTTTTTGGTTGATGCGCAGATGTATTTGATGTGGGCTCCACTGG